>NC_092341.1:317180000-317780000 GCF_046630445.1 Rutidosis leptorrhynchoides | reverse complement strand
GTTTTATTAATAATATTGATAATAATTTCTAATACCATAACACTAATAAATAATAATAATAATAATAATAATAATAATAATAATAATAATAATAATAATAATAATAATAATAATAATAATAATGATACTCATACTTAATAATGGTAATAATAATAACATTTATAATACTAGTAAGATTTCTAACAATAATAATTATGACAATAATAATGGCAATAATATTTATAAAAAAAAATAAGATTAAAGAGTATACCCTTTGGATCTTTTTCTAAAAAGAAATGCTCGAGACGGGGCTCGAACCCGAGACCTCTCGATTATCCCATACACCACTAAACCACTGAACCACTCAATACATTCTTTTTATGATTTGCGTGTTTTAATTTTTGTACTATATACGAATGGTTATCATTTTATCATTCTTATTCATCATCTAGCCCTCATCATCATCTAATCTTAGTACATCATCATCATCATCATCATCATCTCCACAAACCTTTATTATCATCATCAAAGTATCATGCTATCATCATCATTATAATCATGACACCATAACCCTATCATCACCATTCGTTACCTCAACATATGATTATCATAATCTAATTGAAATTGGGCCTCGGTTTTGGACTTTGCACGAACGGACCAGTCAGGAGAATTACAATACCCCACCAATGATCATTATAACTAATATTTTTATAAGTTGATGATTGGTTTGAGTCTTACAGTGGTCCCTTATGTTCGCCAGAATTGTAACAAGGTATACATTGGATCCCCATTTAAATCTTTACCATATCAAGTATTAAAGAAAGATGTTTAGAATGTGCACCAATCAAAACATCCATAAAGTATTCACTGGAGCCTAGGATTACACCGAACTGTAACATTCCAAATAGAAGAAGAATGAGAAAAAATGTTATCCACCAGTTTTATTTGCTATTTATCTTGATCGATCAGGAACAGTTTATGAATGATGATGTTCAACAATAGTGGTGGTGTCCAATTGAATATAGCAGCGATAGCAAAGCGATGGTGACGGTTATGATTTATAACAGAATCGAAAGTTTTGGTGAGTTATGGTGGTTTAGTGGTTTTTTGATGATTTATTGAACCGAAACAAGAGACACACGCGTAGTAGCGGAAACAGTGATCAAGAGGTGGTTTACGTTTGGTTTTTCAGCTGATCATGGTGGTTGTGTTAATAGCGACGGTTGTAGGGTGGTGAAGTAGGGGAAGTGACGGGTTCTTGGTGATCATAAAGGATAGATGGAGAGAGAAGAGAGATATAGAGATAGGAAGAGGTTGAGGGTGGTGGAAGTGGGTTTCATGATATAGAAAAACAAGAAGGAAGGTGGCGGTGTAGGGTGGTTCTCGTTTACAGTGTTAGCCGGGGAGTGGTGATTAGAGGAGGTGTTCGATGATGGTGATAACCGGTGAGGGTGGCGAGTAGACGATGGTCAGGACACAAAAGCAAAACTAGAATTGGGTGTGTGGTGTTTGTTTATCATTCTGAAAGAAAGAAGGGTGGTAACGGTATATGAATAACGACTGAAAACAAGAAATTGATACTTGATAACTTGATGGTCAATAATAGAAGTGGGTGTTTGCTATGGTGGTGATATTAGGTGATGTGGTGGTGAAAGGTAATATGGGAGAATATTTAAATATCTATATGTTTATGTTTATACGAAGTAATATATATGTAGAGGTGGTGGGGATTTTATAATATTTATAAAATATACTAACATAGAAGTCTACTCTATCGTTACTAAACCAACTTTCAAACTTTTTAAGTTTAACTTTATTGTAATCTTTCCTCGCTAAATTCAAACAAACGTCCCCAGCTATGAATAGAAATTACATATACATTGCACTTGATGATTCGCAAAATAAAGTCTAAATATTGACAAAAAAAATCAAACAAAATAATACAATAATATTAGAAAGTTATTAACAAATTTTAAATAGGCATGATCATGCTAAAGGGAAAAGACACACGATGTCAATTGGCCGCTAATAAAATAATTCATATCAAAAAGTAAGGCATAGTAAAGCAGCCTTATACCTTGGATTCTTATTACCGACGTTAATTAATACCGATATCATCTCGTGCTCCGTTGATAATTAGTGACGGATAAAAGTTCACAAAAAAAAATCCCAATTTTTTTAAATTAGCTATATTTATTTATTTTAGTCATTATGGTATAAAATTTGGTTATTAATTTGTTAAATAAAAATTACATTAATTATTCACTCCCAACCCCCAAGTAAACTATAAAAAGTTTTAAAATTTGACAAACAACTTCTAAACATATTAGTAATAAGCCTAAAATTTATAGAACTCATTTTCGGATCACCGTTTATTTTAAAATCATATAAGTTTAAATTAAACTTCTCTAATATCAATCGGAATATCAAACGAGTATTACAATCATTTAAATATTTATTTTTAATATACTTTTATGTATATATAGATATGTTTTAAATAATAATTATTATAATATCATATTTCTTAACAACAACATTCAATATTTCAAATTATACTTCCAACAGACTCGGCGACGGGTAAATGAAGTGAACGAACCAGACGCACAACATCCAACATATCAAAACACAGAAATGCACCGTAGAGGAACTAGTCACCTCCGCCAATTTTCTAAGAGCATATACAAATCCGTAGAATCTAATAGTCAACAAAACAGCAGTCTCATATGCCAGTAGCCGCTAGTAAAAAACCAGCTGCCACCAGCCTACGATCAGTACCACCAAAGATCACCGGTAACCTCCTTCGGCCGCCTACAGCGTCATAGTAACCGGAGTCACCATCAGCCGCCGGCAACTGCCGATAGCCGCCGACAACCTTCAAACGCAGCCACCAACCACTGTTAGCCACCACTGGCAGCCACCTTGGTCCTTGGTCCTGTTGTGTTCAGTAGCGACCAACCAACCTCGGTAACCACCGACAACGGCCGAACAGAAGCTACAAGCGGCAGCCTGACCGTCGGTGACCACCGGACTCCACCAAATTTCAACACAAAACACAACAATCACTAGTCTGCCAGCCAAGCACACTTTAACACCCCGCCAAATTTCCATCTGACGACGCGTTAATCCATGTCCCACAGTTAACAGTTACGCCCTATATATGAGACGTTTAAAGCAATCGCATTTAATTTTATTTAAAAGTTGACTTTCAAAAACATAAGTCAATAATCCAAAAAAAAAACACCGTTGTGATCATAACCACAAGGCAACAGTATTTAAATAGTTATAAAATTTTAAATGCGAGAGTAAATAATGTTCATTAAATCAAATGCTGACTCCACGGCCAGACATGCAGCAAACACAGTGGAAGCCTACCTCTTAAGGATCTGAGAATAAAAACATGCAAAAATAGGTCAACAAATAATGTTGGTGAATCTACAGGTTTAAAGTTAAGTAACAGTATCTGAAAAACAGTTATCAGAAAAATAGTTTAGTTTCCTTGACCACGAGATTTTACAAGTACAACACCAAGTCGTAAAAACATTTGCATAATATGAGCATGATGTCAAAGCAGAGGGGTATAAAATACTATTAATTTTTACAAGGAAATACTATTAAATACGATACAATTTTACACAAGATATTTATTTATTTATAGAATGGATATACTTAAACCTTGCTACAACACTTATAGGCAGTGTACCTAATCGTAAAGTAGTGTAGTTTTTAGTAAGTCCGGTTAGTTCCACAGGGAAATCTTTAAACAAAGCTCAACGCTATATTAGTTTACTTTTATAAAAGTACAAACATATATATATATAAGTAATATTATTATTATAAAGGGGGGTTTTTACCGTTTAATGACCGGTTTGGCGATTTTAAGACTTTAGTCGCAGTTAAAACCTAATGTAAAATATAAAATAAATACAAGACTTAAATTAAAGCGTAAAGTAAATAACGATAATGAAATTGCGAATAATAAAAGTGCGATAAAATAAACTTGCGATAATTAAAAAGTACGATAATTAAAAGTGCGATTAAATAACAATAAATAAAAGTGCGATAATTAGAAGTGCAATTAAATATAAAATAAAGGAAATTAAATATGAAATAAAAGAATTATGCTTATTTAAACTTCCGTAATCATGATGTTCGACGTGTTGATTTTAGTTTTATGCCCCATGGGTTAATTGTCCTTTGTCCTGGATTATTTAATATGTCCGTCTGGTTTTTGTCCATAACAGTCCATCAGTCATAAATATAAAGTGCGAGTGTCCTTGTCAAATTATTATTATACCCGAAGTTAAATATTCCAACTAATTGGGGATTCGAATTGTAACAAGGTTTTAATACTTTGTTTAATGAATACACCAGGTTATCGACTGCGTGTAAACCAAGGTTTTACTACTTTGTTAACAATTACACCAATTACCCTTGAATGTAATTTCACCCCTGTTTTAATTATTCTAGTGGCTATTAATCCATTCCCGTGTCCGGTTAAATGAACGATTATTCGTACATATAAATACCCCGCCCATCGTGTCCGATCGAGTGTATATGGTAATTTATAGGGATGCCCAATTGTAAATCTTTATATTAACATTAACAAACTTTCATTTAGTTAAACAAATATAAAGCCCATTAATAGCCCATAGTCTAATTTCCACAAGTGTCGTTCTTTTGTCCAAACCCCAATTATGGTACAAAGCCCAATTACCCAATTTTAGTAATTAGCCCAACATCATGATTACTTCGTTTTAAATAAGCATAATAATAACTTAGCTACGAGACATTAATATAAAAAGGTTGAACATAACTTACAATGATTAAAAATAGCGTAGCGTTACACGGACAGAATTTCGACTTACACCCATACAATATTCGCTAACATACCCTTATTATTAGAATTATAATTAAAATTAAAATATAAATTATATATATATATATATATATATATATATATATATCGTTTACGTATGATAAGAGAAGAAAAAGATTATAAATTGCGATCAGAATTCGGTTGCTTTTATAGGAAAAGTTGAAATTTGGGGAGCCGCGACTAGCGGCAAAATCCTCTTCAAACTCCGCGAGTCGCGGAGAATGAATTTACAGCTCACACCCTTGGAGTCTTTCTCTGCCGACGGTTTTATAATATATATAATATATATATAATTAATATAATTAATTATATATTATATTATATTTATATACATAGTTAACTTGTAATTTTTAGTCCGTTGCATCGAGCGTTAAGAGTTGACTCTGGTCCCGGTTCCGGATTTTCGAACGTCCTTGCGTACAATTTTATATTTTGTACTTTGCGTTTTGAATCTTGTACTCTTGTAATTTCGAGACGTTTCTTATCAATAATTGGAACCTTTTTGATTGTCTTTTGTACTTTTGAGCTTTTTGGTCGTTTGCGTCTTCAATTCGTCGAATCTGTCTTTTGTCTTCACCTTTTATTATTTAAACGAATATCACTTGTAATTAGAACAATTGCAACTAAAAGCTTGTCTTTCTTGAGGAATATTGCTATGAAATATATGTTCGTTTTTAGCATTATCAAATATTCCCACACTTGAACGTTGCTTGTCCTCAAGCAATATCGTCTTGAAATACAAGAATCACTTCTTTATTCTTCACACTTTGTACATCAGTGATTTCTATACGGCGGTATAAACAATGGTAGTAACGATATGGTTTACAGTCCCACATGACTATAAAAATTTAGATCCATTAAGGAAATTGAATCTTTATGAAAACATTTAATCTTTTGAAATCTAGTTTTTACCCTAGATAAGTTTTCCGGGATAACCCTTTACCGGTGTTTGCAAAATATTTTTGTGGGTTTGGTGGGGTTCAGAATTGAAAATTTTAGCTCAAAACTTGCTGTTTTGTGTCACCCACTTGCTAACCTTGTATTTGGAAAGCAACACGTCCAGTTTACTTGTTCCGTATATTACCTTTCGGCAAACTACCGTCCGGTTGTAAAGGAAAGCGTTGAACAAGCAACTGTTAAGGCAATGTCCCGTGACATGCTTTTGATTATGGTCTATAACGTGTCGGACGCAATTACTATCCTTGGTAGGAGCAATAGTAAAGCTCACCCTCATAATTTTTCGGTATGGCACAAGGTCCTGTCTTTGACCATGCTATGCAACCACCGTTCTTACGGTTGACACCTGATTTAGTTCAGGTGACCTAATGAATTCCAGGTGAATTCCTAGGATTTTACGTTCAATGGTAATGAACGCATTGAAAATAGGGTTTTCAGAAAACAAATCGGTTTATAATTTTGATCAAAATATTTTCTCGTTCAAGCTCGAGTTTAGATATCATTGAATTCCATAAGTTTGAATTCTCAATCTTTAAGGTCAATCTCTAGGATTGAGTAATATCAGTCTTAAAAGCTGATTTTTAATCTTTAAGAAGATTATCCTTTCTGGGGATCTGATTCATTAGTCTTATCCAGCTAATTTGCATGGTGCCCCCCCATTGTACGAGATAAATCCTTCTCATGGTTAGGATAAATCCGACCACTTGGCGACCCTGTTTAATGCTGAGGTCCGTGGATTTCCTGCTGATTTTAGTGATGACTTTTCTAGATTTTTCGTCAACCTACAGCTGGTCTGGACGACAACTTCATGACCTAAATCAAGAAGCGCGTGTCTTTTTCGGAAGACTTTACTTTCTTTTAATGATGGAATTGATTCATCGTGTAGATCCATCTCTTCTTTTCTTTCATCGGGTAAAAACAGTTTAGTTTAGTCCAAAGCAAAAGTATTTTCAGTTATTTGTTACAGAAATATGTGACATATGTTTAAGATAACTTGGTAAATTTTCCCACACTTGGCTTTTATTTTCCTTTTTATCGTCCTCTATTCCATTTTAAATGAATTTTAACATTTTAGTTTGTTTCTCAATTTATGTCCTTTCCGAGGTAACAATAATTTCGGTGTTAAAACCTAGTTTTATCGTTCATAAATATGTATAAACATGATTTGAATTCATTTAATTGAAAATTTTGAAAAATTTTACTAGAATTGGGTAGTCAGTATATAAGACTAGGGCTGTTCTTTTTTATCAGAGAGCACTAGATTCTAATACAACTACTGCTTTACTAGTATTTTTAATGGTAACCAAGTGTTTAAGATAAAAATTTTAAAATCCGAAAGAATTTATCCCCTTCCCACACTTAAGATCTTGCAATGCCCTCATTTGCAAGAAATCAGTAACAATTTAAATTATTGAGGGTGATTTGTGTGAAAATGATTAAATTTTTACCAAAGTTTCCAAATATATTGGCGTTTGTTTGCTGAATGATAAATGGTGCACATCATTTGTTCATTCCGTCTTGTTGTTATTTCACATATATTTTGCATCTTGTCGTCAAAATTAGTTGCTTTTCCTGAACTTAATGCCAGTCTTTGAAAATGCGTTGTTTTACCCTGTTGTGTACATAAGATAAACTGCAAACATATATACATATTTTTGAAGTTTGGTATATTACCCCACATTCAAAAATTATTAAAATCTAAGAATAAAAGTTAGATAATTATAAAAATGATTACAATATTAACAAAAATATTAAATGTATCAATAATTACAAATTACAAAATAAAATAAAAATAATAAGTAAACTAAGGATGATATTGGTACCAATAGGGGTTCCAGGCATAACCATAGGTGCTATAGAATGCTTCGGCAGGGTCATACGTAGGATATGGTGGCTGCATCTCTATAGACCAAGGAGGGAAGATGGGTTTCGGTGTAGGAATATAGTTTCTACCTATATGTTGGCAATGAGCTATGATCTGGTTCTGATGAACTTGCCAATCTTCAAATGCTCTCTGTCTAGCATTTTCGTATTCCTGAGAAGCTATAAACCTATGCATTTCTTGCATCTCATTCCCTCCTCCTACATTACCTTGTTGTTGGTTTCTCTCCACCTGTGGATGTCTACCATGGTATCGTACTGCGGCGTTATTTCGCCTCTTCAAAACTTTCGCACCATGGTATACATTTAAACCTATAGTATCGCGGGGTTCTGGTTCTTCTACTAATAATCCCCCCCGACTTATATCCACACCGAGATATTCACCAATCAAAGTAATAAAAATACCACCTCCTATTATGCTATGCGGTCGCATCCCCCGAACCATAGCTGATAAATAATAACCCACACAATATGGTATACTTACAGCGCTTTGTGGGTCTCGAATACACATATGGTAAAACAAATCTTGTTCATTTACTTTTTCCTTGTTCTTACCCCTTTGTGTAATCGAATTAGCTAAAAATCTATGTATCACTCTTAATTCGGCTCTATCTATATCCAAATAAGTGTAATTTCCCCCTTTGAAACGGTGATGGCTTGTCATTTGACTCCACACACCGTGTGTATCAAAATTTTCATCTATCTTTCTACCGTTTAGTATCAATCCTCTACAATCGGCAGACGCTAACTCCTCAGGCGTATATATACGTAAAGCCTGAGCCATGTCCAGGAAAGACATGTGGCGCATCGAACCGCCTAACAAAAATCTAATAAAAGAACGATCGGTTAAACTAGCTACCCGATCATTCAACTCTATACTACATAACAATTCTTCACACCATACTTTATATACAGGTCTACGTATGGTGAATAAACATATCCAGTCATTAAAAGAAGAATTACCATACCTCTGTACAAGTAATTCCCTAATTGGCCCGGCCAATTCTACAGCTTCTAAGGGTCCCCATTCTATGACCCTCGGTACCTCAACAACCTTAGAATGAAGAGTATGCAAACCCCGTTGATATTTTGGATAATCTATCCAAAGTCTGTCAAATCTCAGGTTCGGGTGCAACTCTTCCAAGTGCATATCGGAAAAGGTCATGACTGGATGAGGTATATCCTGCTTGTAGTAGTTATCCACCTTCTGTTGTTCCAAATTCTCAGCAGGAGCATTGCGGGCTTGGGATGAAGATTCACCCCTTTCATTCTGCAAAACACATCAAACACAATTTTTGTGCATCCAAATATGCATTAGTGTCAGCAAAATCATCAATCAAAATAATTACAATGACATTATCAATTTATATCAAACTTAAGCTTATTTTCACATTTTTATCAAATCTACACTTTTTCAAATAAGCATATACGAAAATTTTCGCCAAGTTCATAAGCATTCAACTCAAATAACATGTCAAAATAATCATTACTAGCAATCAAACAAGTCTCAAATGGCATTATCTTTCAAAAATCAAGTTCATGAATTTTAGACTTGAAAAAGTCCACTTTAATTCTCAAAATCATGTTTAGGCTCAAAGTTTGGATCATTTAACTACCTAGACATGTTACACTACTCAATTTAGCAACAATTCATGACAAAAATCGGCCATAACCTGTTTATATCAAAAAGCCCCAAATTTGCTCAAGAACACAAACCCTAGATTATTTAAAATTTGAAGTTTAAGGCTTCTAATCATGTTAAACAGCATCAATCTAGGTTATACAAGCATAATACATAAACAATTTAAGCCTAATTACACTAAAAAGTATCAAAATCAAATTGGGGAAAAAAATTGCTCAAGAACATCAAATTTCGAATTAAATGGTGTTTAGGTGTAGAAATTTACCGTTTTTCTTAAGTAATTCTTAGATAGCATCCTTCTCAACATGATTTTAGCAAAAAATTTGGTGATTAACGGTTAAAAATTGGGATTTTTGGGGGTGTTTTTCGGGTTTTTCGCGTGCAGAATTCGCTGTGTTTTTTGCTGTTGTTTGAGTTGTGTGGTGCACTGATCTGTGTTTTTACGTTTTATTTTTTTTCTGTAAATTGGTCCCTCCGCGAGTCGCGGAGATTTACGCTCCAAACTCCGCGAGTCGCGGAGTTTGGTGTTTTTTTTTTTTTTTTTTTTTTATAATCATTAACTTATTAAAACAATTAAGTAATTAATTTTAAAATTTTGTTTCCCTTGTTATTTAGGACGAGGTCGTTTCGGATCGATGTCCTAGTCTGTCCTTCGACAAAATTTTTAAAATTTGTCTTTTTGTAGCGATTGTTTTAAAAGCTAAGATTTTTGGGTTTTTTCAATGTTTTTGGCATACTCTAATTCAATAAGATTAAAAATAATGATAATAAAAGTCCTCGTCCCTCCCTCGGGTAAAGCAATTTCGGTTCAAAGACCTAGTCTTCAACTTACGACGAATTTTAAAAATCATATTCTTAACTTAATGAGATAAAGTAAATTTTTGTTTTTAAATTCACACAACTTAAATATAAAATTCAAAATTAATATTAAAAATTCACACCAAACTTAAAATTTAAAATGCATAAAATTAAGAATTTATATTTTAAAAATTAAAAATTCACACCAAACTTAATTTAAAAATTTATAAATTCATATCAAACTTATATTAATTTTTCAAATATTTACAATTTTAAATATATTGTTTTTACAAAGTTTACAATATTAATTTAAGATTTAAATATTAATTTTAAAAATATGGTAAAAATAAAATTAAAAATCTTTTTGTCTTTTTATCCCACTTTAATCAATCAAATATTATCAAAAATATGCACCCCTCTTTTCGGTAAAGTAATTTCGGTTCCAAGACCTAATTTAACTCATGACGAATTTTTGAAATATTTTGGGTTGATTGATTAAAGATATTTATACCTTAAGAATAAACGTTAAATTTTGCAGTGATGTAATAAATTTTTTTAATGATATCAATAATTTCGGTCGCCAAACCTAATTTTATTTAATACCAATTTAATACTTTTTAACGAACAAATTAGCGTTTATTATCAAAAGGTTAAAAATAAAAATAAAAATAAAAACTGTACAGACATACCTGTGAAATAGATTTCTTAGTTATATGATCTATCCCATTCATAAGATAGTCGGTTTAATTGGTTTTCCATGGCTACATAGGCGTAACCTCGAGCATTCAGTATCTTTTCTTCTAAACATATGAACGGTCCGTCTCTGCATAAAGTAACAAATTCGGTATTTGAATAGGTTTGATTATTTGAACATTTACCTCCATGTGACCATTTTCCGCATTTGTGACATCTTTCTAGGTGTCGTGCTCTTCTTTTAGCTGCGGATTTTGATTTTCCTTTACCAAATTGTAACTTATTATCTTCGCATCTGGATTCTTTTCTAACTCCGTCCATTCTTTCTCTGATTACTGATACTATTTCACTCGGTAGTATGTCATTATTACGTTTAGTGATCAAAGCGTGTAGCATTAGACCATGGTTTAGCTCACAGGCAGTCTTCATTTTGTAAAAACCTAAAAAAAAATAAAAATTCAGAATGGGGGGAGAAGACTAGTTCTTTAGGGTCTGCTAGGGAAAGACCATTCGGGTTCCATTTTCGAGAACTATACGAAAACAGACAATCTAACTCTAACAGAAATACATATTATCCTTTAAAGACTTGATTCTCCCCACACTTAGTTAGCTGTGGTGTCGAAATTGTGATTAACTTCGTTGTCGACTTCCATCGGACCATGTATGTAATGTTTAACTCTGTGACCATTAACTTTAAATTCCATCCCATTTGAATTTATTAATTTTATCGTTCCGTATGGGAAAACTCTTTTGACTATGAATGGTCCAGACCATCTTGATTTCAATTTTCCAGGAAATAGCTTGAATCGTGAATTGAAAAGAAGAACTCTGTCTCCTTCTTTAAATTCTTTTGAACTTCTGATTCTTTTATCATGCCATTTCTTCGTTCTTTCTTTATAGATTAACGAATTTTCGTATGCTTCATGTCTTAATTCTTCTAATTCGTTTAGTTGACTTAATCGTAGACGTTCAGCTTCATGTAAATCAAGATTACATGTCTTCAAAGCCCAAAATGCTTTGTGTTCAATTTCTACTGGAAGATGACATGCTTTTCCATAAACAAGTCTAAAAGGTGTGGTTCCAATTGGAGTTTTGTAGGCTGTTCTAAAAGCCCAGAGTGCATCCTCCAATTTAATGGACCATTCCTTCGGATTTGATCCTACGGTTTTCTCTAGAATACGTTTTAAAGCTCGGTTGGTATTTTCAACTTGTCCACTTGTTTGTGGATGATATGCGGTGGAGATTTTATGAGTTACTCCATATCTTTTAAGAACTTTCTCAAGTTGATTATTACAGAAATGAGTACCCCGATCACTTATTAAAGCTTTCGGTGTTCCAAACCTTGCAAAAAGACGTTTTAAAAAGTTGACTACAACTCGTGCATCGTTAGTTGGGAGAGCTTGTGCTTCCGCCCATTTAGATATATAATCAATGGCTACGAGTATATATAGATTATTATGAGATTTTGGAAATGGACCCATAAAGTCAATACCCCAAATGTCAAATACTTCACATACTTGGATGACATTTTGTGGCATTTCATCACGTTGACTTATTTTTCCGGCCCTTTGACATGCATCACAGGATTTGCAAAGAAGGTGTGCGTCTTTGTAAATTGTAGGCCAATAGAATCCAGCTTCATAAACTTTTCTTGCTGTTAGTTGAGGCCCATAATGCCCTCCTGTTGGTCCTGTGTGACAATGGTTTAAAATTTTACTAGCTTCATCTCCAAATACACATCGGCGTATTATTCCATCGGGACAACTTTTAAACAGATGTGGATCTTCCCAGAAATAGTGTTTTATATCACTGAAGAATTTCTTTCGTCTTTGGTACGATAATCCTTTTTAAAGGAATCCACAAACTAAGTAGTTTGCATAGTCTGCAAACCATGGGATTTCTTTATAATCTATCTTCAATAGATATTCATCAGGAAAGTTGTCTTGTATGGCCGATTCATTTAGAACTTCTAACTCAGGATTTTCAAGACGAGAAAGATGATCAGCGGCGAGATTTTCTGCTCCTCTTTTATCTCGGATTTCAATATCAAACTCTTGTAAGAGTAAGATCCAACGGATTAATCTTGGTTTAGCATCTTGTTTTGAAAATAGGTATCTAAGAGCAGAATGGTCGGTATAGACCATCGTTTTTGCTAGAACGAGATATGATCGAAATTTGTCAAAAGCAAAGACAATAGCAAGGAGTTCTTTTTCAGTAGTTGTATAGTTTGTTTGTGCTCCTTGTAACATCTTACTAGCATAATATATAGGTTGAAATCGTTTTTCAATCTTTTGTCCTAAAACGGCTCCCATTGCAAAATCACTTGCATCGCACATTAGTTCAAATGGTAGATTCCAATTTGGTGTTATCATGATCGGCGCATTAGTGAGTTTCTCTTTAAGAATATTAAAAGATTTGATACACTCATCTGAAAAGATGAATGGAGCATCCTTTTCTAGGAGTTTATTCATAGGAGTGGCACTTTTAGAAAAATCTTTTATGAAACGTCGGTAAAAACCGGCATGCCCTAGAAAACTCCTAACTCCTCTAACATTGGTGGGATGTGGAAGTTTAGCAATTACATCTACTTTAGCTCTATCCACTTCAATTCCTTCTTTTGAAATTTTATGTCCAAGAACGATGCCTTCTTTAACCATGAAATGGCATTTCTCCCAATTAAGTACTAGATTTGATTTTTCGCATCTAATTAGCATTCGTTCCAGATTAACTAGACATGATTTAAATGTATCACCGAAGACTGAAAAGTCATCCATGAATACTTCCATGCATTCTTCTATCATGTCGTGAAAAATCGCCATCATACACCTTTGAAAGGTTGCAGGGGCGTTGCAAAGTCCAAATGGCATGCGTTTGTAAGCAAAAGTACCATAAGGGCACGTGAATGTGCTTTTCTCTTGATCTTCGGGTGCTATTGGAATTTGAAAATATCCGGAAAATCCATCTAGAAAACAATAGTAACTATTTCCGGCTAATCTTTCTAACATTTGATCTATGAAAGGTAAGGGAAAGTGATCTTTTCTGGTGGCGTCATTTAATTTTCTATAATCAATACATACACGACATCCTGTTACAGTCCTAGTAGGAATAAGCTCATTTTTCTCATTTGTAATGACAGTCATGCCACCCTTCTTAGGTACGCATTGAACTGGGCTTACCCATGGACTATCAGAAATTGGATATATCAAACCTGCATCTAGCAGTTTAATAATCTCTTTCTTAACTACATCTTGCATATTAGGATTTAGTCTTCGTTGGCGTTGCACATACGTTTTATGACCTTCTTCCATAAGGATTTTATGTGTGCAATACGAAGGACTTATTCCTTTAATATCATGAATCTTCCATGCAATGGCTGGTTTATGAGCTTTCAACACAGAAATGAGTTGTGATTTCTCATTTTCAGTAAGAGAAGACGATATTATTACAGGTAATTCAGATTCACCATGTAAATAAGCGTATTCCAAATGGTTTGGAAGTGGCTTTAACTCTATTTTCGGAGGTTCTTCTATCGATGATTTATATCGATATCTGTCTTCTTCTTTTAGCATTTGAATTTCTTCTGTTGTTGGTTCATATCCATTAGCTATAAGTGTAGCTAACATTTCAGCTTCATCAATTGGTTCATTACCTTCTCCTAAAGAACATTCTCCTGTTCCTTGTAATTCTGGAAATTCTTCTAATTATTCTGCATGTGCATCTATAGTTTGAATATAATAACATGTATCATCTGCAGATTGTGGTTATTGCATTGCTCTATCAACTGAAAAGGTAACACTCTCATCCTCTATACTTAGGGTTAGTTTCTTACCGAACACGTCTATCATTGCTTTAGCCGTGTTTAAGAATGGTCTTCCTAATATGAGAGGAACTTGAGAATCTTCTTCCATGTCCAAAACAACAAAATCTACTGGAAATACTAAAGTACCAACTTTAACTAGCATGTTCTCCATTATCCCTCTAGGATATTTTATTGATCTATCGGCTAGTTGTATGCTTATTCTGGTTGGTTTCAATTCTCCAAGGTCTAGTTTAGCGTATAGTGAATACGGCATTAGATTTATACTAGCACCTAAGTCTGCCAATGCTTCTATTGAACTAAGACTACCCAGAAAACATGGAATTGTGAAACTTCCTGGATCAGATAATTTTTCTGGTATCTTATTCAACAGCACTGCTGAACAATTAGCATTCATAGTAACAGCCGAGAGTTCTTCCATTTTCTTTCTATTTCAGATTAGATCTTTCAAGAATTTAGCATATCTTGGCATTCCTGAAATCACATCAATGAAAGGAAGATTTACATTTATCTGTTTAAACATATCCAAGAATTTGGATTGCTCGGCTTCAAGTTTCTCTTTCTTCATTTTACTCGGGTAAGGAAGTGGTGGTTGGTATGGTTTAACATAAGGTTTATCCTTAACTGTGTTATTTTCATTAACCTTTTCAACTACCGGTTCTTTTTCCTTATCTTGATCAGGTTGTGGTTCTTGTGGAGTAGGAATGGCTTCATCAGAAGTTACAGGTATTTCAGGTGGTTTAAGTGTTGTACCACTTCTTGTGGTAATGGCTTTAGCTGTTTCATTCCGGGGGTTAGCATTTGTATCACTAGGTAGACTTCCCGGTTTTCTTTCACCTATTAATCTTGCTAGGTTACTTACTTCTTGTTCCAGATTTTGAATAGAAGCTTGTTGATTTCTAAATGCTTGAGCATTTTGTTCATTAGTTTGTTTCTGAGATGTGAAAAACTGTGTTTGAGTTTCAACTAGCTTCGTCATCATATCTTCTAAATTCGGCTTTTTATCATCGGTTTGTTGTGGTGGTTTGTTTTGAAAATTAGGTCTTTGCTGATTGTAAGTATTATTGGATACTTGTTGATTGCTAGGACCTTGTTGGTTGTTGTATGGAATATTTCGGTTATAATTCTGGTTTTGATTGTAAATCGGTCTTGGCGGTTGATAATTATTCTGATAATTATTTCCAGGCCTTTGGTTTATGTATGAAATATTCTCACTTTGTTCCATTGTTAATTCAATACTGAGACAATCTTTTGTCAAATGTGGTCCTCCACACTGCTCACAACTAATTCGTATTGAGTGAATATCTTTAGTCATCTTTTCCATTCGTCTCTCCACAGCATCTATCTTTGCAGAAATGGAATCTAAGTCATGACTAGAATCGGCTCTAGCTGCTTTAGATGATCTAATGATATCTTTTTCTTGGTGCCACTCATGTGAGTGGGAAGCAGTGTTATCAATAATTTTGTAAGCATCAGTTTCGGTTTTCTTCATAATAGAACCACCAGCTGCTATATCTATGTCTTTTCTTGTAGTGATGTCGCATCCTTGGTAGAATATTTGTACTATTTGACAGGTGTCTAAACCATGTTGCGGACATCCTCTTAATAACTTTCCATATCTTGTCCACGCCTCATATAGAGTTTCATTTGGTTTCTGTGTGAACGTAACAATTTCTGCTTGAAGTCTTACGACTTTAGATGCAGGAAAGAATTGTTTAAGAAATTTGTCAACTAAAACGTCCCATGTATCAATCGCCCCTTCAGGTAACGATTCCAACCAATCTTTGGCTTCTCCCTTTAAAGTCCAGGGAAATAACATGAGATATATCTGTTCATCCTCCACTTCTCGTATTTTAAATAGTGTGCAGATCCTATTAAAGGTACGTAGATGTTCATTTGGATCTTCCTTCGGCGCACCACTAAATTGGCATTGATTAGTCACCATGTGTAGAATTTGTCCTTTGATTTCATAATCTGGCGCATTAATGTCTGGATGAGTAATTGCGTGACCTTGGCCAGTGCGTTTAGCTCTCATTCGGTCTTCCATACTTAAAGGTTCCAGATTCTCCATAATTGAATTTGTTGAATCGGTATCACTAGATGATTCTGATTTAATGGTTCGTTCCTCAACAATCTCTGTTTGAATGATTGGTGGCTCCAGAGGAAAGTTTAATGGTTCAGGATCTACGAACCGTTCCTGAATATTTTTCGGATTCTCAATTGTGAGGTTGGGTTCAAAAAATGGATTATCGGAAATTTGAACTGAAGTACTTGGTTGACTGGATGACGATTCTAAAGAAAAATCAACGGCGGTTATATTTGCTAAATGTCTTGATCTAGTTACAGGTGGTGAACGTACAAAAGGTGATGAACGTCTTGCTCGGTGCATTCACTGAATATCCTATTAGTTTTTAAAAGGAAAGAAAAATTATAATAAGTTATCCAACCAATAGACTTTTCTGATTTTGCCCACGTTTTGAATAGCCAAAAGATGCAGCAGAGGGGCAGGATTCGTTTGGTCTCAATATAATTGAGGACTGTTTGGCTCCAATAACCCGGTCCACGTACAAATCCAACTATTACTACGAACCAGAAAATTTTGATGTCTATCAATTTAACCACTCAAAATAAATTTTCGTAATTTTAAGAAATTTAGATAAGAAGTAGAATAAAAATCCATGTCCTAAAACTAGAATAGCGAGAAATAAGAGAGAAAAAGAGTTCGTCGCAAAAGGTAGAAAAAGAAAAAATGGTTGGAAGAAAAATGACGAAAAAAATAAAAGAAACTTATCAAAACTTAAAAATACTTAACTAACCTAACCTTATTACTACAACTAACTTAAAATTATAATCGCAAATTGAAATTACTAATTGGAATGATAATTGATACATAGTAAAAGGTCTAAAAATATTAAAGCTTACAGGAAAAACTGAATCCCAAATGGAAATAACTTAAAAAAGAAACTAAAACTTAAAAAGGCGTCGCAAAATTCTAAAGCACCTAAATCTTAGTCTAAAGAAAAAGCACTTAAGGAATTTTACGGCAAAGCCTAAAAATCTAGGAGTAAAAATAACTATAGCAAAAACTAAGTTTAAAATTAATTATGAGCTAAAAATACAAATATTACGCTACAATGATTAAAAAGGGTCAAAATATAAAAATATACAAAAAGTTGTAAAAAGTACAATTTTTATAAAAATATTATTTTTATATTATTTATTTTTTTTAATAAAACTACTAATTTTACAATTTAATAAAACTAATTTAAACAAAATAAAACAAATTAAATAAAAAGAAATTTTAAAATAAAACTTAATTATAATAATAATACATAATTAGGGTTTAATAATAATTAATTAATAATTACCGTAATAAATGCTGAATTAGGGCTTCTGTTCGTGTGTCAGGTACCCTCCGCGAGTCGCGGTATTTAATGCTTCAAACCCCGCGAGTCGCGGGGTTCCAGAATTCAGATGACAGCTTTAAATTCGACGCGTTTTTTTCTTTATTTATTTTTTTTATTTTCTGTTTTCTGTTTTTTCTATATATAAAAGATATTTAATAAAACTTATATTTTTATAAATTAAAATAAGAATAAAGAAACTTATAAAACTTAAATATTTAAAAAAAATACTTATATTTTTGTTTTTCTTTTTATATTTTTGAATAATTAACACGTATTTTTACAAAAACGAATTTTAATAAAAGTTAACTAAAATTTTTTTTTTTTTTTTATATTAGCGTTGCGCTTCCGGCTTTTAAGATAACTCCCCGGCAGCGGCGCCAAAAATACTTGATGTCAAAGCAGAGGGGTATAAAATACTATTAATTTTTACAAGGAAATACTATTAAATACGATACAATTTTACACAAGATATTTATTTATTTATAGAATGGATATACTTAAACCTTGCTACAACACTTATAGGCAGTGTACCTAATCGTAAAGTAGTGTAGTTTTTAGTAAGTCCGGTTCGTTCCACAGGGAAATCTTTAAACAAAGCTCAACGCTATATTAGTTTACTTTTATAAAAGTACAAACATATATATAAGTAATATTATTATTATAAAGGGGGGTTTTTACCGTTTAATGACCGATTTGTCGATTTTAAGACTTTAGTCGCAGTTAAAACCTAATGTAAAATATAAAATAAATACAAGACTTAAATTAAAGCGTAAAGTAAATAACGATAATGAAATTGCGAATAATAAAAGTGCGATAAAATAAACTTGCAATAATTAAAAAGTACGATAATTAAAAGTGCGATTAAATAACAATAAATAAAAGTGCGATAATTAGAAGTGCAATTAAATATAAAATAAAGGAAATTAAATATGAAATAAAAGAATTATGCTTATTTAAACTTCCGTAATCATGATGTTCGACGTGTTGATTTTAGTTTTATGCCCCATGGGTTAATTGTCCTTTGTCCTGGATTATTTAATATGTCCGTCTGGTTTTTGTCCATAACAGTCCATCAGTCATAAATATAAAGTGCGAGTGTCCTTGTCAAATTATTATTATACCCGAAGTTAAATATTCCAACTAATTGGGGATTCAAATTGTAACAAGGTTTTAATACTTTGTTTAATGAATACACCAGGTTATCAACTGCGTGTAAACCAAGGTTTTACTACTTTTTTAACAATTACACCAATTACCCTTGAATGTAATTTCACCCCTGTTTTAATTATTCTAGTGGCTATTAATCCATTCCCGTGTCCGGTTAAATGAACGATTATTCGTACATATAAATACCCCGCCCATCGTGTCCGATCGAGTATATATGGTAATTTATAGGGACGCCCAATTGTAAATCTTTATATTAACATTAACAAACTTTCATTTAGTTAAACAAATATAAAGCCCATTAATAGCCCATAGTCTAATTTCCACAAGTGTCGTTCTTTTGTCCAAACCCCAATTATGGTACAAAGCCCAATTACCCAATTTTAGTAATTAGCCCAACATCATGATTACTTCGTTTTAAATAAGCATAATAATAACTTAGCTACGAGACATTAATATAAAAAGGTTGAACATAACTTACAATGATTAAAAATAGCGTAGCGTTACACGGACAGAATTTCGACTTACACCCTTACAATATTCGCTAACATACCCTTATTATTAGAATTATAATTAAAATTAAAATATAAATTATATATATATATATCGTTTACGTATGATAAGAGAAGAAAAAGATTATAAATTGCGATCAGAATTCGGTTGGGCTCCGCGACTCGCGGCAAAATCCTCTTCAAACTCCGCGAGTCGCGGAGAATGAATTTACAGCTCACACCCTTGGAGTCTTTCTCTGCCGACGGTTTTATAATATATATATAATATATATATAATTAATATAATTAATTATATATTATATTATATTTATATACATAGTTAACTTGTAATTTTTAGTCCGTTGCGTCGAGCGTTAAGAGTTGACTCTGGTCCCGGTTCCGAATTTTCGAACGTCCTTGCGTACAATTTTATATTTTGCACTTTGCGTTTTGAATCTTGTACTCTTGTAATTTCGAGACGTTTCTTATCAATAATTGGAACCTTTTTGATTGTCTTTTGTACTTTTGAGCTTTTTGGTCGTTTGCGTCTTCAATTCGTCGAATCTGTCTTTTGTCTTCACCTTTTATTATTTAAACGAATATCACTTGTAAATAGAACAATTGCAACTAAAAGCTTATCTTTCTTGAGGAATAATGCTATGAAATATATGTTCGTTTTTAGCATTATCAGAGCACCTGAATACTAGCAATGACCCGAGTATAGAAGCCACTATACCCGCCTTTACCTCCTAAAATGTTATACACTTGTTCGAGTGTATCTAATGTTCAAAACAAATTCACCACAGTTATTATAGTGGGTGAGGTTGTCAACCTAACGGATCCGTCCATCTAAATTGTGCTTACACCGATGGTATTAAAAGTATTCAGGCTAGAGGCTTTTTGAACAAACTCAAAATGCATATATAGTACTCGTGTCAATACAAAAGCATTTGATAAAGTAAGTATAACAGCATGTATTCTCATCCCTGAAAACATGTAAAAAGTGGGACTGTAGACTCACCTTTGAATAAGCTTGGATGACAGATAAAACTTGTATGGTTTACAGCTGAATAATGCAACCTAAGTATACATATTTAGGTTGGTCAATATATGTATCTTAAATAAGGGTGGTTTCATAGTATAAGTTGTCTTATTTCTCAACTCAACGCGTTTCCAAGTAAAAGTCAACTATATCATGCAAGTCAAAAAAAGTCAACCGAAGTCAAACCGAAAGTCAAACTTGGTCAATGTAGTCAACTAAAGTCAACATCAACAGGTTCATGTCAAATGTTGGTCAACATGTCAAACCTAATTCAAACAATACGTTTCAGGTCATGAATGATCGTTTTGACAATATCAGTTTATCGTTGTGCACAAAGTTCATGAACACGTAGCATACTTAGCACAATATCTCATAGTACAAAATTCAAGTAAACATGAAAAACTCCAGATCATAAATATACTTAAAATCGATTCCAAAAAGTAAATCCAGGGACTCATACGATAATTAAAAGTCAGGAATCAGAAGGGGTACATTTGGGGTTTGCACAGTCAGTTTCTGACCGCGCACTGATTTCGTTTTGGCTATAACAGGAGTTAGGGATATGCAATTGATACAAGACCAGTGGCCATAGTTCAAGGACAAGTTAAAGTAACACATATTAAAAATCTAGCAAATTTTATTTAGCCAATTTGTACAGTTTATTCATGCAAGTTGAATGTTCAGTTTTTCAGCTCAAATCAGAATCCACATAAAGTACGGCTCTATTGTGCAAAATGCATAAGGTTTCAGAGATTGACATTAACTAACAATAAGTCACATATCATTTTAAAATTCATATTCCAGAAGCTTACATGCTCATTCAATAAACACAATCCACAGAGTATAAAACAGGGAGCAATTTACAGATTCGATTCTAGTTTAGCTAGTCACATTCGCACGCGAGTATCCGAAGATATAGATACAATTAGCCTATGATATATACATGAAAGATGAATTAATTTTTGTGTACATTTCAAATATGCAAAGCTTTAATCACAGAATTTAACAAATTTTATCATACAAGGTTATTTTCATGCAAGTGCTGTATAAAACTACTTTTACACTAATTCAAGCATATCTCGGGTTATACATAAGCAAACGACATGATATCCTAGTCTAAATTGAGTGTTTTTAAATTATATTTCCAGTGGTATAAGTTTAACATGCCAATTCGTGGTCTATCAAATCCAGATTTCTGATCAATCACGAAAACACAACGTTAATTTCAATTAAGCATAACTTGATCATCCGGAAACGAAATCAAGCGAATCCAAAGCCTAAACTCAATAGTTTTTCGCAAGGAATCTGAATATAACATAATAATTAACATTTGAAAAACTTAATTTTTCTGATCGTGCATAAAAAAATTCGGTTTTAAACCCTAACGCATCAAACAATAAATATAACGATTACAATTAACACGTACGCGTATAGACTTGAGCAATTGACAACATAACTATGAAACTTTATTAAAAATCAGATTTTTAATATTAGGGTTCATGTAAATATACCTTAGATCAAGAATTAAAGCACACCAATACGTAGATGATAACGCGAATCACAACGTTTGTTCTTGAGGTTTGATCAAAAAATAAAAATTGAGTGTGTGTGGGTGTGTGGTGGTCGATGGCAACAGAGGAGAGGAGGGGGAGAGCAGATGTCAACCAAAAAAATAAATGGGAGAAGGATTTGTGTAGTTAGGAAGTATATATATATATATATATATATATATATATATATATATATATATATATATATATATATATATATATATATATAAATCCCTAATTCTCGTAATTTACACCTAAGTCCTTCAAGTTGCAATTTTTAAGTTAAAAAGGGGTGGGGAGTGGGGTTTCGGCCGATTGGGCCCCATGGGTACTCCCGGGCTCGTGTTGTCCAATTCCTTGTAATCGTGGCACGTTTCAAGTGTCGTTTAGTTGTACCAAAGGCCCGGAACGCTAAACCGATCGTTAAACACAACCAAACGTTAACTTATTAAAAACCCAATAAATTAATTATTTTTAAAAAGTTAATAATTAATAAATTAATTATTAAAATAAACCCGAGCGTTTCGTTGCTCAAAAAGCAGTTATCAAAATCGTATCGTTTTTATCGTATTTCATTATCCGAAATATTTATTTGAATTAATATCAACCCATATTAATTATTGTAACCCTCCAAAGATCAAATATGCATTTATTACACGAAAATGCACAAAAGTTAAATAATCGCCGTTAAGTACACTAACGAAAGGTTAACAGAAGTAACGGAAAAAGCAGGGTTGTTACATTACCCACCTGTTATTGAAAATTTCGTCCCGAAATTTTAGTGATCATCCTCTGAAATAGTTTCCTCGGGAAACAATTGTGGATACTTCAGCCTCATCTGGTCTTCACGCTCCCACGTAAACTCTGGTCCTCTTCTGGTTCCACCGAACTTTAACGATAGGAATTCGGCTTTGCTTCAGCTTTTTGACCTCGCGGCCTAAGATTTCGACAGGTTCCTCAATGAAATGAAGTTTGTCGTCGATACGTAGTTCCTCTAAAGGAATAATCAAATTCTCATCTGCTAGGCACTTCTTTAGATTGGATACATGAAAAATGTCGTGTATACCGCTGAGAGCTTGTGGCAGTTCCAATCTGTAAGCTACCGGTCCAACTCTTTCAGTTATCTCGAATGGTCCAACATATCTAGGACTCAGTTTACCTTGTTTCCCAAATCGTACAACACCCTTCCAAGGTGATACTTTAAGCATAACTTTGTCACTAACTTGGAACTATATATCCTTCCGTCTAACATCGATGTAACTCTTTTGATGACTTCGAGCCGTTCACAATCGTTCCTGAATCTGTAGAACTTTCTCAGTTGTCTCCTGAATAATTTCAGGACCTGTCAACTGACTATCTCCCAACTCGCTCCAACAAACGGGAGATCTACACTTCCTTCCGTACAATGCTTCGAAAGGTGCATCCTTAATGCTCGCATGGTAGCTATTATTGAATGAGAACTCAGCTAGTGGTAAATAATTATCCCATCCGCTCCCGAAATTGATGACACATGCCCTCAACATGTCCTCAAAAGTCTGAATAGTTCGTTCGCTCTGACCATCTGTCTGGGGGTGATATGCTGTACACATATCTAAACGATTCCCCATTGCTTTCTGTAATGACATCCAAAATCTGGAAGTGAATCTGCTGTCGCGATCGGATATAATGGATATAGGCACTCCATGCCTAGAGACGACTTCCTTAATGTAGATCTGAGCCAAATTCTCCATTTTATCAGTTTCTCTTATCGGTAGAAAGTGTGCAGACTTAGTGAGACGATCCACGATAACCCAAATAGTATCGTAACCTCCCGCTGTTCTCGGCAGTTTCGTGATGAAGTCTATGGTAATACCTTCCCACTTTCACTGGGGAATCTCTGTTTGAGTTAATAATCCTGATGGCTTCTGATGCTCAGCCTTGACTTTAGCGCAAGTCAAGCACTTACCGACATAGGTAGCAATGTCAGCTTTCAAATTTGGCCACCAATAGAATGCCTTCAAATCCTGGTACATTTTATCTGATCCCGGATGAATTGAGTACCTTGACTTGTGTGCTTCCTCCAACACTAGTTCTCTCAATCCACCAAATTTTGGTACCCAGATTCGATTGGCAAAGTACCAAGTTCCATCCTCCTTGATGTCAAATTTCTTATCCATTCCTCTGAGAAATTCAACATCGAAATTTTCTTGTTTCACTGCTTCTTATTGTGCTTCGCGGATTTGTGAGGTGAGATTCGTACGGATGACTATGTTAAGAGCTTTAACCCTAAGAGGTCTCTCTCTCGCTCTTTTCTGCTTAAAGCATCCGCCACAACATTCGTCTTGCCCGGATGGTATTGAAGTTCACAGTTATAATCATTAAGTAGTTCCATCCAACGTCGTTGTCGCATGTTGAGTTGTTTCTGATCGAATATGTGCTGTAAACTCTTATGGTCAGTGAAGATAGTAAACTTGGTTCCATACAGGTAGTGTCTCCACATTTTAAGTGCAAAGATAACAACTCCTAGTTCAAGGTCTTGCGTAGTGTAGTTCTGCTCGTGAATCTTTAACTGACGCGATCCATAAGCAATAACCTTATTTCGTTGCATAAGCACGCAACCCATTACTTGACGTGAGGCATCACAATAAACAAAAAAATCTTCACTTCCCTCGGGTAGAGACAATATTGGTGCAGTTGTTAACTTCTCTTTCAACAACTGAAATGCAGACTCTTGTGGTTCTGATCACTCATACTTCTTGCCCTTATGAGTCAACGCGGTCAATGGTCGGGCGATCTTAGAGAATCCTTCGATGAATCTTCGGTAGTAACCAGCTAGACCCAAAAATTGCCTAATCTGCGTTGGCGTCTTAGGAGTTTCCCAATTCTTAACCGACTCAATCTTTGCCGGATCAACTTGAATTCCATTGGCCCCTACAACATGGCCAAGAAATTGTACTTCTGGTAACCAAAAGTCACACTTAGAGAACTTTGCATACAACTGCTCATTTCTAAGCATAGTCAAAATCGAACGTAGATGTTGTTCGTGCTCTTCCTTGTTCTTAGAGTACACCAATATATCATCAATAAACACAATGACGAATTTATCTAGGTATGGCTTACACACACGGTTCATGAGATCCATGAACACTGCTGGTGCATTCATCAAACCAAACGGCATCACTGTAAACTCATAATGTCCATAACGTGTTCTAAACGCTGTCTTCGGGACATCAGTTTCTTTGACTCTCAATTGGTGATACCCGGATCTCAAATCAATCTTCGAATAACAACTAGATCCCTGTAGCTGATCAAATTAGTCATCAATCCTCAGTAGCGGATACCGATTCTTGATTTTCAACTTGTTCAATTCTCTATAGTCGATACACAACCTCATCAACCCATCTTTCTTTTTAACAAACAAGACTGGAGCTCCCCAAGGTGAAGAACTTGGTCGAATAAATCCCTTGTCTAACAACTCTTGCAATTGACTAAACAACTTTTGAAGTTCTGGGGGTGCAAGTCTGTACGGTGCGCGAGCCACCGGTGCCGCTCCTGGTACTAAGTCTATCTGAAACTCAACTTCTCGATGAGGTGGAAGACCAGGTAATTCCTCCAGAAAAACTTCAAGAAATTCCTTAACTACAGGAACGTCTTCGGGTCTCCTTTCTTCAAGTACAATCTGGCTTACATGAACCATAAACGCGATACATCCCTTTCTCACATACTTCTAAACTTTCAAGCAGTTAATGAGATGTAATTGCAAGCCATTCTTTTCACCATAAATCATCATAGGTTCACCGTCAGCAATAGGAATACGAATAGCCTTTAGGTCACAGACCACCTCAGCTTTGTTATCAGCTAACCAGTCCATTCCAACCACAAGGTCAAAACTTCCTAGTTTAATAGGTATCACATCAATGCTAAAAGGCTTACTTTCTAACATCAAGGTACAATCACGATAAATCTTATCAGCTCTCATCAAGTTACCATTCCCTAGTTCTATGGAATACACATTATCTAAGGGAGAAACAGGTTTCTTAACATTGTGACAAATATCCTTATATATAAAACTTCTATCAGCGCCAGTATCAAACAAAACATAGTTATTAAGATAGCTGGGCGAAAACGTACCTTTAACTGAGTTAAGGTCATTGCATGTTCCACTAGGGTGATGGATGGTTGAAGTACCCTGAGTAGATCCATCCTTTCTCTTTCTAGGGCAGTCCTTCGCGTAATGGCCTGCTTCACCACACCTAAAACACTTATTCTTCTAGGTATTGACCTTACAATCCTTCGCCAAATGGCCAAACTTCTTACAACAGTCACAATTTAGAATAGAATAGTTTCCAGTGTGATGCTTGCCACACTTCTGACATTGTGGCTTTTTGCCCTTATACCCGGAGTTAGTTCCTGTGATCCCAGTGTCGTTGCGGTAAGAATCTTGCTTCTTGAACGGCTTTTGATTAAAATTCTTGTCCTGACCACCGTTCCACTTCCTCTTACCATCGTTTGACTTATTCTCATTCAATGTAGTACCCTTCCCTCTCTGGGCGATCTGATCCAATAGCAAACTAGCCATGTCAATAGCTTCTTACACGTTTGCGGGTTTGGAAGTAGTGACTCCGCCTTGAATATTCTCACTTAGACCTTCGATGTACAGCTCCACCTTACGCCTTTCAGGAGTAACCATTTCAGGACACATTAATGCCAGCTCAAAGAACCTCTTGTTATAGGCAGTGAGATCGTTACCTACTAACTTCAGCTCTCAGAACTCGCATTCCATTTTCTTAATCTCATTTCTTGAACAATACTCCTCTATCATTCTTTGCTTCAAAGTGTCCCAAGGTAAGGCATAAGCTTGATCTTGACCCAGAGATTGAGCATAGTTGTTCCACCAGGTGAGTTCACTGTCCGACAGTGTGCCCGTAGCAAAACCTACCAGGTCATTATCATTACACCCACTAATGCGAAAAACCGACTCAAGCTTCTCAAACCATCTAGTGAGACCAACTGGTTCCTCAGTTCCGTTAAAATAATGCGGGTTGCAACTAGTGAATGTTTTGTAAGAACATCCATTTCGGCCTTGAGTGCCGTTCCCATTGGTGTTGCTTGAACCACCACGACCAGTACTGTTTCGAGCGTTGTTAAATTCTCTCAGTAGTTCAGCTCTTTCGGTCGCGATACATTCGGCGACCATTTTCCTGATTTGAACGGCGGTTGATTCCTTCGGAGGCATCTTCAACACAGAAAACACACTAGGTCAGTGTCAAAACAACACTATATATGAAAATATACTAGCAACGAGTGTTGAAGACTAGTAAATAATAGTACGAAAAGATTCGCTAGTAGTGAGAAGTAGTGTAAGTAGTATTAGTAGTGATAGTAATGTTAGTAGTGTCACTAGTGGTGATAGTAGTGGTACTAGCGTTATGTAGTAGTAGCAGTAGTAGTAACACTAAGTAGTAACATTAATAGTAATCATGGCAGTATCACAAAACATAAGCATCAAAAATCATACAATGTTACTAACTAAGAATAGTACCGCATGCAATAAAAGATAATAGTTATTAATAGCATAATCCACCATTATTATAAATAAAATCCAAAAGTGATAAACCAAATTCTAAAAGTAGTAACCCAAACAATAAACATAATGTGTTAGTAGCCCGGTTTATAACACCCGTTAAGTTTTATATAACCAATTAAAAAGGGATGGTGGATGAAAAGTAAAAGAAGCTCATGGTAAATGACCCTTCACTTCCTCTTCTGTCGGGTACGGGAGGCAGGTCCATCATTCCTCGACCTATCACGTTCCGCCTCCAATGCAGCAACCCTGGCAGTCAAGGTTGCTATCAACTTCGTCATCTCAGCGAACCTCGCTTCAGCCTAATACGTATAAGTATTTATACCTGTGACCCTTTCGTCTAGTCTATCAAGATCATCGGGGTGCGGGTATGTCCTAGAAATATCGCTCAAAGCGTTAACACGATCAACTACATCCCTGTTGCGGTTAGTGTGAATCAAATCCAAAGCATAAAGGTTCACGGGATGTTTGGGTATCTGATGCGGAGCAGGTGCTGGTGCTGAGGTAGGAGCAGGTGCATTCACCTCAGCCACACTTGAGTCGTTGCTACTGTTTCCTGAATCATGTGACATCTAGCTCATAATGCAAGAACACATACGAACAGATTAGCCAAGTAAATAACGTTAGTCACAAAGTACTCATGTAATGACTAAGTCCTGGTCATAGTCTAGACTTATCAAGGTGTCCTAATGACCATATCAGACACTCTAATGTAAGTCCTAGTTTTCCTACGAACCGTTAGCTCTGATACCAACTTTAATACCATTAAAGTTGGGGTAGAAACCCACCCAGTGCCTTTCTTGCGAACAGGGTGACCACTGAGCGTACCTCAGACACTGATTTTACGGCCCGTGTTTCCGCCAAACTGCCAACCCTCCTCCAAAGGAATTGCAAGGGTTAAGAGCCAATGCTTCGTCACAGGTTACACTGTGAGAACCCCCTTTATGATTAACCTGCCAAAAAGCATAGTCCGTTCAGGTGCCCGGACTGACAGCCGGATCGCGTAACGATAACTACCTTTACCAATACGGTTAAACCAGCTCTGATACCAACTTTAACACCCCGCCAAATTTCCATCTGACGGCGCGTTAATCCAAGTCCCGCAGTTAACAGTTACGCCCTCTATACGAGACGTTTAAAGCAATCACATTTAATTTTATTTAAAAGTTAACTTTCAAAAACATAAGTCAATAATCCCAAAAAAAAACACTGTTGTGATCGTAACCACAAGCCAACAGTATTTAAACAGTTATAAAAGTTTTAAATGCGAGAGTAAATAATGTGTATTAAATCAAATGCTGACTCCACGGCCAGACATGCAGCAAACACAGCGGAAGCCTACCTCTTAAGGACCTGAGAATAAAAACACGCAAAAACATGTCAACAAATAATGTTGGTGAATCTACAGGTTTAAAGTTAAGTAACAGTATCTAAAAAACAGTTATCAGAAAAATAGTTTAGTTTCCTTGACCACGAGATTTTACAAGTACAACACCAAGTCGTAAAAACGTTTGCATAATATGAGCACCTGAATACTAGCAATGACCCGAATATAGAAACCACTATACCCGCCTTTACCTCCTAAAATGTTATACACTTGTTCGAGTGTATCTAATGTTCAAAATAAATGCACCACAGTTATTATAGCGGGTGAGGTTGTCAACCTAACGGATCCGTCCATCTAAATTGTGCTTACATCGATGGTATTAAAAGTATTCAAGCTAGAGGCTTTTTGAACAATCTCAAAATGCATATATAGTACTCGTGTCAATACAAAAGCATTTGATAAAGTAAGTATAACAGCGTGTATTCTCATCCCTGAAAACATGTAAAAAGTGGGACTGTAGACTCACCTTTGAATAAGCTTGGATGACATATAAAACTTGTACGATTTACAGCTGAATAATGCAACCTAAGTATACGTATTTAGGTTGGTCAATATATGTATCTTAAATAAGGGTGGTTTCATAGTATAAGTTCTCTTATTGCTCGACTAGACACGTTTCAACGTAAAAGTCAACTATATCATGCAAGTCAAACAAAGTCAACTGAAGTCAAACCGAAAGTCAAACATGGTCAAAGTAGTCAACTAAAGTCAACATCAATAGGTTCATGTCAAATGTTGGTCAACATGTCAAACCTAAGTCAAACAATACGTTTCAAGTCATGAATGATCATTTTCACAATTTCAGTTTATCGTTGTGCGCAAAGTTCATGAACACGTAGCATACTTAGCACAATATCTCATAGTACAAAATTCACGTAAACATGAAAAACTCCAGATCATAAATATACTTAAAATAGATTCCAAAAAGTCTGGCCAGGGACCCATACGATAATTAAAAGTCAGGAATCAGAAGGGGTACATTTGGGGTTTGCCCAGTCAGTTTCTGATCGCGCACTGATTTCGTTTTGGCTATAACCAGAGTTAGGGACATGCAATTGATACAAACCAGTGGCCATAGTTCAAGGACAAGTCAAAGTAACACATATCAAAAACCTAGCAAATTTTGTTTAGCCAATTTGTACAGTTTATTCATGCAAGTTGAATGTTCAGTTTTTCAGCTCAAATCAGAATCCACATAAATTACGGCTCTATTGTGCCCAATGCATAAGGTTTTAGAGATTGACATTAACTAACAATAAGTCACATATCATGTTAAAATTCATATTTCAGAAGCTTACATGCTCATTCAATAAACAAAATCCACAGAGTAAAAAACAGAGAGCAATTTACAGATTCGATTCTAGTTTAGCTAGTCACATTCGCACGCGAGTATTCGAAGATCTAGATAAAATTAGCCTATGATATCTACATGAAAGGTGAATTAATTTTTGTGTACATTTCAAATATGCAAAGCTTTAATCACAGAAGTTACCACATTTTATCATACGAGGTTATTTTCATGCAAGTGCTGTATAAAACTACTTTTACACTAATTCAAGCATATCTCGGGTTATACATAAGCAAACGACATGATATCCTAGTCTAAATTGAGTGTTTTTAAATTATATTTCCAGTGGTATAAGTTTCACATGCCAATTCGTGGTCTATAAAATCCAGATTTCTGATCAATCACGAAAACACAACGTTAATTTCAATTAAGCATTACTTGATCATCCGGAAACGAAATCAAGCGAATCCAAAGCGTAAACTCAATAGTTTTTCGCAAGGAATCTGAATATAACATAATAATTAACATTTGAAAAACTTAATTTTTCTGATCATGCATAAACAAATTCGGTTTTAAACCCTAACGCATCAAACAATCAATATAACGATTACATTTAACACGTACGTGTATAGACTTGAGCAATTGACAACATAACTATGAAACTTTATTAAAAATCAGATTTTTAATATTAGGGTTCATGTAAATATACCGTAGATCAAGAATTAAAGCACACCAATACGTAGAGGATAACGCGAATCACAACGTTTGTTCTTGAGGTTTGATCAAAAAATAAAAATTGAGTGTGTGTGGGTGTGTGGTGATCGACGGCAGTAGAGGAGAGGAGGGGGAGAGCAGATGTCGACCAAAAAAATAAATGGGGAAGGATTTGTGTAGTTAGGGTATTACTAAGTATATATATTAAACCCTAATTCTCCTAATTTACACCTAAGTCCTTCAAGTTGCAATTTTTAAATTAAAAAGGGGTGGGGAGTGGGGTTTTGGCCGATTGGGCCCCATGGGGTACTCCCGGGCTCGTGTTGTCCAATTCCTTGTAATCGTGGCTCGTTTCAAGTGTCGTTTAGTTGTACCGAAGGCCCAGAACGCTAAACCGATCGTTAAACGCAACCAAACGTTAACTTATTAAAAACCCAATAAATTAATTATTTTTAAAAAGTTAATAATTAATAAATTAATTATTAAAATAAACCCGAGCGTTTCGTGCTCAAAAAGCACTTATCAAAATCGTATCGTTTTTATCGTATTTCATTATCCGAAATATTTATTTGAATTGGACAAGCATAGAATAATCGGGTCAGGTTCGGTCCATGCTCGACATCAATAATGGGGTATTTAAGGGTCAATTGAGTTTAACTCTCCGGTCCGGAGTACCGTGAATAACCCCTTGCGAGATGATGATCTCAACATGGGTGGTCAAACGTCAGACCCACCATCAGAGGTAGTCCTGTCATAGATGGCTCGCGCTATAATATAGGGTTTCTGTTCATAGAACGTTACCTGTATATCAAGAATGTCTAGTGCAATGCTATGAGTCCGGTAGCGCGGGTATATTTGTGCTATGCGCTACTGTTCTTAGAATATGTGTGTGTGTGTGTGAAGGTGGAGAGTCCAAATCCTTTGTTCTGTGGACGAAGTCTTGTATTTATAGGATAACCTTTCTTGTCTTCTATTGCCACGTAATGAGGCTAAACAGATCGTGGCCTGCAAATAGTACGTTCTCAGGCGAGCTGGTCCGACAAAAGTAAAAAGTGTTCTTGTCGTCTTTAACTCTTGTCTGCCAGGTGTCCTCTGCCAGCCACAGCATCGCCCGTCATGTGGCCGCTGCCTATGCGTGCTTACAGGGATAGCGCGATGCAATAAGCATAGCCCTTCAGGCCTTGGCGCGCTCTGGTGATTCCAAGTGGCGATGCTGCTTGATACGCTATACGAGCTGATCGGGTATGCGTATCATTAAATATCAACCCATATTAATTATTGTAACCCTCCAAAGATCAAATATGCATTTATTACACGAAAACGCACAAAAGTTAAATAATCGCCATTAAGTAAACTAACGGAAGGGAAACGGAAGTAACGGAAAAAGCAGGGTTGTTACACACACCCCTAACCCCAGATCCGAACCGAAAACTTACTGAACCGGCTGTAGATTTCTGGGGGAATTCGTCGCCTACAACCACATCAGAAAGAAGACGGCAGCGATGACTGAAAAGGAAGAGTGTAGCGAGCAGAGCTGACCCCATCCCCGAAAAGACGAACCCGTACCGGAATTTGTGACCCCCACAACCCTACCAAATCTCAGATCCCGAGGAGAGCAACCCGGAATCGTCGCCTGGAAATCGGAGGAAACCACGGAGGCCGAACGGCAAAGAACCTCGCAGGAAAAGGAAGAACGAAGTTTGTAAAAACGAGTGTTAACTACTCCGTATCAAACAAAATACCTGGCAAATTAGGTCTCAAACAATAGTCATCATATAAAACATTTCAATCTGTTAATCTGCAATTGATAAAGCAAATATTAATACAAACAGCTAATGCATATTTCAAACTGATATTTTTGATGCATTTAAAATTAAAGATTACTCTAAAATGATAATTAAAATGCTGATTCCGATTCATATTAGCATCTACCTAGTTTCAATGCCTATATTCCAAATTCAAAGTATAATCAAAATTGAATAAAAAAATACAATAATTACCATGTCATTAAAGACCATTTATTGCCACCACCTCCATCACCACCACCACCACCATCACCAAAACCACCACCAGAGCTACCACTCCCATCACCACTATAAGTTTACCCAACCCGAAATCCATTTTTACAACTCAGCCCATTTCTAGAAAAACCCAGTTCACTCTGAAACACACTTGATGAATAACTTCTAAAGCAGGGAATTTTGTTTCTTGATTTTGATGGCATTAAATTTATGTAAAGTAGGGATGCTTTGGGTGGCGTTAAACTGGTGCAAGATTTTTTTTTTTAGAACGACAATTTTAGCATCGAATCTCTCATTTGCCACTGATAAGGCTAAAAAGGAACATATATTTCATAGCAATATCCCTCCTAAATAATAGGTTTTCATATGTAATTGTATTATATTTTCATTGTAATTGTTTAAATAAATAAGTGCTAAGACAAAAGGCGAAAACGAAGATTTGAAGACGCAAACGTCCAAAAAGCTCAAATGTACAAGATACAATCCAAGTGGTTCAAATTATTGATGAGAAACGTCTAAAAATGACAAGAGTACAAGTTACAAAACGCAAAGTACAAGATATTAAATTGAACGCAAGGACGTTCGAAAATTCAGAACCGAGACATGAACCAACTTTCAGCGCTCGACGCAACGGAGCTAAAATTACAAGTTAACTATGCTCAAGAATATAATATAATATTTAAATAATTCATAATAAGAATAATAATAAATAATAAAAAGTTGTTAATTGAGCATAGTTAAGAGGTCATAAGTGAAAATTTCAAATCGCCAATTGTCTATAAAATGAAATTCACGGTGTAATGAAAAAAACACCTTTCTTCATATTTCTTTCTCTCTTCTGTAATATGTAATATATATTTATATTATAATTTTAATATAAGTTAATTTTAATAATAAAGTTATGGTTTAGTTGGGTTATTGTAAGAAATGTTTTACGGGTTTTAAGTCAAAATTCTGTCCGTGCAACGCTACGTGATTAATCACCACTGTAAGCTATGTTCTTCCTTTTTAATTTAATGTTTCGTAACTAACTTATTATTATGCTTATTTGAGCCGAAGTAATCGTGATGTTAGGCTAAAATATTAAGATGGGGTTATTGGATTTTGTACCATAATTAAGGTTTGGGCAAAAGACCGACACTTGTGAAAATTGGACTATTGACTATTAATAGATGGGGGGTATTGTCTAATTGAGTGACAACTCATTGGAGTCTGTCGAACCTATCTTCAAATTAATTATCCTAATAATTAATAATGATTATGGTTGTCCTATTTAGTGACGTTCATATGGAATCTATTATAATCATTTAATTAATTATTCGGGTTGGGTAATTGATTATTCAAACTGATCAAGTGGGTAATTAATATTCATATCTAATCAAAACAGGGGTGGATTACATACAGTGATAACTGGTGTAATTGTTGACAGAAGTGATAACTGCGTCACAGTTTAAATCCTTAATTAGTTAGAATATTTGACTTCGGGTATAAGGTTAATTTGACGAGGACACTCGCACTTTATATTTATGACCGATGGACTATTATGGACAAAAACCAGATAGGTATCAAATAAACCATGACAAAGGACAATTAACCCGAGTAACAATTAATTAAAATCAAAACGTTAAACATCATGATTACGGAAGTTTAAATAAGCATAATCCTTTTATTTCATATTCTATCGCAATTTTATTTATTGTTATTTTATTTATCGTCATTTATATATTTTACGCACTTTAATTACTGTCATTTATCTTTACGCTTAAAAATATAAAATCGACAAACCGGTCATTAAACGGTAAAAAACCTCCTTTTATAATAATATTACTACTTATATATATATATATATATATATATATATATATATATATATATATATATATATATATATATATATATATATATATATATAGTTTTATAAAAATATAGTACGTAATCACTAGCTCCATGTGGAACGAACCGGACTTACTAAAAACTACACTACTCTACGATTAGGTACACTGCCTATAGTGTTGTAGCAAGGTTTAGGTATATCCCATCCGTAAATTAATAAAACTTGTGTCATATTTTGTAGTATTTTGTATTAAAAATAATACTATTTCGTACCCTCACGCTACATCATCAAGTTTTTGGCGCCGCTGCCGGGGAGCGCTAAAACGCTATATTTTTAATTTATATCTGTAAAAATATAGTTATAAAAAAAGGTAATTTCGGGGACACTTTTTGTGTTTTCACGGGGTATTTAAGTTTTTTTTTTTTTTAGTTTTTGATTGATTAAAGATATATTAATTTAAATATAATAATTTAATAAATATAATAATATAATAATATTGAAATAAAATATAATAATATAATAATATTTTAGAATCAAATTTGATACTTTTAAAAGTTTTAAAAAGTCGTATTTATTAAATATTTCTGGGGTATATTATGTAACTTATAATTAATAATTTCTATAATGTCGCTTTCATGTGAATAGTAAATTAATTAATTTCTTTCCTTTACTATTTTGAACGTAAAAGTTTTAAAAGTTTTAAAAAAATCGTATTTATTAAATATTTCAGGGGTATATTATGTAACTTGCAATTAATAATTTCTATCATGTCGCTTTCATGTGAATAGTAAATTAATTAATTTCTTTTTATTTACTATTCATGAATAGTAAATGAGTTAAAAAAAGTTTTGAAAAAAAATTTTAATAAAAAAAAATTATAAAAAATCGTTTTTTTAAAGAAAAAAATTTTTAAAAAAAAGTTTTAAAAAAATATATATAAAAAAAAATTTTAAAATCCTTAAAAAACGAAATATAAAAAAAAAATTAACAAAAAAAGTTTTTTTTTATTACCTTTAGATTTTTAGACTCTAGTTACAATTTTTAGTATTAAGTTTAGTTTTGCCATAGTTATTTTTATTTCTAGAATTTTTAGGTTTGCCGTAAAATCCCTTAAGTGCTTATTCCTTAGACTAAGATTTATGTGCTTTAGAATTTTGCGACGCCGTTTTTCGCGCTACTTTCTTATTTTTATTTTTCGACGCCTATTTTTCGACCTTTTATTTTTCGACCTTTTTCGACGCGCAATCTTTTTCTTTCTTATTTCTCGCTATTCTAGTTTTAGGACATAGATTTTTATTCTACTTCTTATCTAAATTTCTTAAAATTACAAAAATTTATTTTAAGTGGTTAAATTGATAGACATCAAAATTTTCTGGTTCGTAGTAATAGTTGGATTTGTACGTGGACCGGGTTATTGGAGCCAAACAGTCCTTAATTATATTGAGACCAAACGAATCCTGCCCCTCTGCTGCATCTTTTGGCTATTCGAAACGTGGGCAAAATCAGAAAAGTCTATTAATTGGACAACTTATATAAGTTTTTCTATTTTTATAACTAATAGGATATTCTGTGAATGCACCGAGCAAAACGTTCACCACCTTTCATACATTCACTACCTGTAACTCGATCAAGACATCTAGCCAATATTATCGCCGTTGATTTTTCTTTAGAATCATCATCTAGACGACCAAGTACTCCAACTCAAATTTCCGATAATCCAATTTTTAAACCCTAAATATAAAGGCTCCCACAACCAAGAACCCGGAGGATATTCAAGGACAATTCCAAGATCCTGAACCACTAATCATTCTTCCTGAACCACAAACCGTTAAATCAGAATCTTCTAGTGATTCGTATTCAACAAATTCAATTATGGAAGTAACGGAACCTCTAAGTATGGAAGATCGAATGAGAGCCACACGCACGGGCCAAGGTCACGCCATTATTCAGCCAGATGTTAGAGCATCAGATTTTGAAATCAAAGGACAAATCCTACACATGATCACCAATCAGTGCCAATTTGGTGGTACAACAAAAGAAGATCCAAACGAACATCTTCGAACTTTTAATCGAATTTGTAATCTCTTTAAAATTCGAGAAGTTGATGATGAAACTATTTATCTTATGTTGTTCCCATGGACTTTAAAGGGAGAAGCCAAAGATTGGTTAGAATCATTACCTGAAGGAACGATTGACACATGGGATGTTTTAGTTGAGAAATTTCTTCAAAGATTCTTTCCGGCATCTAAAGCCGTGAGACTTCAAGGAGAAATTGCCACGTTCGTGCAAAAACCAAATGAAACATTATATGAGGCGTGGACAAGATTCGGAAGGATGTTGAGAGGATGTCCTCAACACGGATTAGATACTTTTCAAATAGTGCAAATCTTCTATAAAGGCGTAAACATCGCTACACGAAAAGATATCGACACAGCAGCTGGTGGTTCTATTATGAAGAAAACCGAAACTGATGCTTACAAAATTATTGATAACACTGCTTCCCACTCACATGAGTGGCACCAAGAAAAAGATATCGTTAGATCATCTAAAGCAGCTAGAGCCGATTCTAGCCATAACTTTGATTCTGTTTCCGCAAAAATAGATGCTTTCGAGAGACGAATGGAAAAGATGACTAAAGACATTCACGCAATACGAATCAGTTGTGAGCAATGCGGTGGACCACACTTAACGAAAGATTGTAATGTTGAACAAACGATGGAACAACGTGAGAATGTTTCCTACATGAACCAAAGGTCGGGAAATAATTATCAACCTCCAAGGCTAAACTTCAATCGAAATCAAAACATTCTTTACAATCCAAATGGAACCAACAATAACTCGTACAACCAACAAGGTACGAATAACCAACCAACTCAAAATAACACTTTCAATCAACAAAGACCTGGCTTATATAAACCACCACAACAAACCGACGAGAAGAAGTCAAATCTGGAAGAAGTGGTATTTAAGCTAGTTGAATCTCAAACACAATTTATTGAAACTCAAACCCAAACGAATGAGAGGTTTGATCAGTCATTTAGAACTCAACAAGCTTCCATTTTGAATCTAGAAAAACAAGTAGGTACTCTTGTTAGATTGATGAGTGAAAGGGAACAAGGAAAGCTACCGAGTAATAATGAAGTAAATCCTCGGAATGAAAATGTTAACATGATATCAACAAATTCTGAAAAACCAATACCAGAAGATGGGAAAGTTTTAGATGTAAGTAACAATGAAGAAGTTACAACACCACCACCACCCGAGTATGTAAAGCCAGTGGTGGCACCATACAAAACACCCATCCCGTTTTCAAGAAAAGGAGTTGAGTATGAGCAAGTGATAGGTAATAAAGTTTGTGATACCTCTGGAAAGAAGAAGAAGAAGAAGAATAAGAAAGTGCAAGAAATAAAAACCGTAGAAGTAAACCCGGTGAAGACAGTTCCACCAAAACCTCTACCTAGGATAGGTGATCCAGGTGAATTTATTGTTCCTTGTCTACTTAGTGATTGTGTCATGTATGATGCACTAGCAGATTTAGGTGCGAGTGTAAGTATTATGCCTCTTTCATTATATAAGAGATTAGGCGTAGGTGAGTTAAGTCCAACGAATATGAGTGTTCGACTCCTTGATCAAACCATTAAGCACCCAGTTGGAATTGCTGACAACCTACTCGTTCAAGTAGGTAATTTAACCTTTCTAGTCGAATTCATTGTCATTGACATAGAAGAGGACTCAAACGTTCCTCTAATTTTAGGTCGACCATTCTTAGCGTCCACCGGGGCGTTATTTGATGTAAGAAAGGGTAGAATGACACTTAGTAATGATGAGAAATCGATCACCTTTATGATTCGAAAGTCTAAATCTCCACCAACCAAAACCGTTGAACCAGCGGAAACGATTGGTAAGAACCATGTTGTTTTACCAACTCCAACGGTAGTGCTTAACAATAATAAAACGCCTAAGTGTAGGGAAAATGAAGTAACACCTAATGATGACCTGATAACAAAGCACCCCGTTGTTGATACGAAATTAAATGATCCCGTTATTAATAGTTCAATGAAGAAACTTATTAAATGGATTCGCGATGCTAGAACCAAGGGGAACTCTAAGTTATGTGACCGGTTAGTATCCAATCTATCGCCTAAAGAAAAGGCGAAACTAGTTGAAATTGTGGATATTACACAGTAATCCGACCAATGGCTTAAAAAAAGTCATAGATATGCAAGTTGATTATGGTCCAAGAGAAATTGAATATGAAGTTATTCATAATTTCGACACCGCAGCTACCTAAGTGTGGGGAGATTCAAGTGTTCTAAAAAGAAAATGCTCTCTAGAGTTAGTTGTTCTGTTCTCGTGTAGTTCCGAGAATGGAATCCGATTGGTCTTTTCCGCTAGCAGACACTAAAGAACTAGTTTTCTCCCCCCATTCTGATTTTTTTTTTATTTTGTAGGTTTTATATGAAATTAATATGCTTTTTAAATTTAAGTTTTGTGTGAATTTAAAAAAAAATTTACTTTATTTCATTAAGTAAAAAAATGATTTCTAAAATTCGTCGTGAGTTGAAGATTAGGTAGTTGAACCGAAATTACTTTAACCGAGGGCGGGACGAGAAATTTTGTTATCTTTATTTTTAATTTAATTGATTTAAAGTATGCCAAAAAAAATATTAGATTTTATAAATTTTTGAACGTGGGGTAATATACCCAACTTCAAAATTATGTATGTTTGTATTTTATGTTATATACAAAACATGGTAAAACAACGCACTTTCAAATACTGTCATTAAGTTCAGAAAAAGGTACTAATTTTGACGACAAGAAATAAAATATCAAATGTGAAATAACAACAATATGTTTGCAAACTCGGTATTTTTAATCATTTTTCTACACTAATCACCCTCATGAATTTAAATTTTTACTGATTTATTGCAAATGAGGGCATTGCAAGATCTCAAGTGTGGGGAAGGGTTATAAATTCTTTCGGGTTTACACTTGTTTTAATTGCCAAATTTTGTGAAAATTTGAAAAAATTTCAACTAAATGAATTCAAAATCATGTTTATACATATTTATGAACGATAAAAATAGGTGTTAATGCCGAAATTATTGTTACCTCGAGGACATAAATTGAGAAACAACCCAAAACGCTTGAATTCATTTAAAATGGGATAGAAGAGAATAAAAAGGCAAAGAAAAGAATAAATAAAAGCTAAGTGTGGAGAGAATGTACCAAGTTATTCAATTAAAAACTATCTATCACATTTTTGTATAAGAATTATTGCAGGTACTTTTGCTTTGGACGATACTAATCAGTTTTACCCGGTTTACTGTAATATATTTTAAAGAAAGATGGATCTACACGATGAATCAATTCCATCATTAAAAGGAAGTAAAGTCTTCCGAAAAAGACACGTGCTTCTTGATTTAGGTCAAGAAGTTGTCGTCCAGACCAGCTGTAGGTTGACGAAAAATCTAGAAAAGTCATCTCTAAAATCAGCAGGAAATCCACGGACCTCAGCATCAAACAGGGTCGCCAAGTGGTCAGATTTATCCTAACCATGAGAAGGATTTATCTCGTACAATGGGGGGCACCGTGCAAATTAGCTTGATAAGACTAATGAATCAGATCCCCAGAAAGGATAATCTCATTAAAGATTAAAAATCAACTTTTAAGACTGATATTACTCAATCCTTGAGATTGACCTTAAAGATTGAGAATTTAAACTCATGGAATTCGATGATATCTAAACTCGAGCTTGAACGAGAAAATATTTTGATCAAAATACAAACCGATTTGTTTTCTAAAAACCTATTTTCAATGCGTTCATTACCATTGAACGTAAAATCCTGAGAATTCATTGGAATTCATTAGGTCACCTGAACCAAATCGGGTATCAACCGTAAGAACGGTGGTTGCATAGCAAGGTCGGAGACAGGACCTTGTGCCAAATTGACAAATTATAAGGGTGAGCTTTACTATTGCTCCTACAAAGGATAGTAAAAACATCTGACACGTTTTTGGACCATAATTAAAAGCATGTCACGGGACATTGCCTTAACAGTTTCTTGTTCATCGCTTTCCTTTACAACCGGACGGTAGTTTGCCGAAAGGTAATATACGGGACAAGTAAACTGGACGTGTTGCTTTCCTAATACAAGGTTAGCAAGTGGGTAACACAAAACCACAAGTGTTGAGCTAAAATTTTCAAATCTGAAACCCACACAACCCACAAAAATATTTTGCAAACACCGGTGAAAGGTTATTCCGGAAAACTTGTCTAGGGTAAAAGCTAGATTGAATTTTCAAAAGATCAAATGTTTTCATAAAGATCCAATTTCCTAACAAATCTAAATTTTCATAGTCATGTGAAACTGTAAACCTCCTTTCAAATATGCACTTTGCTTTGGAAACCGAAAGTAAATCGGCTATTTGATTGCAAGTGTCGTTGACCTAAACCCGAGGCAACTGTGGATGACATACCCACCTTTAACCATGGTTCTATCGTTACTATCATTGTTTATACCACCATATCAAAATCACTGATGTACAAAGTGTGATGAATAAAAAAGTGATTCATGTATGTTTTTATTTCAAGTTCTGTATTGCTTGAGGACAAGCAACGCTCAAGTGTGGGGATATTTGATAAGGCTAAAAAGGAACATATATTTCATAGCAATATCCCTCCTAAATAATAGGTTTTCATATGTAATTGTATTATATTTTCATTGTAATTGTTTAAATAAATAAGTGCGAAGACAAAAGGCGAAAACGAAGATTTGAAGACGCAAACGTCCAAAAAGCTCAAATGTACAAGATACAATCCAAGTGGTTCAAATTATTGATGAGAAACGTCTAAAAATGACAAGAGTACAAGTTACAAAACGCAAAGTACAAGATATTAAATTGTACGCAAGGACGTTCGAAAATTCGGAACCGAGACATGAACCACCTTTCAACGCTCGACGCAACGGAGCTAAAATTACAAGTTAACTATGCTCAAGAATATAATATAATATTTAAATAATTCATAACAAGAATAATAATAAATAATAAAAAGTTGTTAATTGAGCATAGTTAAGGGGTCATAAGTGAAAATTTCAAATCACCAATTGTCTATAAAATGAAATTCACGGTGTAATGAAAAAAACATCTTTCTTCATATTTCTTTCTCTCTTCTGTAATATGTAATATATATTTATATTATAATTTTAATATAAGTTAATTTTAATAATAAAGTTATGGTTTAGTTGGGTTATTGTAAGAAATATTTTACGGGTTTTAAGTCGAAATTCTGTCCGTGCAACGCTACTCGATTAATCACCACTGTAAGCTATGTTCTTCCTTTTTAATTTAATGTCTCGTAACTAAGTTATTATTATGCTTATTTGAGCCGAAGTAATCGTGATGTTAGGCTAAAATATTAAGATGGGGTTATTGGATTTTGTACCATAATTAAGGTTTGGGCAAAAGACCGACACTTGTGGAAATTGGACTATTGACTATTAATAGATGGGGGGTATTGTCTAATTGAGTGACAACTCATTGGAGTCTGTCGAACCTATCTTCAAATTAATTATCCTAATAATTAATAATGATTATGGTTGTCCTATTTAGTGACGTTCATATGAAATCTATTATAATCATTTAATTAATTATTCGGGTTGGGTAATTGATTATTCAAACTGATCAAGTGGGTAAATTAATATTCATATCTAATCAAAACAGGGGTGGATTACATACAGTGATAACTGGTGTAATTGTTGACAGAAGTGATAACTGCGTCACAGTTTAAATCCTTAATTAGTTGGAATATTTGACTTCGGGTATAAGGGTAATTTGACGAGGACACTCACACTTTATATTTATGACCGATGGACTATTATGGACAAAAACCAGATAGGTATCAAATAAACCATGACAAAGGACAATTAACCCGAGTAACAATTAATTAAAATCAAAACGTTAAACATCATGATTACGGAAGTTTAAATAAGCATAATCCTTTTATTTCATATTCTATCGCAATTTTATTTATTGTTATTTTATTTATCGTCATATATATATTTTACGCACTTTAATTATTGTCATTTATCTTTACGCTTAAAAATATAAAATCGACAAACCGATCATTAAACGGTAAAAAAACCCCCTTTTATAATAATATTACTACTTATATATATATATATATATATATATATATATATATATATATATATATATATATATATATATATATATATATATATATATATATATATATAATATAGTTTTATAAAAATATAGTACGTAATCACTAGCTCCCTGTGGAACGAACCGGACTTACTAAAAACTACACTACTCTACGATTAGGTACACTGCCTATAGTGTTGTAGCAAGGTTTAGGTATATCCCATCCGTAAATTAATAAAACTTGTGTCATATTTTGTAGTATTTTGTATTAAAAATAATACTATTTCGTACCCTCACGCTACATCATCAGCCACCCACACATCCATTAAGAAGAAACTACTCGCATCCATCGCGCAAAGCGTACCCGGAATGCTTCCGGAATGCTTTATGTTAACTGGTGCAAGATTAAAACTTTATGGAAATTTATTACCGGGTTTGGCGCCATTATTGTTAATTTTATATTTGTAAGCATATTTTTAGCTGTTTGTTTACTTTAACGATGCTCATCAGGGTTTAAAAGAGTGGTTTTTGTTGTTCGGTTTTATTCGGTTATTGGTTAGAACATAACCAAAACAAAATATTTCAGTTTTTCCAAAATCCAACTGTTCAACTTTGTTTTAGATGTTCAATTTTTCAATTTATATATCAAAATTTTATAGGTGTTATAATTCTGAACTTATAACTACCAAATACAATTATATTTGTTTATGAAATATTAGTAAAGAGAGAATAAGTATGTGTTTCATATAATTTTATGAAATGGTGCAAGTTTGCAAGCATACCATCATGGTGTATTTATACTACTAAGAAATACTATGCAAGTGGTACAAAATTGACTAAAAGTTTGTACAAATTTGACTATCCATATATACATTATTATTTTAATTATCATAACACTCCCCCTTGGATAGAAATTTTGTTTTAGAGATCAACTATAAGTTACTGCCTCGTTAAAAATCTTTGTTAAAGAAAACCCAGTGGGAAAAAACTTTAGCTAAGGGAAAAAGAGTGCAGTATAGAGTTGTCTCCCCCTCAAGTAGACATCGTTGATCTTTTACATCTTTTGAATATGTCTCATTCCAATATTGTGAACGTGTATTCTGAAAATAGCAGTTGGGAGTGCTTTGGTGAAAAGATCAGCAGAGTTTTTGCTGGATTGAACATATCTCATTTCAATCTGGTTGTTCTTAATGAGATCTTGAGTGTATGAGAAGAATCTAGGAGGTATGTGTTTTGTTCGGTCACTTTTGATATACCCTTCTTTCATCTGTGCTATGCAAGCTGCATTATCTTCATAGATAGTTGTTGGACTTTTAACGCGTTTTAGTTCACAAGAATCAGTAATGAGTTGTGTCATTGATCTCAACCAAAAACATTCCCGAGTAGCTTCATGTAACGCAATCACTTCGGCATGATTTGATGATGTTGCAACAAGTGTTTGTTTTTGAGAACGCCATGATATTGCGGTACCTCCATTTAGGAATACATATCCATTTTGAGATTTAGCTTTATGTGGATCAGATAAATAACCTCCATCTGCATAACCAACCAAATCTTATTTTGATTCGTTAGAATAAAATAATCCTAAATCAGTAGTTCCTCGAAGGTATCGAAATATGTGTTTGATCCCATTCCAGTGTCTTTTGGTAGGAGCTGAGCTGAACCTTGTCAACAAATTAACTGCAAAAGAAATGTCAGGTCTTGTACAATTTGTAAGATACATAAGAGCTCCAATTGCACTAAGATATGGTACTTCTGGTCCCAGGATATCTTCATGATCTTCACAGGGACGAAATGGATCAGTGTCAACATTAAGTGATCTAACAACCATAGGAGTACTTAATGGTTTTGCCTTGTCCATATTGAATCGTTTTAAAATCTTTTCCGTATAAGTTGTTTGATGTACAAGTAAACCATTAGGCATATGCTCAATCTGCAAACCAAGGCAATACTTGGTTTTTCCAAGATCTTTCATTTCAAATTCTTTCTTTAGAAGTTGAATGGCTTCATGGATCTCTTTATTTGTACCTATGATGTTAAGATCATCGACATAAACAGCTATGATCACATATCCGGATGTTGTTTTCTTAATGAATACACATGGGCAAATAAGATTATTGTTATACCATTTGCTTATCAAGTAATCACTTAATCGTTTATACCACATGCGACCCGATTGTTTCAACCCATATAAAGACCTTTGTAACTTGATTGAGTACATTTCTTTGGGTTTTGCATTGGTTGCTTCTGGTACCTTAAATCCTTCAGGTATCTTCATATATATATCACTATCAAGTGATCCATATAGATAAGCAGTCACAACATCCATGAGATGCATTTCTAAATTTTTAGAAACTGCCAGGCTGATTAAGTATCTAAAAGTAATTGCATCCATGACAGGAGAATAAGTTTCCTCATAATCAATTCCTGGTCTTTGAGAAAAATCTTGAGCTACAAGTCTAGCTTTATACCTTGTAACTTCATTTTTCTCATTTCTTTTTCGCACAAAAACCCATCTATATCCCACAGGTTTCACATCTTTAGGTGTGAGAATGATAGATCCGAAAACTTTTCTTTTATTGAGTGATTCAAACTCAGCTCGTATTGCTCCTTTCCAATGATCCCAATCTTGTCTATTTTGACATTCCATTACAGATTTTGGTTCTGGATCATCATCATCATTCATGATGTCATATGCAACATTATATGAAAATATCTCATCAAGATTTTTCATTTCATTTCGGTTCCATAATATTTTTGAATGTGCATAATTGATTGAAAATTCCGTATTGACATCATCAATCTCCTCTGCAGATGGAGTATTGATTTGTGGTTCTTCTTGAACACTTTATTTTACCTCATTATCAGCTGATTTTCTTTTTCGAGGATTTTTATCTTTGGAACCAATTGGTCTCCAACGTTTCTGGCGTGGCAAAGACTCAAGAGTGACATTATTGCCAGCTTTTGGAATTTCAATTCGAGCTAGAGCATTTGCTGCTGGTGTATATGATTTATTCACTCTTTTCCTATCTGTAAATGCATCAGGCAATTTATTCGCAAGTTCTTGCATATGCATTATTTTTTGAACTTCGGTCTCGCATTCTTTTGTGCGAGGATTAAGATACATTAATTGAGGTTCACACCATGAAACATCATTTTCTTTATTTTTTATTTCTCCCCCTAATCTAGGGAACAATATTTCATTAAAGTGACAATCAGCAAAACGTGCTGTAAAAACATCACCTGTCATGGGTTCAATATATCTTATGATTGAAGATGTTTCATATCCAACATATATTCCCATCCTTCTTTGAGGACCCATTTTAGTGCGTTGTGGTGGTGCGATAGGAACATAAACCGCACAACCAAATGTTCTAAGGTGGGAAATATTTGGCTGATGGCCAAAAGCAAGTTGCAAGGGAGAATATGTATGACTTGCACTTGGTCTAATGCGAATTAATGATGCAGCATGTAAAATTGCATGACCCCATACAGATACTAGGATTTTTGTTCTCATTATCAATGGTCTAGCTATTAACTGCAATCGTTTAATTAGTAATTCGGCTAAACCATTTTGTGTATGCACATGAGCAACAGGATGTTCAACAACAATCCCAATAGACATGCAAAAAAAATTAAATGCTTGAGATGTAAACTCACCAGCATTATCCAATCTCACCCTTTTAATAATATAATAGGGGAAATGTGCTCTCAATTTAATAATTTGAGCAAGAAATTTTGCAAATGCCATGTTTCGACTTGATAATAGACAAACATGAGACCATCTACTAGATGCGTCTATTAGGACCATGAAATATCTAAATGGTCCACATGGTGGATGAATTGGTCCACATATACCACCTTGAATTCTTTCAAGAAACATTGGTGATTCTTTTTCAACCTTAAGAGGTGATGGTCTTATTATCAATTTTCCAAGTGAGCATGATGTACATGGGATAATTGCATCATGAGGAATCTTTTGATCCGTCAATGGATGTCCATGTGTATTTTGAATTATTCTTTTCATCATTGTTGATCCTGGATGGCCTAATCTTTCATGCCACAGATTGATCATTACAGGATCACATGCCTTTTCATTAACTACCATGTGTGTTTCTAGTACATTTATATATGTATAATGTAAACCAGAACTAAGTCTTGGTAATTTTTCAATCACATGCTTCTTGTCAGTGATACTTAAATATTTATCATTTTCTGTAGTCACTGACTGATAATCATATCCATTTTGGTATATGTCAGAGAAGCTTAACAAATTTCTCTTTGACATGGGAGAAAATAAGGCATTTTTTATCAGAAAATTTGTACCATTTGGTAACATGAATTTTGCTTTTCCCATTCCTTTTATTAAATCCGCAAGACCTGATATAGTATGTACCGTTCCTTCTGTTGCTTTAAAATCAGTGGATTTTTTTTTAGATTTGAGTATAGTGTGTATGGTACCACTGTCTGCAATACAAAGATCCCCACCATTTGACTGATTTTGCACTCCAGTAGTGTACATCATGAACTTCAAAATATGAGAAACAAATAATGAGTACATAATTCATCAATATATTACATCCAAAAATATGTTATAAACGAAAGTACATAATAAGGAAACATATAGTAAAGTAGATATGGTATAGATCGTAAATCTACATCCATTTATTTGATATGGACATATAATAGGAAATTTATTCATTAAAGTAGTCACTTGTTGGCTCAGTGATTTTTGTATCAAGGTCATCCACAAGGTTTACCTCTTTTCCTTTTCCTTTTAGGGATTCCTGATATTGATTAACAGAATATTGATTTGTTCGACAGTTTTTAGACCAATGGCCAATTTTACCACATCGATAACAAGAATCTTCAATATTCTTTGAAGAGCTTCCTTCAACATTATGATTTGTGGGATTGTATGGTGGTTGAAATTTATAATTTTATGGATTATTATTTCTTTATCCACGACCACGACCACCACCACGACCATTACCATAAGGGTGATTTCGAACATAGTTATGATTTTTATTATTGTTATGGTAATTTCCATGATGATGGTTTTGGCCAATATGACCACGACCTCGCCCACGTCCTCATCCAGGTGCATTTCTTTTTTTATTATTGTTATTATTAATAGCATTAGCTTCAGGGAATGCTAGCGCACCCGTAGGACGAGACTCTTGATTCTTCATCAGTAATTCTTTATTCACTTCTGCAACTAAGAGATAAGTTTGAAGTTTGGAAAAAGTTTTGTAATTATGCAATCTTAAATTTTCTTGTATAGTAATGTTTGCAGAATGCATTGTGGAGAAAGTTTTCTCCATCATATCAGCATCACTTATTTCTTGACCACAGAATTGAAGCTTTGAACGGATCTTGAACATGGCCGAACTGTATTCACTTACCTTTTTAAAGTCTTGGAACCTTAGATTTCTCCATTCTTCCCTCGCAGCTGGGAGTAATATTTCCTTTTGATTATCGAATCTACTCTTGATACTTTTTCATAAAACATGTTTATCTTTGATAGTGAGATACATATGTTTTAAGGTGATATCAATATGTTTGCGAATAAAAGCAATTGATTTTAATTTATCTTGATCAGAACAAGTATTGTTTTCTTTTAAAGTTTCTAGAATACCCAATGATCCAAGATTTATTTCTACATACATGACCCATGATGTGTAGTTTGTTCCCGATACGTCTAGGGCATCAAACTCAAGCTTTGATAAGTTTGACATTTTCTATTTTCAGAAAGATGAACAACATAAATTATAATCATAATCAATTTCTAACAACATGAAATTAGAATCATTTTAAATTCATAAGTAGCAAACAACAGAATAATAGTATGATTACAAATAATAAAACCACAAGGGCAGGATAGAATATAGGTTCACCCGGTGGTATATTAGCAATAATGATGATAGTTAATATGACCAATACAATAGGAAAAATCATCCTTGTGTGAATCATCTTTACAAAAACTTTTTGAGAGTGGTAATCTGAGAAAATGAAGATTGATTTGTGAAAATGTGAAAACGGAGATGTTTATTTTATATTTGAAAAAATATAGTCGTTGTAACGTCGTCAGTTGACGTTAACAACCGTTATGTATATATGACCGTTGTAATGTCGTTAGTTGACGTTAACGACTGTTATATACTCGTTATATTAATAATAATTTTAATAAAAGAATTTTATTAGTATAAATATGATTACTATAAAATATATTCAGTATAAATACGTTTAGTATAAATATGAAGATTAATAGAATAAACATATTATGCATAAATAATAAATTTAAGAATAAACATTAGTATGCATGAAATAAATAATGATTAATTGCATAAGTAATCATAAATGTTAGATAACATAAATATAAATGTTAGTGAAGTTAATAAGAGTTAGATTACAGAAATATGATTCATGCGGTATAACCGACCATATATAACATAAATATAAATGTTAGTAAAGTTAATAAGAGTTAGATTACAGAAATATAATTCAGGCGGTATAACCGACCATATATAACATAAATATAAATGTTATTTATGATGATAATAATATTTACCTTACTAATAAATAATAGAAGATATCGTTAAAGAATTTTTTTTATTATTATTATTACCTTGATTAGTGACTTGCGCTTGCTTAGATAAACTTTGATTATACGGAGCACTTCGTGCTGATAACGTGTTATAATTCTGAACTTATAACTACCAAATACAATTATATTTGTTTATGAAATATTAGTAAAGAGAGAATAAGTATGTGTTTCATATAATTCTATGAAATGGTGCAAGTTTACAAGCATACCATGATAGTGTATTTATACTACTAAGAAATACTATGCAAGTGGTACAAAATTGACTAAAAGATTGTACAAATTTGACTATCCATATATACATTATTATTTTAATTATCATAACAATGGGTAATTTCGAATAATAACTAATATGAACAGAACACTTTATTTGTAATAGCTAAAATCTGAGAATATACATCCAAGTCATTACAGAAAAGAAAATGCTGAAAAAGATATTCAATCAACTTTAATTAAAAAAAGAAACAACTTTTTTAGTAATTAATTACTATGATCAATCTTTTGATCAATTAGAAACCATGCTTTCACTTTCTTTAACGAATCCATCTCCGGTCCAGTCTTTATCAGACTGCAATCCTTTCTTGATGGCTCGTCTTTCACGTATAGCTTCTTGTTGTATCCTAACCAGCTCGGTGTGTGTCGTAAAATATTGCAGTGACGCCCTGCATAATACCATCACGTTAAAAAAACATGTTTTGCTATAAAAAAACAATCTTTTTCAAACGGTAACTCTACAAGTGTTGTAGAATTCAACAACCGTCCTTATAACCGCTATATATAACAGCTATGTACAACACTTTTATGCGTGTTAAAGACCTAAAGGTTGTCGTTAAAAAATCCAAAAAAATTGCTGTTTTTAGTGACATACCCTCTAAATTCTTCAATGGTCGAAAAGTTATGAGTTCTCATAAAGTCTTTGAGCTCTGAGCATAGTTTTGATACCAGATCATATCCATACATCATCACACCAGTGCAGACCTACAATCAGAAAATAACACGACCCAAATGAGTACAAGTCACATGAAGTGTAATATACTGCATAAAACCTCCAAAATAAAATTGATAGGTAAAATTAGTTTTTCATTAAGATAGTCTAAGATTTATGATCATAGTTAAGATTAAGACACTAACTATTCATGAAAATAGTTACAAATACTTTTGGGCAATAAGTGTTTTGGGTCAACCCATCCACCCAATTTACCACCTATAGTGTTATGCCATGTGAACAAGTCTGTTGACCTGGGACCGACAACACTGGTTCGCAGACTGATAGGACATAGAATGGGCATATAAGATGGATCAAAACGGGTCGGGCTGACAAGACAAAAGGATGGGTCAAAATGGGATGGATTTGCAAGACAACACTTTTTGTTTCTTCTTATATTACAAGAATGATGACCCAATTCTTTTACTTAATGTGACATTTGGACGATATATGTTGGTTGAAACAAAATGAAACCTGGACAGTATTTGCTCCAAGAAGAATGAATTCAGCAGCATCACCGCCCGTTTCGACACCTCCAATACCAGAAAGAGAATAATCTCCATCTTGAAATTCCTTCTTCATCATTTGTGCAATGCTCATTACTTTTCCAAGTGCAATAGGATGAACGGCTTTCGAAGAATAGCCTCCAGGTGTCGAATATCTAAGCAACATGGAAACAAACATGTTACTTTCTGAGGCACATATCCCAGAGGTGGCAAAATGGGCAGGCAATTTTTGCACGGTTCAAAATGACCAACCCGAAAACTTTTGTTGAATTTTTTTTGATAGATAATGTGTGCATCAGATATGACTACCAAATTCATATCCTTGTAAAGTAATCAAAAGCGTTGTAAAAGATTTAATACATAAACAATACACTTATGCCAATTTCGAAGTTAGACGTGTTTGACCCACTTAGCTCATTATCTTGTTAGCTAACAAGATTAGAGAAAAAGAAGAAAAAAAACATAACCGAATCGACCCGTTCAGTATAAAGGTGTTGGATTTCCACCTATAAAGACATGAACACTTGTCGAATAAGAGATACTAACCCCTCAACACAAGGCTCGGGATGTAATGTCTTCAAATTTATGCCCATAACACTCATGATTGTGTTAATCGCAGCTACACCCTCACATCCGGATCTTAGAGACACTCTAGCTGGCTATAATAGAAACCATGTTATAAACAAACGTCATACACAATCCATTTAAAAATCCCAAAATATATCAAATCAGTTTACATATAAACCACTTTGGTGGAATTGGGTATTGTTGTTGTTGTTGTTGTTGTTGTAGTTTACATATAAACCAATAATCAAACTCGCATACCTGAGTGATATCAGTGATATTTGGAGTCATTTTTGCCCAAACTGGAACAGTTGCTTTTGCGTTGATCCATCCACATACTTCTTCCAAAAGATCACAATCTTGGCCAACTGCAGCCCCCATTTTTCTTTCCGGCATGCCATGCGGACAAGAGAAATTGACTTCAATAGCATCCTAGGAAATTAGCAACAATTGTATATTAAGGTTAGTTAACAAATGACGTTCAATTTCAAAGAATATAAATATAAATGCTAATTATAAGAGTCTAACAAGTTTGATAGAGGGTCAAAATGGATTTGCATTAAATACAGTTCATCTTATTATGGTATAAACAAACAAGATTGGGTTGACCCGCATACAATTATTTATCTATTTTAAGCTTCTAAGATAAAGAAGATAATTTGCCCCTTTTTGCTATTTATTATATTTGACCTCTAAAAGATGAACACATAATCCAGGTCAACTCATTGATAAAAAAATGGGGGATTTTCCTAATGAAAACCCTTAGAGCTATCGTTAAGGTGCAAAAAATGCTTGTACTTTCTAATAACCTCCATGTAAAAGTCAACTTTACCATTTTGTACAATACATTAATGCACCTTAACGACAGTCGTAAGGTTTGTCGTTAAAAAATTCCAAAAATGGGTCAATATTGCCACAAGTGATTATCATCTATAGAAAGACTTACTACTCCAGTTTGCTCGACGCGGTCAATTAGTTCTTCCCATCCGGCTTTGTTGTATTCCTCCATAATCGAGGCAATAAGAATCCTATCGGGATACTCTTCTTTTAATTGTTTAAATTCCTTTAACATTGTTTCTAGTGGTCGATCGCTTATAAGCTCGATATTCTCCCACCCAATAATCTGTCCTTTGGCTGACCCATTCGCTCCTGCCCGCAATCGCGCATATCGCGGGGTTACATTAATAACTTTTGCAGCATCTAGTGACACCTGAATATAATGAAAAAAGTTCGCAAATTGATTCATGCAACCGAGAATTGATCAACAAGACAAATCTTATTCAGCTAGAGTTAATATAATGCTCTATGATTATTTCCATTTATCTTAATTAAATCCATATTTGATAAGCTTATTCTTTAATTCCTTTTATGATTTCAAATCCATCAACAACTCATTATCATCATCAAGAATCAAAATAGTGCTCAATAATCACACTAGTCTTAAAATTGATCAAGCCTAAATATGGTTGACAAATAAGATTCGATCTTTATTGATCACTATAAGGCCAAGATCAATAAATTTATTTAAACTGAAAATTCAATCACATATGATCAACATCATCAATAATTTACATTTTACTCATCAATTTTTCTCTGATCTACCAAATGATCATAAATTTAAGCTAGAAACTAGTTTAACTCTTATGAAAAGTCAAACTTGAATTCAAGATCACTATTACTTGTAAACTTGTTTAACACGTTAAACAATTTGCATAATTAAAGCCTTACTTCAAAAAGTAACTTCATGTAATGCTTATTGTTTATTGCTTATTGCTTATCAACATTCAAAGAAATATAATAAATTTATAAACTTTAAAATTATTTGTATGGATTTTAATCCAAATCTAAATTATTATTAAAGCAAACAGAAAAGTTAACAATAAATATAAACGATTTAAATAAAAATATTACTGTTTTAGCTATGACTGCACCCCATCCTTCATCAAAAGCTTTCTTCATAACTTTATAATTAGTCCCGGGTGGACCCGACCCGATTACAAATGGGTTAGGCATATGCAACCCATTAACATTGACACTCAAATCAGGCTCTTGTTTAGTATCTGAAGCATAGATCTTCAAATTACTGAATCTTGCTCCACCGTTCCAACGACGGTGAGTGGCCGGGAAAGATACACCGGCGGTGTTTAATCCGGTAAGATGATTTAAAACCATTGAAGAAGCCATAATACCCACAAAGAAAAATTGAACCTTGAAAATTAAAATGTGATTTTGTGATTGAAATTGGAGAAGAAAATTAATAGGGGAAGAGGATGAAAATGAATATGTGAGAATCTAAATAAAATGTTATTTTATTTTATAAGTATATTTTAAATCAAATTTTAAAGTTTTTTTATAATAATTGGAATCGGAGGAAAAAAGGCACCTTCATGATTGGATAGGATTTGTAAATAATGAATTTAATACATATGAGCTAGCAGAAATGTCAAATGTGTTACGTACTCATTTCAAATTGTGCTCCTATTTTTTTTTAACCATGTACTCCATAAATAATTTGGTTTCAAGATTCACATGTCATATGTCATACTACCAATATCAATGAGTGAATCTATCATATATTAGTTAAATAATTTCCTATTCTCTAATGATATAAGTATAATATAATTTAACTATGAGGAAGGCATTGTGATAGGGATGTCAATGGCCACCCGGTCCGGTAGATATTCACCCGATCCACCCGCTTCCAGAAATGTCAAATGTGTTACGTACTCATTTCAAATTGTGCTCCTATTTTTTTTTTAACCATATACTCCATAAATAATTTGGTTTCAAGATTCACATGTCATATGTCATACTACCAATATCAATGAGTGAATCTATCATATATTAGTTAAATAATTTCCTATTCTCTAATGATATAAGTATAATATAATTTAACTATGAGGAAGGCATTATGATAGGGATGTCAATGGCCACCCGATCCGGTGGATATTCACCCGATCCACCCGCTTCGTGATGGATATGGACGAACCTAAATGGATATGGATACGGATATGGATGAACCTAAATGGATATGGATATGGATATGGATATGGACGTGGATGAAAAGTTTCATCCATGGATATATCCATTACCACCCGAAATACATATACAAATACATAAATATAGATATATGCTTACATATTTACTATTACAAGTTCATTTACCATTAGATTTATATTTTGCTTTCAACATTATAATGAAATAACTATAATAGATTACAATAAAACACGCATATATATAAAAATAAACTTACAAATTTCATATTTAATTTTCATAATTCATGTTTTATATTGAAATTTAACAAATTTTGTTGGATCTTCGAAAAAGATTACACATTTTTATGAATAGATTTTAATTATGTTATGTTATATTTATTTCTACTATACTACGTTTTTATTTTAATCGCATATTAGAAAATATCATAACATTTTTCTAATATCCATTGGATATCCATTAACCCGCTTAATCCACTGGATATGGATATGGATGGATGATCTGAAACTAAACGGATATGGATATGGATGAACAAAAACTAAATGGATATGGATATGGATACGACATCACCCGCTCCATATCCGATCCATTGTCATCCCTAATTATGATAGAGCTCCTCAAATACTCATATTTAATTATTTATGATATCATGTTATGATGTGATGTGATATGGATGAAATTTTTGGCACCGATGTGTCTTAGGCCCGTTATTCATAGTTCGCCCTTCTCCTCGTGGTCTTGAAGCACATTGTTGGACGAATTTATGTGCTTGATTGATTAGTACATTTTGCACTAATAGTTATATACAGTGTTGCAAAAATCGGAAAATTCGGCCAATTTCTCGGAGAGAAATCAGTTTGACTTCCCCGACGAGAACTCGTTTTGGAATCGGCCAAAAAATCGGTCAACGACCAAAAATCGGTCAAATCTCGAAAAAAATGGTCAAATCTCAGAAAAATCGTCAAAATCTCGGAAAAATCGGTCAAATCTCGGTAAAATCGGTCAAAACTCGGAATAAACTCGGTAAAATCTCAAAAGTCAACGAAAGTCGATTGCCGAGTTCTCCCCGAGTTCTCCCCGAGTTCTCCGAGTTCTCGTTTTGGAGACCCTGCCGAGAACTCCCCGAGAACCGATTTCTGCAACCTTGGTTATATATATTGTATTACTCTTTCTGTTCTAAATTTATTGTCATCTGACAAAAAACACATAATTTAAAAAAAAAAATAACTGTTACATGTAGTTTTCATTTAATTTTCCGTTTTACTCATTACTTTTACATATATTTTTGTCTTACATGTATAGAGTAGATGCACAAAAGAACTTTATCACATTCTTGTTTCCACTTATGAAAGTAAACAATTAATTTGAAACATCTCAAAAAGAAATAATAGATAATAGAATTAGAACAGAAGGAGTATTTGATTAATATAGTGGGTGCAAAAATATAAAAATAAACTAGTGGGTTTCAATTTTTTTGATAACGGTTTGATGGTTGGAAATAATCATGTCATGAGTGTGTTCTAGTGAAGAAGTGTTGGTGTGACGCTGATCTAATTGTCTGATAGGTAAGGAAGTTTATGATGATTGAGAGTGGTTATAAATTTAATAAATCTATCACACCTTAACAATAAAAGAAACTACGTTGTTTTATGGAAGTTTATCAGATGAGTAACTAATAGCATTTGCTCGTTCTTAACGTATTAGTAGGTGTGTAAATGAGTCGAGCTATTCACGAGCTATTTGAGCTCGACTCGTTAAAAGTTTGATTCGATCCGAGCCTAAACGAGCTCAAGCCCGCGTTTGAACTTATTTTAAAGTGCGTCTAGTAAACGAGCGTGAGTTTGAGCGTCATATCTCGAACTCGAACAAACTCGCAAGCCTAAATGTGTTTTTCATTTATATACGCCGATTTTAATGATATTATATAATATATAATTATATATTATATATTAATATAAATTACTATTATATGAATAGTTGTTAAAATTATAATAGTAATAAATGATGTTATATGTGGATAAAAATTACACATATAACAAATATGTTTAAAGAAAAATAATATGACGTAGAGCTTGTGAAATATCAAACGAGTCGAGTTCGAGCTTAAGATATTAGGCTCGAACCGAGCTCGAGCTCTTTGAAATTTAAGCCATGCTCGAACCTAACTTGACTCGTTTACACCCCTACGCATTAGAAACTAGTTATTAAATAATCTGCACGACAGCATTGTTCATTTGCGTCGTGAATCAACATCACTAAATGTTATGTTGATAATTGTCTATTTTATGATGAGAGTGTCGCATGAAGGGCTGAAGGCATATTTTCATTTCATTTGACTTCTATGAATGCATGGGTGAATAATTCACTAATAATGGATTTTTCACAAGGTGAGTCACCATTGGTGACGTAATTGTTTGCAACTATGTTTCCAAAATTATATAAAAAAAAAATTTACATGACGCGTCCCCATAACTTATTTTAGATAAACGTAGTCTCTAAACTTTTTATTTAACGTGCGAGTTCCTCGTGCTCTACACTTATTTTGCGAGAGGTACCTAAAATTAACGGACATTAAAAAATTCCGTTAACAAAAAAATAACGGCTGTTAGTGGAACCACTCACCAAATAACTCTAAATTATGGGAATCTCGCAAGTCAATGTATTAATAACTCGGTGTTATATATATATATATATATATATATATATATATATATATATATATATATATATATATATATATATAAATTTTGACTCTCATCTCCATTAATTAGATTATTAACGCCATTAATTTAACTTTTTTTTTAATCCATCTTCACTACTTAACCACATGGTAACTCACATTGTTTGCCATAATAATTATAATATTAATATAATAATTTTTTTTAAATTATATATATATATATATATATATATATATATATATATATATATATATATATAAATATAAAAATAAAAATATAAATAGATATTATATCAGCAACTCATTAAACGTATTGTACCTAATTATGATTTTTAAAAATAAACAGCAACTCTCATAAACCTCCCTCTCATCTATCACTGTATAACCGACACATTCATCTACTACCTTCAATGACGTGTGCCGACGCCGGAAAATGGCCTGACAACCTACATGCAATCGACCACCGCCTCTCCTCCTCTATGGATCCAATTGCAGGTAAGATTCCGTGCAATTCCGGTGACGGTCTGTTCACATTCCTGACAGATCTGACGAGAGATTATTAATGCTGGTAATTAATTCGATTCTCTATCTACAATTAAATTTTGATTCGTAACTCCCTCAAATTAAATTGGGAATTTGTTAAGAAAGCCCTTTCAAATCCCTTTTCAATTATGATTTTCAGGTATGACGGTGTTCATCATCTTTCATCTATGCCTATAAATTGTTATCATATACAGTATTATCATAGCTTATCAAGCACAATTCATATTGCATTATTATAGATTATCAAGAACAACCAATCTTTAAATGGCACTACCTACTGAAAACTTCGTTGCACAGGCTGCTCAACGAACTTATGATTACGTTCATGAATTGCAGATAGGTCAGGAAGCGGTCGTGAAGGTCATGATATGCAAGAAATGGGATACGCACACAGCCTACGGCAAATACCTCAGCACTGACTATATAGCTTCTGATGAGAAGGTGCAAAATTCCCATTTAGATTGTTTATTATTTTGTACATAATTATATTTATCTATATGTATATACAATAGTCATGCTCTGTATGTTATCTGCATGTCTCTATCTGTTTGTATTGGTTAATTTTCGAAACCCCCATATACTACATTCATACAGGTTGGTTCTGTCCATTAGTAATGTTTAATTTTTTAGACCACTATATAATACATACTTAGATGATAAATTAGGAAATGTTTGTATATGTTTAATTTTTTTTACCACTATAGAATACATACATAGATGGTAAATTAGGAAAATGTTATATATATATATATATATATATATATATATATATATATATATATATATATATATATATATATATATATATATATATTTGGGTGGTTTTCTTTGTTTATAAATACATATATCTGTACACATATATATCATATGTAGATGTTTAATTTTAAGATACATGTGCCTTCCATTACATGTTTTACATTTATGCCTCTTTCTATCAATTTGTAATGGTTGCCTTTAAAAGAATGTGCATTACACTCAGGCGGCTGCTAGGTGTAACGACACGCCAAAATTGCTATTGACGCAGTACGTTATTCATTGATTTCAGAGTGAGGTTTTGACCTCTACATGATACGTTTTGTAAATATTGTATTCTTTTGAAAAGGCACACCATAAATGAATATCTAATTCCAAGGTTTTTGACATCTGATGATTTCTACATATAGACAATCACCGTAAATAATAGTTTACAATAATACATCCGTTGACAATGCAGTCAAAATAAGATACATGGTGATGATTTTGTGAATGCAAAGTTTTCTTGAATAAAGCATGTATGACTCCATGCACATAGCTTGTGTAACGTATAAGCAAACAGCGGAAGATTTCTAGGAACCTGAGAATAAACATGCTTAAAAGTGTCAACACAAAGGTTGGTGAGTTCATAGTTTTAATGTTGCGCATAAGCTGTATAAAAAGGTGGACCACAAGATTTCAGTAGTTTCATCCAAAACGTTTATCAAAATATTCTACGAAATTGAGCACCCTGGTAACTAACCTTAACGTATATATAATAGGTACCCCTGTTTTAACATACATGCAACCAACATGTACAATACACGCAAACCAACGTGTACTAAACTCAAATAGCATACGTCTATTTTATAGTTCAGGCTAGGGTTTCTATACCTGGAACAGACGGGGATGTCAAGCCCTATGGATCCATATATAACTACTCGCGCCCACCAGTTCTTATAACCGGCAGTTACTAGTTACCAAAGCTAAGGGATTTTCGGTTCAAACTCGGTGTAGAATTTAGTATGTACTTGTGTCCATTGTGTTTAAAATAAAGTGCATGTATTCTCAGCCCAAAAATATAGATTGCATAAGTAATTAAAAAAGGAGCAAATGAAACTCACGATACTGTATTTCGTAGCAATTATTCATATGACGGCACTGAACCAGTGCAGGGTTGGCCTCAGATTCACGAACCTATATATATATATATATATATATATATATATATATATATATATATATATATATATATATATATATATATATATATATATATATATATATTAAAACATATAACAAGCTAGGTCAGGTCATAGTATATCACAATTCCTAATGCTCGAGACCGACATGCAAAAGTTAAAAGTCATTTCAAAAAGTCAACTTTGACAATTGTTTAACAAAACGAGATGTGTCTTATATAATAATTCATTTACTCGACTAGTAGTATTCAAAAATCCAATTTATTAATCTTATAAACAAGTTATTTAAATATTAATTGTAGATTCAAAAGCAATTTTAATTAACGTCAATCATAATTCAGTTGACCATAACTTTTAATTCGTTCATCGAAATCACGTGATTTCTAAATGAAAAGTTATTAATTTTTCGCCAGCTTTCCAACAACATGCATATCATATACTTTATATCAGTAGTACATGTATTAAATTCGTGATTCATCATAAAACTATCTAACGACAACATTTAGCATACAGGCATGTATTAACATAAATACTCGAGCACTAGACATGGATACCCTATTAATATATAAAAGATAAGATATGAATGCTTATTTATCAATATTGTGATTCAATATTGCAGGAAAGTACGTAGATGCAACGGAAATGATAAACGCTAGATTGACCTTTGACTCACGATCATAACCCTAATTGACGCGAATCTTAAAGATAGATCTATCGGGCCCAACAAGCCCCATCCAAAGTACCGGATGCTTTAGTACTTCGAAATTTATCATGTTCGAAGGGAGTCCCGGAATGATGGGGATATTCTATATGCATCTTGTGAATGTCGGTTACCAGGTGTTCAATCCATATGAATGATTTTTATGAATGATGTTTATGAGAATGGAAATATGAAATCTTGTGGTCTATTAAAATTATGGAAATGATTGACACTTGATAAACTAATGAACTCACTAACCTTTTGGTTGACACTTTTAAGCATGTTTATTCTCAGGTATGAAAGAAATCTTCCGCTGTGCATTTGCTCATTTTAGAGATATTACTTGGAGTCATTCATGACATATTTCAAAAGACGTTACATTCGAGTCGTTGAGTTCATCAAGATTATTATCAAGTCATTGATAGTTTGATATATTATGAAATGGTATGCATACCTGTCAACTTTCGTTGTAATGAAAGTTTGTCCTTTAAAAACGAATGCAATGTTTGTAAAACGTATCATATAGAGGTCAGTACCTCGCAATGTGACCAAATGTTGAAGACTTCGTCCAGGTGGATTTGGATGGGTCTCTATAGGTGGTATCAGAGCGGTGTCGTAGCGAACCAGGTCTTGCATTAGTGTGTCTAACTAATAGTTGTTAGGATGCATTAATGAGTCTGGACTTCAGCCTAGTAGTTGTTAGGATACATTAATAAGTCTGGACTTGAACCTGGTCTGCATGTTAAAAGTTTTGCTTACCGTTTTTTGTCGAAAAATATCTACCTATCATTTTCAGTCTCGACATGTCTTATTGCAATTATTGCATAGATGGTGTACAGAAAAATTCATATCCCATCACATTAGTCCTTGTCTGACACGTTTCCTTAATTCCCTCCGTAATTTATGAGATCTTCTGTACTAAACATAAGTATTCTATGTAATTAGAATATCATCCGATATCCGAAAATCATTTCATATCGCAAACCCTTTATCTAACCGTACAAGATGGAACTCGCAACTAGTTCAAATTCCTCAGATTCTGACAGCTATTCCAACATGGATATTCACCTAAGCTACGAAAGCAGTGTAAACGAAATGGATCAACCAACCAGCCATTATCAATTCTGGATGAATTGGGGATGGGTTCGTAGTCGACTTAACCAATGAAGACGAGAAGAAGCCGATCCTTTCCACCAACCGAATTCACCTCTTAACGAAGAACCTGGAGCACTTACCAATGAACCAGTCCGAAACACCATTTTCACTCTCATTTCCAGAATATCTCGTCACGATTATATTCTATCTAAAATTCTAAACCTTATTCATTCGCTCGTTCCGACCTACAATCATCCTGGAGTAATGGAAGAAGTCAACGAGCTTCGCGCTCGAGTAATCAATTTGGAGAATATGGTGCAAAATTTACCAGCTTCAGCAACGTCATCGGCACCAACAGTACCATCAACAATCCATGCCTCAACATCTCATTCTGTACCTCGAGTATAATCATCGTTCTACGTATCGTTTTATATCATTTATCTTCGTTCTACATGACGTTTATGTAATTTCTAATGTTTTAGAGATTATATATTCTAGTTCTAACGGTAAATCAAATGAGATTAATATCATATTGACTCATTAAATCCATGATTACATCTGAAGAAAATATATATGTATATATGTTTTCATAAAAATTGTAATTAAAAATTCTTTCGTACAAACTGTTAATGGTGAAAATATTTTAACGGGTAGGTAATACCCGAGGAATATTTAGATTTCACATTAATAAGTTACACTGTACATTCTTCAAACCTGATTCGACAGTCAATTACTATCCTACTTGCATCCACAGATATATGTATCCGTTCACCATAAAATAACTATTTTCATTCAATTTCATATTTGGATTTTGACTTACCAGAATCCAACAAGTGGCATAATGAAGAAAACATTGGACAAAAATAAAATTTGTTAGAAACAAAAAATTAACTATGAGAAATTTTGTTAAGAAACCATGCTAACAAAATCCTAGCTAACTGTTCCTAGCTAACTGTTAATTCCTTATTACATTTAATTAACGAAATTTTAATTCTCGCAATTTTATTTATCGTCATTTAATTTCTGATATTTATTTTACGCACTTTATTTATCATAATTTAAATACCGTTACTTATGCATTTTAAATATCGGGACACGTATACAATGTTTTAACATATCATATCGACGTCATCTATATATATTATTTGGAATAACCATAGACACTCTATATGCGGTAATGATCGAGTTAGCTATACAGGGTTGAGGTTGATTCTATAATAATATATATACTTTGAGTTGTGATCGAGTCTGAGACATGTATACAATGGGTCACAATAAGTATTAATTAATTCGAATATTATATATTAAACTATATATGAATTATTGAATTACTAACTGTGGACTATTAATATTGGACAATTAAAATGAATTAAAATATTGATTATAACATATGAAACTAAACATTTCTTCAAAAAGTTTGCCACTTGATTTCATCTTAAACCTCATATGTATCTTGACAATTACAATCTGCGTTCAAACCTTTCATGATTCTTGAAAACACCTCAATCGAGAGGATGAACCAACCGCACTTCATCTACAGAAGAAAAGGTTGATGCATATAGTTATGCACCTGAAAAAAACTCGGAACCTGAGTACACGTTTAAAACGTATCTGTACTAGCTCCTTTGGCATTACTATTACCGAAAATAACATTGCAACTCTTTTTCAAATTAGCCAATTTTGTCACAGCTCCAGCAAATCAGCTTCAATTTTTCATTCGAATAAACCTTATTATAAAGATTACCCCTTCATCATCGTTATCGGAGAACCTTTTATATTCCGCCACATTAGCAGTAAATTTACCAATAACTTCATTGATCTTTGACTTTTTCGAAAAAAAATCATTATATTTGTTCATTAAAACCCTATCATATACTCATCCGCATGTTATAACGAGAATTGCCATACCAATTACCGAGAATCTGCAATCAGTATTTCGAATCTCGCAGTGTTTCTACATCAACAATTATATGAATATGTATAACATTTACCTCTTAGAATAATGACCTTCAATTCTGAAATTCTGGAAAGCACCCAGTCTACGAATCAATACTCTAAATTTTGAAAAAGATGAATGAAGCAGCAGAAACTACAGACAACCGTAAATGACCTTAACCGTCGGAAGTTTGATGATAAAGAATAGTATGTTGGCAAAGCTCAGAAAAGTTTGGAACTGGAAAATGGATTGAGCAAACCATGAAGGAGGCTGTGGACAAATCACAAAGACTAAACCTATCTTCAAAGAATCCAAATGATTCAGTATCTGCTGAAGTCATTATCGAATACCTTACTCCCGACTCTAAACTCTTGCGGATAAATTTCCTTCATCATCCATTAATATTAGAAATTCTAAGATATCATCGTACCATTCATTATAAATATCCTCGATATTTCTGAAGATATTTTTCATAACTATTCTTATCTGAAATCAGTTATCTCTTCGCGCTATCTGCGTTACATCATAAAGGAAACTGTTTAGTTTCTATATTCTGTAAACCCCCGAGTTTAAATTATGAATGTTTTTGAAGTAGTGTTGGGAATTGAAGCATGAGTTAGTATAATATAATGACACTTGATCAACGTGATTATATTATAGTAAGTCATGTTGAGTTTCTAATTGAACATGATGATTCACAGATCATAACGTCATCATGTGCCATGTTACATGACTCTTGTATTCTATTTAATCTCTAAAAATATCAAGAAAATATTTTCTTGATGATTCAGTCTTTTCCGGATATTCTGGTAATTTAACCAATCAAGATCGTGCTATTACAATTTCTCTCTTAGAACGTTAGACAAGTTCATTCGAAACTTCATACCTACGAATTCTGGACCATTATTCGCTTAATTTAAAGTCGGGGATAGAAAACAAAAAGATGGAACTCCAAAATATAAAAGAAATGAGAAGGGTGGATTTATAGTAAAATATCCGACAGAGCAATCAAAACAGATTATCGTATTTAACCAAAGAAGATCATATTTCCTTAACTACCAAAGAATCAAATCTTATTACGAAGATTTTCTTCTAAATTCCTTGAATTCCGAAAATCAACCGTGACTACGTCACCTGTTAAAGACGAATCCGCATTTACTCATTTCATTCTTTTGTAATAGCTCCACTCGTACTCTTTACATAAACGAATTGTTTTATCCATACTAATCACTGATGATAAAACTCTAATTTCCAACTCGTATGTGACATGAAAACATATTTATTGTCAGCCATGACCATCCCAATCAAATTTTGGGACAAAATTTCTTTAACGGGTAGGTACTGTGACGACCCAAAAATTTAAGACCAAATTTAAACTTAATCTTTATATATTTCTGACACGATAAGCAAAGTCTGTAATGTTGAGTCTCAAAATTTTGAACTATTTTCGTACATTTATTTAACCTTGACCAGTTTTGACGATTCACGAACAATTAATTGTAAATAGATATGTGTGTGTGTGTGTATATATATATATATATATATATATATATAGATGGTAATTGGAAATATAAATATTATATGTTGTTGTTATTAAAATTAATAAAATAAAAATAGGATATTACAATAATTATTATTTAAAATATATCTATATATATAAATAAAGTATAGTAAAAATAAATATTAAATGATTGTAATACTCGTTTATTGTTTTGATTGATATTAATCAAGTAAATTCAAACTTATGTGATTTTAAAATAAACGGTGATCAGGAAATGAGTTTTATAAATTATATGTTTATTAATAATATATTTAGAAGTTATTTGATAAATTTTAACACTAACTATATTTTACTTGGGGTGGAGAGTGAATAGTTAATTTAATTTTTACTTAATAGTTAATGACTGAATTTTATACATAATGACGAAAATAAATAAACCTATTTAATCTAAAAATTTGGGATTATTGTGTGGACTTTTATCCGCCACCAATTAACAACGGACCACGATTTAATATCGTAAATAAAATGTCGGTAGTAACCTTCCAAAATATCATGCTGCTACACTATTATAAAAGTGATACATGTGCGTGTACTGTTTCTAATTGAATCATTATCCAATTCTATACATATATTTCTTTCATATTGCGTAAATATGGACATATACATACATTATTACATCGGCAGATAGAGAGATAGAAACTTAAACAATTAAATCATCTCCCTTCTATTTCTTCTTCTTTGATAACCATACCGCCACCACAATCACCTTCTCTGGCCATTCCAACATCGATCCACCATCTCCATTTAACCCTCAAAAACCGTCACCATCTAGTGTTCTTCTGCGATCAAACACCACCATAATCATATGTTTTCACTGTTGTGATCGTTTTGTTGTTTAGAACTATCAAACGCCACCACCACCGAACACCCATGACCACCCCTTTTGTAGATCACCATAGGACTACCATCTTTGTTAGCTTACGGTTACTATTCAATTAAGGAAACCCAAAAACCCATATCCATCACCAAACACCATCACCACCCTCATGAACCACCGACAACCATCCAAAAACCGTAGCAAAAACCATCGACTACCCAAATAATCACCATGGTTAGTGCTACTATTATTTTCCGCTCTTATTCCTGCTTCCTTCTTGATCTTGTCGAGTTCCACACACGCCACCATCAAGTAGCCAGACCACCATCAATAAAAACCTCAAGAACCGAACCATACATGCTACTATTTTGATCATGCAATTTAGTTTAATTGTATTTTGGCAAGACAACATGGGTTATGCAAAAGAAATATGTGTGTTGATGATGTAGCGTGAGGGTACGAAATAGTATTATTTTTAATACAAAATACTACAAAATATGACACAAGTTTTATTAATTTACGGATGGGATATACCTAAACCTTGCTACAACACTATAGGCAGTGTACCTAATCGTAGAGTAGTGTAGTTTTTAGTAAGTCCGGTTCGTTCCACAGGGAGCTGGTGAAGTTAACGCTATATTATTAAGTTTATTTGTAAAAATATATATATAAATAAGTAGTAGTATTATTATAAAATGGGGGTTTTACCGTTTAATGACCGGTTTGTCGATTTTAAGCGTAAAAATAAATGACAAAAATTAAAGTGCGTAAAATAAATTGCGATAAATAAAATGACAGAAAATAAAATTGCGAGTAATAAAATGACAGTAAATAAAGATACGATGAGAAATATAATAAAAGAATTATGCTTATTTAAACTTCCGTAATCATGATGTTTGACGTGTTGATTTTAATTTATTACCATGGGTTAATTGTCCTTTGTCCTGGTTTATTTGATACGTCTATCTGGTTTTTTGTCCATAATAGTCCATCGGTCATAAATATAAAGTGCGAGTATCCTCGTCAAATTACCCTTATACCCGAAGTCAAATATTCCAACTGATTAAGGATTTAAACTGTGACGCAGTTATCACTTCTGTCAACAATTACACCAGTTATCACTGTATGTAATCCACCCCTGTTTTAATTAGTTTATGAATATTAATTCATCCACTTGATCAGAATGAATAATCAATTACCCAACCCAATTGATTAATTAAATGATTATAACAGATTCCATATGAACATCACTAAATAGGACAACCATAATCATTATTAATTATTAGGATAATTAATTTGAAGATAGGTTCGACAGACTCCAATGAGTTGTCACTCAATTAGACAATACCCCCCATCTATTAATAGTCAATAATCCAATTTCCACAAGTGTCGGTCTTTTGCCCAAACCTTAATTATGGTCCAAAGTTCAATAACCCAATTTTAGTAATTAGCCCAACATCATGAGTACTTCATTTTAAATAAGCATAATAAAGACTTAGCTACGAGACATTAATGTAAAAAGGTTGAACATAACTTACAATGATTAAAAATAGCGTAGCGTTACACGGACAGAATTTCGACTTACATACTCAAAAGATCTCTATCATAAATCTTATTATTATCATAATTTAAATTTAAAATTAAGATTATTGTTATATCTTATTACATTAACATTATGATAGAGATATAGAATATAGATATTGATATTTGATATAGAAAAATAAGAAAAAGATAGAAAGAAAGAAAAAGATCGTAAAAAATCTCCTCCTTCTCATCGTTACAATCGTTCCATTTATAGGCTAAATTGTAAATTGAATTTTCATTTACGACCCCTGAACTATGCTCAATTAACAACTTTTTATTATTTAATATTATTCTTATTATGATTTATTTAAATATTATATTTTATTCTTGTGCATAGTTGACTCGTAATTTTTACACCGTTGCGTCGAGCGTTGAGAGTTGGTTCATGTCCTGGTTCCGGATTTTCGAACGTCCTTTCGTACAATTTTATATCGTGTACTTTGCGTTTTGTAACTTGTACTCTTGTCATTTTTAGACGTTCTTCATCAATAATTTGAACCTTTTTGATTGTATCTTGTACTTTTGAGCTTTTTGGACCTTTGTGTCTTCAATTCGTCGTTTTCGCCTTTTGTCTTCGCACTTATTTAAAATAAACGAATATTACTTGAAAATGGAACAATTGCAACTAAAATCTTGTCTTTCTTGGGGGATTTTGCTATGAAATATATGTTCCTTTTTAGCCTTATCAATATCCCCACACTTGAGCGTTGCTTGTCCTCAAGCAATACAGTCTTGAAATAATATAATACATCACACGAATCACTTCTTTATTCTTCACACTTTGTACATCAGTGATTTTGATAGAGCGGTATAAACAATGATATTAACAATAGAACCATGGTTAAAGGTGGGTGTGTCATCCACAGTTACCTTGGGTTTAGGTCAACGACACTTGCAATCAAATAGCCGATTTACTTTCGGTTTCCAAAGCAAAGTGCACATTTGAAAGGCGGTTTACAGTCCCACATGACTATAAAAATTTAGATCCTTTAGGAAATAGGATCTTTATGAAAACATTTGATCTTTTGAAAATTCAATCTAGCTTTTACCCTAGATAAGTTTTCTGATTTGATCCACCATTGGTGTTGCAAAATATATTTGTGGATCAATATTTTGGCTAAAAACATTTAGGTTCGTGTAATCCACTGCTATCCCGGTATCGGAAAGCACACATCCAGTTTACTTGTTCCGTATATTACCTTTCGGCAAACTACCGTCCGGTTGTAAAGGAAAGCGATGAACAAGAAACTGTTAAGGCAATGTCTAATGACATGCTTTTGGTTATGGTCTTTTAACGTGTCGGATGCTAGAACTATCCTTGGTAGGAGCGATAGTAAAGATCATCCTATGATTTTTCGGTCTGGCACAAGGTCCTGTCTCCGACCATGCTATGCAACCACCGTTCTTACGGTTGACACCCGATTTAGTTCAGGTGACCTAATGAATTCCAGGTGAATTCCTAGGATTTTACGTTCAATGGTAATGAACGCATTGAAAATGGGTTTTCAGAAAACAAATCAGTTTGTATTTTTGATCAAAATATTTTCTCGTTCAAGCTCGAGTTTAGATATCATTGAATTCCATGAGTTTGAATTCTCAATCTTTAAGGTCAATCTCAAGGATTGAGTAATATCAGTCTTAAAAGCTGATTTTTAATCTTTAAGGAGATTATCCTTTTCTGGGGATCTGATTCATTAGTCTTATCAAGCTAATTTGCACGGTGCCTCCCCATTGTACGAGATAAATCCTTCTCATGGTTAGGATAAATCTGACCACTTGGCGACCCTGTTTGATGCTGAGGTCCGTGGATTTCCTGCTGATTTTAGAGATGACTTTTCTAGATTTTTCGTCAACCTACAGCTGGTCTGGACGACAACTTCATGACCTAAATCAAGAAGCGCGTGTCTTTTTCGGAAGACTTTACTTCCTTCAAATGATGGAATTGATTCATCGTGTAGATCCATCTCTTCTTTTCTTTCATCGGATAAAACAGTTGATTATCGTTCAAAACAAAAGTATTTTCAATTGTTTGTACAAAAATATGTGATATATGTTTTAAATTGAATAACTTGGTACATTCTTCCCACACTTAGTTTCTTTCTTTGCCTTTTTATTTTCTTTTATTTCATTTTAAATGAATTCAAGCGTTTTAGGGTGTTTCTCAATTTATGTCCTTTTCGAGGTAACGATAATTTCGGTATTATCACCTAGTTTTCACTGTTCATAAATATGTATAAACATGATTTTAAATTCATTTAGTTGAAAATTTTTCAAATTTTCACAAAATTTGGCAAATAAACTAAGTGCAAACCCGAGAGAATTTATAACCCTTCCCCACACTTGAGATCATGCAATGCCCTCATTTGCATGAAATCAGACTATAATTATAAATTCATGAGGGTGATTAATGTAGAAAAGTGATTAAAAATACCCAGTTTGTAAGCATATTATTTTACATCACATTTGATATTTTGCTTCTTGTCGTCAAAATCAGTAGCTATTGCTGAACTTAATGTTAGTCTTTGAAAGTGCGTTGTTCTACCCTGTTTTGTACATAATATAAAATACAAACATATATATACATATTTTTGAAGTTGAGTATATTACCCTACGTTCAAAAATTTATAAAGTCTAATATCTTTTTGGCATACTTTAGATCAATAAAATTAAAAATAATGATAACAAAATTTGCCGTCCCACCCTCGGGTAAAGCAATTTCGGCTTAATGACCTAGTCTTCAACTCACGACGAATTCTAGAAATCATTTTTTCAACTTAATGAATTAAAGTAAATTTTGTTTTTAAATATCACACAAAACTTAAAAGCATATTAATTTCATATAAAACCTAAAAAAAAAATAAAAATTCAGAATGGGGGGAGAAAACTAGTTCTTTAGTGTCTGCTAGCGGAAAAGACCAATCGGATTCCATTCTCGGAACTACACGAGAACAGAACAACTAACTCTCGACAGCATTTTCTTTTTAGAACATTTGAATCTCCCCACACTTAGGTAGCCGTGGTGTCAAAATTGTGATTAACTTCATCGTTAATTTCTCTTGGTCCATAATCAACTTGCATATCCGTGACTTTTTCTTTAAGCCATTGGTCGGATTCCTGTGTAATATCCACAATTTCAACTAGTTTCTCCTTTTCTTTAGGTGATAGATTGGATACTAACCGGTTACATAACTTAAAGTTCCCCTTGGTTCTAGCATCGCGAATCCGTTTAATAAGTTTCTTCATTGAACTATTAATAACGGGATTATTTAATTTCGTATCAACAACGGGGTTCTTTGTTATCATGTCATCATTAGGTGTTACTTCATTTTCCCCACACTTAGGCGTTTCATTATTGCTAAGTATTACCGTTGGAGTTGGTAAAAGCACATGGTTCTTACCAATTGTTTTTACTGGTTCAACGGTTTTGGCTGGTGGAGATTTAGACTTTCGAATCATAAAGGTGATCGATTTGTCACCACTTTTAAGTGTCATTCTTCCATTTCCTACATCAAATAACGCCTTGGTGGACGCTAAGAATGGCCGACCTAAAATTAGAGGAATGTTTGGGTCCTCTTCTATGTCAATGACAATAAATTCGACTAGAAAGGTTAAATTGCCTACTTGAACGGGTAGTTTGTCAGCAATTCCAACTGGGTGCTTAATGGTTTGATCAAAGAGTCGAACACTCATATCCGTTGGACTTAACTCACCTACACCTAATCTCTTATATAAGGAAAGAGGCATAACACTCACACTCGCACCTAAATCTGCTAGTGCATCATACATGACACAATCACTAAGTAGACAAGGAACAATAAATTCACCCGGATCACCTACCCTAGGTGGAGGTTTTGGTGGAACTGTCTTCACCGGGTTTATATTTACGGCTTTTGTTTCTTGCACTTTCTTATTCTTTTTCTTCTTCTTCTTTCCAGAGGTATCACAATCTTTATTACCTATCACTTGCTCATACTCAACTCCTTTTCTTGGAAACGGGATGGGTGGTTTGTATGGTGCCACCACTGGCTTTACATACTCGGGTGGTGGTGGTGTAACTTCTTCATTGTTACTCTCATCTAAAACCTTCCCATCTTCTGATGCTGGTTTTTCAGAATTCGTTGAAACCATATTAACATTCTCATTCCGAGGATTTACTTCAGTATTACTCGGTAGCTTTCCTTGTTCCCTCTCACTCATCATGCTAGCAAGAGTACCTACGTGTTTTTCTAGATTCAAAATGGAAGCTTGTTGAGTTCTTAATGACTGATCAAACCTCTCGTTCGTTTGGGTTTGAGATGTAATGAATTGTGTTTGAGATTCAATCAGCTTTGCCATCATTTCTTCTAGATTTGGCTTTTTCTCTTCGGGTTGTTGTGGTGGTTTATACAAGCTAGGTCTTTGTTGATTGAAAGTGTTGTTTTGAGTTGGTTGGTTATTCGGACCTTGTTGGTTATACGAGTTATTGTCGGGTCCTTTTGGATTGTAAAGAATGTTTTGATTTCGATTTAAGTTTAGCCTTGGCGGTTGATAATTATTTCCAGGCCTTTGGTTCATATAAGAAACATTCTCTCGTTGTTCCATCGTTGGTTCAATGTGACAATCTTTCAATAAGTGTGGTCCACCGCATTGCTCACAACTAATTCGTATTGCGTGAATATCTTTATTCATCTTTTCCATTCGTCTTTCGAAAGCATCTATTTTTGCTGAAACGGAATCAAAGTCATGGCTAGAATCGGCTCTAGCCGCTTTAGATGATCGAAAGATATCTTTTTCTTGGTGCCACTCATGCGAGTGGGAGGCTGTGTTATCAATAATTTTGTAAGCTTCAGTTGCGGTTTTCTTCATAATGGATCCACCAGCGGTTATGTCGATGTCTTTTCGTGTGGCGATGTCTACGCCTTTATAGAAGATTTGTACTATTTGAAAAGTATCTAATCCGTGTTGAGGACATCCTCTCAACATCCTTCCGAATCTTGTCCACGCCTCATATAATGTTTCATTTGGCTTTTGCGCGAACGTAACAATTTCTCCTTGAAGTCTCACGGCTTTAGATGCCGGAAAGAATTGTTTAAGAAATTTTTCAACTAAAACATCCCATGTGTCAATCGCCCCTTCAGGTAACGATTCTAACCAATCTTTGGCTTCTCCCTTTAAAGTCCAGGGAAACAACATGAGATAGATCTGCTCATCTTCCACTTCTCGGATTTTGAATAGTGTACAAATTCTTTTAAATGTACGAAGGTGTTCGTTAGGATCTTCATTCGGTGCACCACTGAATTGGCATTGGTTAGTTACCATGTGTAGAATTTGTCCTTTGATTTCATAATCTGGCGCATTAACTTCTGGCTTAATAATGGCGTGACCTTGGCCCGTGCGTGTGGCTCTCATTCGATCTTCCATACTTAGAGGTTCCGTTACTTCCATAATTGAATTTGTTGAATACGAATCACTAGAGGATTCTGATTTAATGGTTTGTGGCTCAGGAGGAATAATTAGTGGTTCAAGATCTTGGAATTGTCCTTGAATATGCTCCGGGTTCTTAATTGTGAAGTCGGGTTCAAAAGATAGATTATCGGAAATTTGAGTTGGAGTTCTTGTTCGACTAGATGACGATTCTAAAGAAAAATCAACGGCGACAATATTTGCTAGATGTCTTGATCGAGTTACAGGTGGTGAACGTATGACTGGCGGCGAACGTCTTGCTCTGTGCATTCACTGAATATCCTATTAGTTTTTTTTTAAAAAGGAAAGAAAAATTATAATAAGTTATCCAATTAATAGACTTTTCTGATTTTGCCCACGTTTCGAATAGCCAAAAGATGCAGCAGAGGGGCAGGATTCGTTTGGTCTCAATATAATTGAGGACTGTTTGGCTCCAATAACCCGGTCCACGTACAAATCCAACTATTACTACGAACCAGAAAATTTTGATGTCTATCAATTTAACCACTTAAAATAAATTTTCGTAATTTTAAGAAATTTAGATAAGAAGTAGAATAAAAATCTATGTCCTAAAACTAGAATAGCGAGAAATAAGAAAGAAAAATTGTTCGTCGAAAAAGATCGAAAAATAAAAGGTCGAAAAATAGGCGTCGAAAAATAAAAATAAGAAAGTAGTGCGAAATACGGCGTCGTAAAATTCTAAAGCACCTAAAACTTAGTCTAAGGAATAAGCACTTAAGGGATTTTACGGCAAAGCCTAAAAATTCTAGAAGTAAAAATAACTATGGCAAAACTAAACTTAATACTAAAAGTTGCGACTATAGTCTATAAATCTAAAGGTAATAAAACTAAAAAAAACATTTTTTTTTTTTTTTTTTACGTTTTTTTTTTTTTTTTTTTTTTTTACGTTTTTTTTTTTTTTTTTTTTTTTTACGTTTTTTTTTTTTTTTTTTTTTTACGTTTTTTTTTTTTTTTTTTTTTTTTTTTTTTTTTAAAAAAAACGATTTTTTTTTTTTTTTTAAAAAAAAACGATTTTTTTTTACAAATTAATAATTTTTTTTATAATTATAATTTTTTTTTTAAACTTTTTTTTTTAATTCATTTACTATTCATGAATAGTAAATGAAAATAAATTAATTAATTTACTATTCACATGAAAGCGACATGATAGCAATTATTAATTATAAGTTACATAATATACCCCTGAAGTATTTAATAAATACGACTTTTTTTTTTTAAAGTTTACGTAAATTTTCTACCAACCTCAATAAGTTCACTCTTTTTTTATTTTTCTCTTTTTGTCCATTGAATTTAGTAGGCATTTAGTTAATAACGTAAATAGATATAAAGTGACTTTCAAAATCGTTTCTAGATACGAATAATATGTTAACTACATACGGAGTAATATTTTTACTACATGATTTGCTGTAAAGACAACTTTTCTACAATAAAATATAAAAGTAAGAAAAAAAAAATGATGATTTAAGCGGACTGGCCGGGAAATGGGGGGATCCAACGACCTTTTAAATCATAAATTTCATTTTTTGTACCGCCTTTTCAATTATGTGACCCCATGTGTCTAATATTTTCTATTTTAATAATAAAATTGTTTAATTGAATTTTAAGGTCTAAAATATTTTATGGCCAAGATGTTAATGTAACGAATACTCTGGAATATTTGATTATTTACCTAATCTATTTAGATTTAGGGATGTGTAAAAAAAAATATTCTAAAATATTATTATATTATTATATTCTATTTCAATATTATTATATTTTATTTCAATATTATTATAATTAAAAATATAGCGTTTTAGCGCTCCCCGGCAGCGGCGCCAAAAACTTGATGATGTAGCGTGAGGGTACGAAATAGTATTATTTTTAATACAAAATACTACAAAATATGACACAAGTTTTATTAATTTACGGATGGGATATACCTAAACCTTGCTACAACACTATAGGCAGTGTACCTAATCGTAGAGTAGTGTAGTTTTTAGTAAGTCCGGTTCGTTCCACAGGGAGCTGGTGAAGTTAACGCTATATTATTAAGTTTATTTGTAAAAATATATATATAAATAAGTAGTAGTATTATTATAAAATGGGGGTTTTACCGTTTAATGACCGGTTTGTCGATTTTAAGCGTAAAAATAAATGACAAAAATTAAAGTGCGTAAAATAAATTGCGATAAATAAAATGACAGAAAATAAAATTGCGAGTAATAAAATGACAGTAAATAAAGATACGATGAGAAATATAATAAAAGAATTATGCTTATTTAAACTTCCGTAATCATGATGTTTGACGTGTTGATTTTAATTTATTACCATGGGTTAATTGTCCTTTGTCCTGGTTTATTTGATACGTCTATCTGGTTTTTTGTCCATAATAGTCCATCGGTCATAAATATAAAGTGCGAGTATCCTCGTCAAATTACCCTTATACCCGAAGTCAAATATTCCAACTGATTAAGGATTTAAACTGTGACGCAGTTATCACTTCTGTCAACAATTACACCAGTTATCACTGTATGTAATCCACCCCTGTTTTAATTAGTTTATGAATATTAATTCATCCACTTGATCAGAATGAATAATCAATTACCCAACCCAATTGATTAATTAAATGATTATAACAGATTCCATATGAACATCACTAAATAGGACAACCATAATCATTATTAATTATTAGGATAATTAATTTGAAGATAGGTTCGACAGACTCCAATGAGTTGTCACTCAATTAGACAATACCCCCCATCTATTAATAGTCAATAATCCAATTTCCACAAGTGTCGGTCTTTTGCCCAAACCTTAATTATGGTCCAAAGTTCAATAACCCAATTTTAGTAATTAGCCCAACATCATGAGTACTTCATTTTAAATAAGCATAATAAAGACTTAGCTACGAGACATTAATGTAAAAAGGTTGAACATAACTTACAATGATTAAAAATAGCGTAGCGTTACACGGACAGAATTTCGACTTACATACTCAAAAGATCTCTATCATAAATCTTATTATTATCATAATTTAAATTTAAAATTAAGATTATTGTTATATCTTATTACATTAACATTATGATAGAGATATAGAATATAGATATTGATATTTGATATAGAAAAATAAGAAAAAGATAGAAAGAAAGAAAAAGATCGTAAAAAATCTCCTCCTTCTCATCGTTACAATCGTTCCATTTATAGGCTAAATTGTAAATTGAATTTTCATTTACGACCCCTGAACTATGCTCAATTAACAACTTTTTATTATTTAATATTATTCTTATTATGATTTATTTAAATATTATATTTTATTCTTGTGCATAGTTGACTCGTAATTTTTACACCGTTGCGTCGAGCGTTGAGAGTTGGTTCATGTCCTGGTTCCGGATTTTCGAACGTCCTTTCGTACAATTTTATATCGTGTACTTTGCATTTTGTAACTTGTACTCTTGTCATTTTTAGACGTTCTTCATCAATAATTTGAACCTTTTTGATTGTATCTTGTACTTTTGAGCTTTTTGGACCTTTGTGTCTTCAATTCGTCGTTTTCGCCTTTTGTCTTCGCACTTATTTAAAATAAACGAATATTACTTGAAAATGGAACAATTGCAACTAAAATCTTGTCTTTCTTGGGGGATTTTGCTATGAAATATATGTTCCTTTTTAGCCTTATCATGTGTACTCATTCTGATGAGCATGTTTGCAACAATGGCTAATTTAATCTTTTTATCCAATCGATTACAAATATTAGCACTGTTTTAAAAGGAACCTGTTTACAAGACTTGATTCTACAAGTTCTTGGTTAATGGGTTGTCATACCGGTAGCTACAGTCCCTTTGGTATAAATGTCACTCATTTACTAACGGTGAGGGGTTTTAGCGTCTTTAATAGTCTCAATTAATATTGAGATTAACTGCATCTGACGAGGCAACATGCACAGATAATATATATATATATATATATATATTTGTTTGTGACGATCCGGAAATTTCCGACCAAATTTAAACTTAATCTTATTATGATCTCGACAAGATAAGCAAAGTCTATAATGTTGAGTCTCAAAATTTTTGAACTGTTTACATGGACTCATTTAACCTTTGACAATTTTCGACGATTCACGAACCATTAATTGTAAATAAATGTGTATACAGATAAATATAAATATAAATATAATTATATGTATATAAAATAATTTGACATAATAATATATGATTTAATTGCTTAAACTAAATATGAAAAATATGATACAAAAATATTTAAGTTGTAATTGAAATGAATATATATAAAGATATACGATTTCTATACATAATTATTATATGTATATTGGGATATATATAAAAGTTATAGATATTATATAATACATAATTAATAATATGTAATATTAATATATTAGATATAATTACAAGTTAAGGATATAGTATCATAATATTTTTATTTATTTATTACTTTCATTAGTATTATTAATACTAATATCAATATTAGTATTAATTATATTATTATTATTATTATTATTGTTGTTATATTTGTAATTAATAAATTCCAATAATTTTAGGATTATCATAATAAAGATCCTTATTATAAATATTACTATGAGAGAGATTGAAATTACAAATTAATTATGAATTAAATAAATTGTTAATTATTATTATCTTTAAAATTATAATTCTTATTATTATCTTTATTATTACTATTATTAAATATTATTAATATTATTATGATAAAAATATAAATATGAAATTTGATATATATAAATATTATTATCAATACTAATATAATTGTTATTATTATTTTAATTATTATTAATAATATTATTATTATCAAATTCAAAAAAATTATTATTATTGTGACTTATTATTAATATTATTCTTATTTTTATTATTATTAATATTATTATTATTGTTATTAGTATTTGGATATTATTAATATAATTATAATTATAATTATTAATTATTAATAATATCTATATAAAGATCGTACGTAAAGATCATTAGGAATCAAATTCAGTAGAATGTCTCGATCAGAACTATAGCTAATTTTGTTTTTTTTGTCTCAAGGATCGTTCAAATTAAATACAATAAGATTGAATCTGTTAGCTTTCACGATCGAACTGTGTATATTTTTGTTTCTGTCTCAATTTTGGGTACCAGACGAATTTATCGCAGATACAATTACAAATTCAGTGGAACGTACACATTTGCTTTATGATTTTTTATTTCTTTGATTGAAAATTATGTACTCCTTGTCTACAATTTGTTATATGTCGATATCATTATCTATACAGAGCAATTTAGGTTGATTATTATTATAGCATCAATCAATAACTGGTACACTATATAATCTGCTGCAACTAATGAAGAAAATGAAAAGAAAACAGATAAAAAAAAGGGTCTTCTCTGTTTTGACCATATTTACCAAAACCATAAATTCAAATGAAATTTCAAAATCCATTAATGCAGTTTTGTTTAAAATCCTTCATTCAAACTTCTTGTAAAATCTTAGCTTCCAATTCTTGATAACGAGTTTGAATTTTCGAGTCAAACTTTAGTTTTCAAAAAGTCAAACATTGTTCTTTGAACAAATTCGTGTTAACCATTTTGTTTCATGATCAATTGATGATTTAGAAAGTTTCCAGGAATGTTTTAGAATCTATTTCATATAGGAATCTTGGTCTATAACGATCTCAAATTCGAAATTCAAGATTTAGTTGTTCATCATGTTTTTCCATCGGTTACAACTAAATGCTTTTTTGTTATTTTTCTTTTCTGTTTATCTCAACAATCACAACAAATCATGTCTGTTTCAGTTGTAATTTATAAAACCAATTCGTTGATTAATTAATTATGATGGTCGATTCCACTCATGGTCGTCTAGTTATCAAATGAAGAAGATGAATATCGGGGAAACAGAATTACGGGTTAAATAAGTTAGGGATTATTATAGATAAAATGAAACGGACGGATGGTTTGATGGATTATTGGTTAAATGAGAGGTTGGGGATTCGAGCCCGGGTTGGGACACTAATTTTTTTTAAGCTTCCTTTAAAGGTAGTCCTCTATTCTTCTTCTTTTATTATTATTATTATTATTATTATTATTATTATTATTATTATTATTATTATTATTATTATTATTATTATTATTATTATTATTATTATTATTATTATTATTATTATTATTATTATTATTATTATTATTATTTTTATTTTTATTATTATTATTATTATTATTATTATTATTATTATTATTATTATTATTATTATTATTATTATTATTGCTATGGTTAATGGTTATTGATATTGTTATTCTTATTATTATTGTTATTGTTATTGTTAGTGTTACAATTATTATTATTATTATTATTATTATTATTACTAATAAGTATTAGTTATCATTTATCATCATTATTATTATTACAATTAAAGTTATAACTAAAAAAAATATTGTTATTACTACTATTATTATTATATTTATTAAGTACTAATAAATGTATTATTATTATTATCATTATGTTAACATAAATACTATGACTAATATTATTATTTTGATTAAGTAACGTCATTAAGTATTATTAGCGATATTATTAGTAATATTAATATCAATATAAATATTATTATGATTAGAATTATTATTATAGTTATTAAGAAAATAATATAAACCATTACAATTATCAGTAATATTAGTATTAGTATCATTCTAGACTTATTATTTTATTAACAAAAGTATTATTATTAAGATTACTATTAGTAATAAGATCGATATAATTACTATTATTATTAGGTATTACGTACTAATATCAAAATTATTATTTTTATCATCATTATTATTAAATTATCTATTTTATTAAAAACTACCGATATTGTCATTATTATGAGATTATTATCAAAACTAACATTTATATTTATGATGGAATTAAAAATAATATTATCGTTATTATTGATATTAGTATTATCATTAGTATTATTTTAGATATTATCTTAATATTATTAAAAGTAATGTTTTAACAAACAAATTTGATATATATATATATATATATATATATATATATATATATATATATATATATATATATATATATATACAAATAAATTTAATATATATAACATAACCAAAATTAATATTTGTATATGAAAAATATATATTATTAATATAAAAATAATATAGCTAATAAATTTATATATATATATATGTTCGAATACAAGTATATGTTTTAATATATATACGAATGATATTGGTTCGTGAATCCGAGGACAACCCTACACTTGTTCAATGTCGTCATATGTATTTTTACTACAAAATACAGTATAGTGAGTTTCATTACTCCCTTTTTATATATATTTTTGGGACTGAGAATACATGCGCTGATTTTATTATTGTTTTACAAAATAGACACAAGTGATCAAAAACTACATTCTATGGCTGGATTATGAATATTGAATATCACCCCTTTTTAGCTTGGTAACCTAATGATTAGGAAACGGGTATGGCCCCTCATCGACGCGAATCCTAAAGATAGATCTATGGACCTCAACAAGTCCCATTCGGGATACGGATGCTTTAGTACTTCAAGATTATTATTATTATACAGATGAGAGGTTCTGTTTAGGGATATTCTATGCATTAAAGTTAAGTCGGTTATCGAGCGTTCACCATATGAATGAATTTTAATTCGCGGGTTACGCGTGTTATTATGTACTCGGGTTACGTGTACAATTAAATATCTGAAATCTTGTGGTCTATTAAAATGATGGAAATGATTGATTATGATAAACTAATGAACTCACCAACCTTTTGGTTGACACTTGAAAGCATGTTTATTCTCAGGTATGAAAGAAATCTTCTGCTGTGCATTTGCTCATTTTAGAGATATTACTTGGAGTCATTCATGACATATTTCAAAAGACGTTGCATTCGAGTCGTTGAGCTCATCAATATTAATATTAAGTCATTCATAGTTTGGATATATTATGAAAGGATATGCATATCTGTCAACTTTCGATGTAATGAAAGTTTGTCTTTTAAAAATAAATGCAATGTTTGTAAAATGTATCATATAGAGGTCAAATACCTTACGATGTAATCATATGTTATTGTATTCGTCCTTATGGATTAGGACGGGTCGCTTCATGTGGTATCAGAGCGGTGGTCTTAGCGAACCAGGTCTTGCATTAGTGTGTCTAACTGATAGTTGTTTAGATGCATTAGTGAGTCTGAACTTTGACTGTGTCTGCATGTCAAAAGTTTTGCTTATCATTTCGTGTCAAAAGTTATCTGCTTATCATTCTTAGGGAATCACTTGCTTATCATTCTTAGTCTTGACAAATCTTACTGCATTGATTGCATGAATAATGTATAGACAAAATTCATATCTTAGCGTATCTGTTAATTCGTATCTTAGCGTATCTGTTACTGAAAACTTTGCCTGACAGCTTTTGAAAATTCCTCCGTAATCTACGGGAACTCCTGTACTATATATAGGTATTCTATGTAATTAGAATATCATCTGATATCCGAAAATCATTTCATATCGAAAAATCCTTTACTCTATCGTAGGAGATGGAACTCGCAACAAGTTCAAATCCCTCGAATTCCAACAGCTATTCTGATATGAATTTCCACTCAAACTCCGAAAGCAGTGAGACCGGAATGGATCAACCATTTAGCCATCATCAATTCTGGATGAATTGGGGATGGGTTCGTAGTCGACTTAATCAATGGAGACAAGAAGAAGGTGATCCTTTCCATCAACCGAATTCACCTCTTGGCGAAGAACCTGAAGCACTTACCGGCGAACCTGTTCATAATACCATTTTTTCTCTCATTTCCGAAGTATCTCGCCACGACTATATCACAATTCAGATTCTAAACCTTATTCATTCGCTCGTTCCTACCGACAATCATCCCGGAGTAATAAAGTCAACGAGCTTCGCGCCCGAGTTGTAGCCTTGGAAAATATGGTGCAAAACTTACCAGCTTCAGCAACATCACCGGCACCAACAGTACCACCAGAACCAGTAGCCTCGACATCGTACGCCTCAACATCACATTATGTATCTCGAGCATAATCTTCGTTCTACATATTGTTCTACATCAATTATCTTCGTTCTACGAATCGTTCTACGTCATTATCCTCGTTCTTCATGGCGATTATGTAATCTCTAATGTTTTAGAGATTATGTTGTCTAGTTCTAACGGTAAATCAAATGAGTTTAATATTATATTGACTCATTAAATCCATTATTACATCTGAAGAAAATATATACGTATATATGTTTTTATAAAGATTGTAATTAAAAATTCTTTACTAAAAACTGTTAATGGTGAAAATATTTTAACGGGTAGGTAATACCCGAGAAATATTTAGATTTCACATTAATAAGTTACACTTTACATTCTTCAAATCTGATTCAACAGTCATTTACTATCCTACTTACATCCACAGATATACGTATTCTTTCACAGCAGAATAACCATTTTCATTCAATTTCATATCTAGATTTTGTCCTATCAGAATCCAACAAGTGGCATAATGAAAAAAAAAATTGGACAAAATAAAATTTATTAGAAACAAACAAATTAACTATGAGAAATTTTGTTAAGAATCCACGCTAACAAAATCCTAGCTAACTGTTCCTAGCTAACCGTTAATTCCTAATTACACTTTATTTATCGCAATTTATTTATCGCAATTTATTTATCGTAATTTATTTCGCAATTTTATTTATCGTCATTTAATTTCTGTTATTTATTTTACGCACTTTAAATATCGGGACACGTATACAAGGTTTTGACATATCATATCGACGCATCTATATATATTATTTGGAATAACCATAGACACTCTATATGCGGTAATGATCGAGTTAGCTATACAGGGTTGAGGTTGATTCTACAATAATATATATACTTTGAGTTGTGATCGAGTCTGAGACATGTATACAATGGGTCACGATACGTATTAATTAATTCGAATATTATATATTAAACTACATATGAATTATTGAATTACTAACTGTGGACTATCAACAGTAGACTACCAACATTGGACAATTAAAATAAATTAAAATATTGATTATAACATATGAAACTAAACATTTCTTCAAGTTTGCCACTTGATTTCATCTTAAACCTCGTTTGTATCTTGACAAATACAATCTGCGTTCAAACCTGTCATGATTCTTGAAAACACCTCAATCGAGAGGATGAACCAACCGCACTTCATCTACGGAAGAAAAGATTTATGCATATAGTCATGCACCTGAAAACACTCTAAACCTGAGTAAACATTTAACACGTATCTGTGCTAGCTCCTTTGGTATTTCTATTACTGAAAATAACATTTCAATTCTTTACCAAATGTAGCCAATTTTGTCACAGTTCCAACAAACCAACTTCGACTTTCATTCGAATTAGCCTTATTATAATCTCGATATATAAGTTTTCCCTTCGACGTCGTTACCGGAGAACCGTTTATATCCCACCACATTAGCAGTAAACTTACCAACAACTTTGTTGATCTTTGACTTTTCGAAAAATCATTATATTTATCGAAACCCTATCATATATTCATCCGCATCTTATAACGAGAATGACCATACCTCTTACCAAGAACTAGCAATCAGTATTTTAAAATCTCGTAGCATGTCTACATCAACAGATATATGTATACATATAACATTTATCTCTTAGGATTATGATCTTTAAATTCTGAAATTCTGAAAAGCACCCAGTCTACGAATCAATACTCTAAATGTTGAAAAGGCTAAAAGAAGCACCAAAAACTGTAAACGACTTTAACAACCGAAAGTTTGATGATAAAGAATAGTATGTTGGCAAAGCTCAGAAAAGTTGGAACTGGAAAACGGATTGAGCAAACCATGAAGGAGGTTGTGGACAAATCACAACGACTAAATCTTCCTTCAAAGAATCCAAATGATTCAGTATCTGCTGAAGTCATTAACCAACACCTTGCTCATGACTCTAAACCTTTACGGACAAATCTTCTGCATCAACTTTCGATATGAGAAATTCTAAGATATCATCGTATCTTTCATTATAAATATCCTCGATATTTATGAAGATATTTTCATAACTAATCTTATCTGAAATCATTTATCTCTTCGCGATATCAGTGTTACATCATATAAGAAACTGTTAGTTTCTATATTCTATAAACTTTTGAGTTTAAACTACGAATGTTTTTGAAGTAGTGTTGGGAATTGATGCATGAGTTAGTATTATATAATGACACTTGATCAACGTGATTATATTAAAGTAAGTCATGCTGAGTTTCTAATGAAACGTGATGATTCACAGACTATAACGTCATCATGTGCCATGTCACACGACTATTACATTCTACCTAATCTCCAAACATATTAAGATCATATTTTCTTGATAAATCTATTTTTCCAGGATATTCTGGTAATTTGACAAATCAAGATCGTGCCATTACAAGTTCCTTCTTAGAACATTAACTACGTTCATTCCGAATTTCATATCTACAAATTCTGGACCATTATTCGCTTGACTTAATGTCGGGAAGAGAAAACAAAAGGATGGAACTCTATAATATAAAGGAAACGAAGAGGGTGGATTTATAGTGAAATCTCAGACAGAGCAATCGAGACAGATCATCGCATTTAACCAAAGAAGATTCTAATTTCCTTAATTACTGAAGAACCAAATCTTACTACAAAGATTTTCTCTAAATCCCTTGAACTCTGGAAATCAATCATATCTACGTCAAAAGATATGACGAAATTTTATTTTCTCATTTCACTCTTTTAAGATAGCTTCACTCGTACTCTTTGAGTAATCGAATTATTTTATCCATATTACTCAACAGTAATAAAACTCTATTTATCAACTCATATTCGTCAGGAAAACATTCTTAATGTTAGCCAAGACGATCTCGATCAAATTTCGAGGACGAAATTTCTTTAACGAGTAGGTACTGTGACGACCCGAAAATTTCTGACTAAATTTAAACTTAATCTTACTATGATCTCGACACGATAAGCAACGTCTATAATGTTGAGTCTCAAAATTTTTGAACTGTTTACATGGACTCATTTAACCTTTGACAATTCCCGACGATTCACGAACCATTAATTGTAAATAAATGTGTATACAGATAAATATAAATATAAATATAATTATATGTATATAAAATAATTTAACATAATAATATATGATTTAATTACTTAAACTAAATTTGAAAAATATGATACAAAAATATTTAAGTTGTAATTGAAATGAATATATATAGAGATATACGATTTCTATACATAATTATTATATGTATATTGGGATATATATATATATATATATATATATATATATATATATATATATATATATATATATATATAAGTTATAGATATTATATAATACATAATTAATAATATGTAATATTAATATATTAGATATAATTACAAGTTAAGGATATAGTATCATAATATTTTTTTTATTTATTACTTTCATTAGTATTATTAATACTAATATCAATATTAGTATTAATTATATTATTATTATTATTTTTATATTTGTAATTAATAAATTCTAATAATTTTAGGATTATCATAATAAAGATCCTTATTATAAATATTACTATGAGAGAGATTGAAATTACAAATTAATTATGAATTAAATAAATTATTAGTTATTATTATCTTTAAAATTATAATTCTTATTATTATGTTTATTATTGCTATTATTAAATATTATTAATATTATTAAGATAAAAATATAAATATGAAATTTGATATATATAAATATTATTATCAATACTAATATAATTGTTATTATTATTATAATTATCATTAATAATATTATTATTATCAAATTCACAAAAATTATTATTATTGTGACTTATTATTAATATTACTCTTATTTTTATTATTATTATTATTATTATTAATATTATTATTATTGTTATTAGTATTTGGATTATTATTATTAATATAATTATAATTATTAATTATTAATAATATCTATATAAAGATCGTACGTAAAGATCATTAGGAATCAAATTCAGTAGAATGTCTCGATCAGAACTATAGCTAATTTTGTTTTTTTGTCTCAAGGATCGTACAAATCAAATACGATTAGATTGAATCTGTTAGCTTTCACGATCGAACTGTGTATATTTTTGTTTCTGTCTCAATTTTGGGTACCAGAAGAATTTATCACAGATACAATTACAAATTCAGTGGAACGTACACATCTGCTTTATGATTTTTTATTTCTTTGATTGAAAATTATGTACTCCTTGTCTTCAATTTGTTATATGTCGATATCATTGTCTATACAGAGCAATTTAGGTCGATTATTATTATAGCATCAATCAACAACTGGTACACTATATAATCTGCTGCAACTAATGAAGAAAATGAAAAGAAAACAGATAAAAAAGGGTCGTTCTCTGTTTTGACCATATTTACCAAAAACATAAATTCAAATGAAATTTCAAAATCCATTAATGCAGTTTTGTTTAAAATCCTTCATTCAAACTTCTTGTGAAATCTTAGCTTCCAATTCTTGATAACGAGTTTGAATTTTCGAGTCAAACTTTAGTTTTCAAAAAGTCAAACATTGTTCTTTGAACAAATTCGTGTTAACTGTTTTGTTTCAAGATCAATTGACGATTTAGAAAGTTTCCAGGAACATTTTAGAATCTATTTCATATAAGAATCTTGGTCTATAACGATCTCAAATTCGAAATTCAAGATTTAGTTGTTCATCATGTTTTTCCATCGGTTACAGCTAAATGCTTTTTAGTTATTTTTCTTTTCTGTTTATCTCAACAATCACAACAAATCATGTCTGTTTCAGTTGCAATTTATAAAACAAATTCGTTGATTAATTAATTATGATGGTCGATTCCACTCCTAGTCGTCTAGTTATCAAATGAAGAAGATGAATATCGGGGAAATAGAATTACGGGTTAAGTAGAAATAAGTTAGGGATTATTATATATAAAATGAAACGGACGGATGGTTTGATGGATTATTGGTTAAACGAGAGGTCGGGGATTCGAGCCCGGGCTGGGACACTAATTTTTTTTAAGCTTCCTTTAAAGGTAGTCCTCTATTCTTCTTTATTATTATTATTATTATTATTATTATTATTATTATTATTATTATTATTATTATTATTATTATTATTATTATTATTATTATTATTATTGTTGTTGTTGTTGTTGTTGTTGTTGTTGTTGTTGTTGTTGTTGTTGTTGTTGTTATTATTATTATTATTATTATTATTATTATTATTATTATTATTATTATTATTATTATTATTATTATTATTATTATTGCTATGGTTATTGATATTGTTATTGTTATTATTATTGTTATTGTTATTGTTAGTGTTACAATTATTATTATTATTATTATTACTAATAAGTATTAGTTATCATTTATCATTATTATTATTATTAAAATTAAAGTTATAACTTAAAAAAATATTGTTATTACTACTATTATTATATTTATTAACTACTAATAGATGTATTATTATTATCATTATGTTAACATAAATACTATGACTAATATTATTATTTTGATTAAGTAACGTCATTAAGTATTATTAGCGATATTATTAGTAATATTAATATCAATATAAATATTATTATGATTAGAATTAATATTATAGTTATTAAGAAAATAATATAAACCATTACAATTATCAATAATATTAGTATTAGTATCATTTTAGACTTATTATTTTACTAACAAAAGTATTATTATTAAGATAACTATTAGTAATAAGAGATAACTATTAGTAATAAGATCGATATAATTACTATTATTATTAGGTATTACGTACTAACATCAAAATTATTATTTTTATCATCATTATTATTAAATTATCTATTTTATTAAAAACTACTGATATTGTCATTATTATGAGATTATTATTAAAACTAACATTTATATTTATAATGGAATTAAAAATAATTTTACCATTATTATTGATATTTGTATTATCATTAGTATTATTTTAGATATTATCTTAGTATTATTAAAAGTAATGTTTTAACAAACAAATAATATATATATATATATATATATATATATATATATATATATATATATATATATATATATATATATATATGTTCGAATACAAGTATATGTTTTAATATATATACGAATGATATAGGTTCGTGAATCCGAGGACAACCCTACACTTGTTCAATGTCGTCATATGTATTTTTACTACAAAATACAGTAAAGTGAGTTTCATTACTCCATTTTTATATATATTTTTGGGACTGGGAATACATGCGCTGATTTTATTAATGTTTTACGAAATAGACACAAGTGATCAAAAACTACATTCTATGACTGGATTATGAATATTGAATATCACCCCTTTTTAGCTTGGTAACTTAATGATTAGGAAACGGGTATGGCCCCTAATCGACGCGAATCATAATGATAGATCAATGGACCTCAACAAGTCCCATTCGGGGTACGGATATTTTAGTACTTCGAGATTATTATTATTATATAGACGAGAGGTTCTGTTTGGGGATATTCTATGCATTAAAGTTAAGTCAGTTATCAAGCGTTCACCATATGAATGAATTTTAATTCACGAGTTATGCGTGTTATTATGTACTCGGGTTACGTGTACAATTAAATATCTGAAATCTTGTAGTCTATTAAAATGATGGAAATGATTGATTATGATAAACTAATGAACTCACCAACCTTTTGGTTGACACTTGAAAACATGTTTATTCTCAGGTATGAAAGAAATCTTCCGCTGTGCATTTGCTCATTTTAGATATATTACTTGGAGTCATTCATGACATATTTCAAAAGACGTTGCATTCGAGTCATTGAGTTCATCAAGATTAATATTAAGTCATTTATAGTTTGGATATATTATGAAAGGATATGCATATCTGTCAACTTTCGATGTAATGGAAGTTTGTCTTTTAAAAACGAATGCAATGTTTGTAAAATGTATCATATAGAGGTCAAATACCTCGCGATGTAATCATATGTTATTGTATTCGTCCTTATGGATTAGGACGGGTCGCTTCATTGTTCACTTGATGACGTGCTGCAGCCATAGCATAGTTATCAGTTTTTTTATAAGTTTACATATGTGGGCTCTATCCACTTAATTCCTTTATTTGGACCTTGTGTATAAATCGGTTGATTCATGCAAGGTTAGTGGTTGATATAACGATTCATTGATGAAACGAGGAAGGTGATGACCCGGAGGGGATGATGAATAGTGATGGGTCTAATATGATGATGATGATGATGATGATATGTTATTGATGACATGAGTTAGGTGATGACATACGGTTATGAGGTTAATAAGATAATGATGATGAGGGTTATGGTTCACGAAAGAGAATCCATGAAATAATAAAGAAGATGATAATGACAGGAATATGTGTGTTAAATTAATTAGTGTACCAATTATTTCAGAAAACAAAGAAGGAGGAAAGGTTATAAGGGATGTTGGATTAGCGAAAGGTCTCGGGTTCGAACCCGGGCTGTGACATTCTTTTTAGAAAAAGAAGGAGAAGACATAGGGAAAACAGAATATTATGGGTTAAAAGGAGATAGGATATGAGTTTAATCAGAAAACAATAAGCAGCTTGATTGTTAGAAGTGTTGGTCTTGAAAGTGAGGTCGCGGGTTCGAGCCCTGGTTGTGGCATTTTTTTAGAAAAAGAAGAAGAAGGATACAGAAGTAAAGGTTAAAAACAATTTAAGTTGGGGATTATTTCAGAATTGAAACACATAGCGTAATGGTTAAGGATGCTATCGGGTTAGTGGGACGTCGCAGGTTCAAACCCGGACTTGGGCATTTTTTAAGAGCTACTCCTTTGAGGTAGCATTATAATTACCTTTATTTTTATTGTTATTATTATTATTATTATTATTATTATTATTATTATTATTATTATTATTATTATTATTATTATTATTATTATTATTATCATTATTATTAACTAAAAATTGTCATTTTATTAGGATTAACATTATTAGTAAAATTATTATTTTATCATTATTATCCTAATTAGTATTATTATTACTCAGTACTAGTATTAGGTATTAATATCAATATTATTGATTTTATTATAAAAAATAAAATAACTTATTATTATTATTATTATTATTATTATTATTATTATTATTATTATTATTATTATTATTATTATTATTATTATTATTATTTTTAGTATTATCATTATCAAGATTTTTATCATTATTTTCATTATCACTACTATTATTTATTATTATTATTAATATTATTATTATAAAATATTACTATTTTCTAGTATAAATATTATTTTGCCAAATAAAGTAGTAGTTATATAAAAACATATCTTAATATAATCCTATATATATATATATATATATATATATATATATATATATATATATATATATATATATATATATATATATATATATATATATATATAAAGATATTAATCTTAATACATTATATAATGTAAATATACTCAGTTGATTAAATGAGATATGTGTTAATATATATACATGATATAGGTTCGTGAATCCGAGGCCAACCCTGCATTGTTCAGTTCCGTCGTATGCATAGTTTTACTATAAAATATCGTATTGTGAGCTTCATTACTCCCTTTTTAAATGCTTTTGCAATATATATTTTTGGGACTGAGAATACATGCGCTTTTATAAATGTTTGATGAAATAGACACAAGTAATCGAAACTACATTATATGGTTGAATGGATCAAAACAGAATATGCCCCTTTTAGCCTGGTAATCTAAGAATTAGGGAACTGGCCCCTAATTGACGCGAATCCTAAAGATAGATCTATCATGCCCAACAAGCCCCATCCAAAGTACTGGATGCTTTATTACTTCGAAATTTATCATGTCCGAAGGGAGTCCCGGAATGATGGGGATATTCTATATGCATCTTGTGAATGTTGGTTACCAGGTTTTCAATCCATATGAATAATTTTTATGAATGATGTCTATGAGAAATGGAAATATGAAATCTTGTAGTCTATTAAAATTATGGAAATAATTGATTATGATAAACTAATGAACTCACCAACCTTTTGCTTGACACTTTTAAGTATGTTTATTCTCAGGTATGAAAGAAATCTTCCGCTGTGCATTTGCTCATTTTAGAGATATTACTTGGAGTCATTCATGACATATTTCAAAAGACGTTGCATTCGAGTCGTTGAGTTCATCAAGATTATTATTAAGTCATTGATAGTTTGATATATTAAGAAATGGTATGCATACTGTCAACTTTCGTTGTAATGAAAGTTTGTCTTTTAAAAACAAATGCAATGTTTGTAAAACATATCATATAGAGGTCAGTACCTCGCAATGTGACCAAATGTTGAAGACTTCGTCCAGGTGGATTTGGACGGGTCTCTACAATATCGTACTCGAGCGCGAAACAATGCTTGAAGCGAAGTGCGTATTAGAACATTAAGATTAACTCGAGAAAACATACGACTGAAATATTCTTGCTCCAAAGCATCATAGAAATTTGGTGGATGCGAGGGTGATGGTGGTAAAGTGACAATAGAAACAGCAGCAGCAGCATTGGTTGGAGGTGATGTCGGTGGAAGTGTTTGATTTGCCGTGAGGGAAGGTAAGGATATACGTGCGGTATTATACTTATATGTAGGGCTGTACATACTACTAGTCAGATTCGTGATATCCCCTTCTGATGGAGGTTGGGTAACAACCGGAGTTGTCACCGGTGAAGTTTCTTTCGAAGCATCCGCCTCCATGACTTTAGTCTCATGGGACTCTGACAAAGTAGTTGAAATGTCCCGTTCTTATTGATTAAAAACGTTCCATATTAATTGATTTCGTTGCGAGGTTTTGACCTCTATATGAGACGTTTTTCAAAGACTGCATTCATTTTTAAAACAAACCATAACCTTTATTTCATAAATAAAGGTTTAAAAAGCTTTACGTAGATTATCAAATAATGATAATCTAAAATATCCTGTTTACACACGACCATTACATAATGGTTTACAATACAAATATGTTACATCGAAATCAGTTTCTTGAATGCAGTTTTTACACAATATCATACAAACATGGACTCCAAATCTTGTCCTTATTTTAGTATGCAACAGCGGAAGCTCTTAATATTCACCTGAGAATAAACATGCTTTAAACGTCAACAAAAAATGTTGGTGAGTTATAGGTTTAACCTATATATATCAAATCGTAACAATAGACCACAAGATTTCATATTTCAATACACATCCCATACATAGAGATAAAAATCATTCATATGGTGAACACCTGGTAACCGACAATAACAAGATGCATATATAAGAATATCCCCATCATTCCGGGACACCCTTCGGATATGATATAAATTTCGAAGTACTAAAGCATCCGGTACTTTGGATGGGGTTTGTTAGGCCCAATAGATCTATCTTTAGGATTCGCGTCAATTAGGGTGTCTGTTCCCTAATTCTTAGATTACCAGACTTAATAAAAAGGGGCATATTCGATTTCGATAATTCAACCATAGAATGTAGTTTCACGTACTTGTGTCTATTTTGTAAATCATTTATAAAACCTGCATGTATTCTCATCCCAAAAATATTAGATTTTAAAAGTGGGACTATAACTCACTTTCACAGATTTTTACTTCGTCGGGAAGTAAGATTTGGCCACTGGTTGATTCACGAACCTATAACAATATATACATATATATCAAAGTATGTTCAAAATATATTTACAACACTTTTAATATATTTTGATGTTTTAAGTTTATTAAGTCAGCTGTCCTCGTTAGTAACCTACAACTAGTTGTCCACAGTTAGATGTACAGAAATAAATCGATAAATATTATCTTGAATCAATCCACGACCCAGTGTATACGTATCTCAGTATTGATCACAACTCAAACTATATATATTTTGGAATCAACCTCAACCCTGTATAGCTAACTCCAACATTCACATATAGAGTGTCTATGGTTGTTCCGAAATATATATAGATGTGTCGACATGATAGGTCGAAACATTGTATACGTGTCTATGGTATCTCAAGATTACATAATATACAATACAAGTTGATTAAGTTATGGTTGGAATAGATTTGTTACCAATTTTCACGTAGCTAAAATGAGAAAAATTATCCAATCTTGTTTTACCCATAACTTCTTCATTTTAAATCCGTTTTGAGTGAATCAAATTGCTATGGTTTCATATTGAACTCTATTTTATGAATCTAAACAGAAAAAGTATAGGTTTATAGTCGGAAAAATAAGTTACAAGTCGTTTTTGTAAAGGTAGTCATTTCAGTCGAAAGAACGACGTCTAGATGACCATTTTAGAAAACATACTTCCACTTTGAGTTTAACCATAATTTTTGGATATAGTTTCATGTTCATAATAAAAATAATTTTCTCAGAATAACAACTTTTAAATCAAAGTTTATCATAGTTTTTAATTAACTAACCCAAAACAGCCCGCGGTGTTACTACGACGGCGTAAATCCGGTTTTACGGTGTTTTTCGTGTTTCCAGGTTTTAAATCATTAAGTTAGCATATCATATAGATATAGAACATGTGTTTAGTTGATTTTAAAAGTCAAGTTAGAAGGATTAACTTTTGTTTGCGAACAAGTTTAGAATTAACTAAACTATGTTCTAGTGATTACAAGTTTAAACCTTCGAATAAGATAGCTTTATATGTATGAATCGAATGATGTTATGAACATCATTACTACCTTAAGTTCCTTGGATGAACCTACTGGAAAAGAGAAAAAATGGATCTAGCTTCAATGGATCCTTGGATGGCTCAAAGTTCTTGAAGCAAAATCATGACACGAAAACAAGTTCAAGTAAGATCATCACTTGAAATAAGATTGTTATAGTTATAGAAATTGAACCAAAGTTTGAATATGATTATTACCTTGTATTAGAATGATAACCTACTGTAAGAAACAAAGATTTCTTGAGGTTGGATGATCACCTTACAAGATTGGAAGTGAGCTAGCAAACTTGAAAGTATTCTTGATTTTATGAAACTAGAACTTTTGAAATTTATGAAGAACACTTAGAACTTGAAGATAGAACTTGAGAGAGATCAATTAGATGAAGAAAATTGAAGAATGAAAGTGTTTGTAGGTGTTTTTGGTCGTTGGTGTATGGATTAGATATAAAGGATATGTAATTTTGTTTTCATGTAAATAAGTCATGAATGATTACTCATATTTTTGTAATTTTATGAGATATTTCATGCTAGTTGCCAAATGATGGTTCCCACATGTGTTAGGTGACTCACATGGGCTGCTAAGAGCTGATCATTGGAGTGTATATACCAATAGTACATACATCTAAAAGCTGTGTATTGTACGAGTACGAATACGGGTGCATACGAGTAGAATTGTTGATGAAACTGAACGAGGATGTAATTGTAAGCATTTTTGTTAAGTAGAAGTATTTTGATAAGTGTCTTGAAGTCTTTCAAAAGTGTATGAATACATATTAAAACACTACATGTATATACATTTTAACTGAGTCGTTAAGTCATCGTTAGTCGTTACATGTAAATGTTGTTTTGAAACCTTTAGGTTAACGATCTTGTTAAATGTTGTTAACCCAATGTTTATAATATCAAAAGAGATTTTAAATTATTATATTATCATGATATTATGATGTACGAATATCTCTTAATATGATATATATACATTAAATGTCGTTACAACGATAATCGTTACATATATGTCTCGTTTCAAAATCATTAAGTTAGTAGTCTTGTTTTTACATATGTAGTTCATTGTTAATATACTTAATGATATGTTTACATATCATAATATCATGTTAACTATATATATAACCATATACATGTCATCATATAGTTTTTACAAGTTTTAACGTTCGTGAATCACCGGTCAACTTGGGTGGTCAATTGTCTATATAAAACCTATTTCAATTAATCAAGTCTTAACAAGTTTGATTGCTTAACATGTTGGAAACATTTAATCATGTAAATATCAATCTCAATTAATATATATAAACATGGAAAAGTTCGGGTCACTACAGTACCTACCCGTTAAATAAATTTCGTCCCGAAATTTTAAGCTGTTGAAGGTGTTGACGAATCTTCTGGAAATAGATGCGGGTATTTCTTCTTCATCTGATCTTCACGCTCCCAGGTGAACTCGGCTCCTCTACGAGCATTCCATCGAACCTTAACAATTGGTATCTTGTTTTGCTTAAGTCTTTTAACCTCACGATCCATTATTTCGACGGGTTCTTCGATGAATTGAAGTTTTTCGTTGATTTGGATTTCATCTAACGGAATAGTGAGATCTTCTTTAGCAAAACATTTCTTTAAATTCGAGACGTGGAAAGTGTTATGTACAGCCGCGAGTTGTTGAGGTAACTCTAGTCGGTAAGCTACTGGTCCGACACGATCAATAATCTTGAATGGTCCAATATACCTTGGATTTAATTTCCCTCGTTTACCAAATCGAACAACGCCTTTCCAAGGTGCAACTTTAAGCATGACCATCTCTCCAATTTCAAATTCTATATCTTTTCTTTTAATGTCAGCGTAGCTCTTTTGTCGACTTTGGGCGGTTTTCAACCGTTGTTGAATTTGGATGATCTTCTCGGTAGTTTCTTGTATAATCTCCGGACCCGTAATCTGTCTATCCCCCACTTCACTCCAACAAATTGGAGACCTGCACTTTCTACCATAAAGTGCTTCAAACGGCGCCATCTCAATGCTTGAATGGTAGCTGTTGTTGTAGGAAAATTCTGCTAATGGTAGATGTCGATCCCAACTGTTTCCGAAATCAATAACACATGCTCGTAGCATGTCTTCAAGCGTTTGTATCGTCCTTTCGCTCTGCCCATCAGTTTGTGGATGATAGGCAGTACTCATGTCTAGACGAGTTCCTAATGCTTGCTGTAATATCTGCCATAATCTTGAAATAAATCTGCCATCCCTATCAGAGATAATAGAGATTGGTATTCCATGTCTGGAGATGACTTCCTTCAAATACAGTCGTGCTAACTTCTCCATCTTGTCATCTTCTCTTATTGGCAGGAAGTGTGCTGATTTGGTGAGACGATCAACTATTACCCAAATAGTATCAAAACCACTTGCAGTCCTTGGCAATTTAGTGATGAAATCCATGGTAATGTTTTCCCATTTCCATTCCGGAATTTCGGGTTGTTGAAGTAGACCTGATGGTTTCTGATGCTCAGCTTTGACCTTAGAACACGTCAAACATTCTCCTACGTATTTAGCAACATCGGCTTTCATACCCGGCCACCAAAAATGTTTCTTGAGATCCTTGTACATCTTCCCCGTTCCAGGATGTATTGAGTATCTGGTTTTATGAGCTTCTCTAAGTACCATTTCTCTCATATTTCCAAATTTTGGTACCCAAATCCTTTCAGCCCTATACCGGGTTCCGTCTTCCCGAATATTAAGATGCTTCTCCGATCCTTTGGGTATTTCATCCTTTAAATTTCCCTCTTTTAAAACTCCTTGTTGTGCCTCCTTTATCTGAGTAGTAAGGTTATTATGAATCATTATATTCATAGATTTTACTCGAATGGGTTCTCTGTCCTTCCTGCTCAAGGCATCGGCTACCACATTTGCCTTCCCCGGGTGGTAACGGATCTCAAAGTCGTAATCATTCAACAATTCAATCCACCTACGCTGCCTCATATTCAGTTGTTTCTGATTAAATATGTGTTGAAGACTTTTGTGGTCGGTATATATAATACTTTTGACCCCATATAAGTAGTGCCTCCAAGTCTTTAATGCAAAAACAACCGCGCCTAATTCCAAATCATGCGTCGTATAATTTTGTTCGTGAATCTTCAATTGTCTAGACGCATAAGCAATTACCTTCGTTCGTTGCATTAATACACAACCGAGACCTTGCTTTGATGCGTCACAATAAATCACAAAATCATCATTCCCTTCAGGCAATGACAATATAGGTGCCGTAGTTAGCTTTTTCTTCAATAACTGAAACGCTTTCTCTTGTTCATCATTCCATTCAAATTTCTTCCCTTTATGCGTTAATGCAGTCAAGGGTTTTGCTACTCTGGAAAAGTCTTGGATGAACCTTCTGTAGTAACCAGCTAGTCCTAAAAACTGGCGTATGTGTTTCGGAGTTTTCGGGGTTTCCCACTTTTCAACAGTTTCTATCTTTGCCGGATCCACCTTAATACCTTCTTTGTTCACTATGTGACCAAGGAATTGAACTTCTTCCAACCAAAATGCACACTTTGAAAACTTAGCGTACAATTCTTCCTTCCTCAATACTTCTAACACCTTTCTCAAATGTTCACCGTGTTCTTGGTCATTCTTTGAGTAAATAAGTATGTCATCAATGAAAACAATGACAAACTTGTCAAGGTATGGTCCACACACTCGGTTCATAAGGTCCATGAACACAGCTGGTGCATTAGTTAAACCAAACGGCATGACCATAAACTCGTAATGACCGTAACGTGTTCTGAAAGCAGTCTTTGGAATATCATCTTCTTTCACCCGCATTTGATGATACCCGGAACGTAAGTCAATCTTTGAATAAACAGACGAGCCTTGTAGTTGGTCAAATAAGTCGTCAATTCTCGGTAGTGGGTAGCGGTTCTTGATGGTAAGTTTGTTCAACTCTCGGTAGTCGATACACAACCTGAATGTACCATCTTTCTTCTTGACAAATAAAACAGGAGCTCCCCACGGTGATGTGCTTGGTCGAATGAAACCACGCTCTAAAAGTTCTTGTAATTGGCTTTGCAGTTCTTTCATCTCGCTGGGTGCGAGTCTGTAAGGAGCACGAGCTATTGGTGCAGCTCCTGGTACAAGATCTATTTGAAATTCAACGGATCGATGTGGGGGTAATCCCGGTAATTCTTTCGGAAATACATCGGGAAATTCTTTTGCAATGGGAACATCATTGATGCTCTTTTCTTCAGTTTGTACTTTCTCGACGTGTGCTAGAACAGCATAGCAACCTTTTCTTATTAGTTTTTGTGCCTTCAAATTACTAATAAGATGTAGCTTCGTGTTGCCCTTTTCTCCGTACACCATTAAGGGTTTTCCTTTTTCTCGTATAATGCGAATTGCATTTTTGTAACAAACGATCTCTGCTTTCACTTCTTTCAACCAGTCCATACCGATTATCACATCAAAACTCCCTAACTCTACTGGTATCAAATCAATCTTAAATGTTTCGCTAACCAGTTTAATTTCTCGATTCCGACATATATTATCTGCTGAAATTAATTTACCATTTGCTAATTCGAGTAAAAATTTACTATCCAAAGGCGTCAATGGACAACTTAATTTAGCACAAAAATCTCTACTCATATAGCTTCTATCCGCACCCGAATCAAATAAAACGTAAGCAGATTTATTGTCAATAAGAAACGTACCCGTAACAAGCTCCGGGTCTTCTTGTGCCTCTGCCGCATTAATATTGAAAACTCTTCCGCGGCCTTGTCCATTCGTGTTCTCCTGGTTCGGGCAATTTCTAATAATGTGGCCTGGTTTTCCACATTTATAACAAACTACATTGGCATAACTTGCTCCGACACTACTTGCTCCGCCATTACTCGTTCCGACACCATTTGTTCCTTTCGTTCTATTAACCCCTGGTCCGTAGACCTCACACTTCGCCGCGCTATGACCATTTCTTTTACACTTGTTGCAAAATTTGGTGCAGAACCCCGAGTGATTCTTTTCACACCTTTGGCATAGCTGCTTCTGATTGTTGTTGTTGTTGCAGTTATTATTGTTGTTGGGATGATTGTTGTAGTTGCTGTTGTTGTTGTTGTTGTTGTTGTTGGGCCGTTTGTTGTAGTTGCGATTGATGTTGCGATTGTTGGGATAATTGTTGCGATTATTGTTGTAATTGCTGTTATTGTTGTATTGGTGATTCTTATCACCGTTTTCCTCCCACTTTCTTTTGACTTGCTTCACATTGGCCTCTTCAGCAGTCTGTTCTTTAATTCTTTCTTCAATCTGGTTCACTAGTTTGTGAGCCATTCTACATGCCTGTTGTATGGAGGCGGGCTCGTGTGAACTTATATCTTCTTGGATTCTTTCCGGTAATCCTTTCACAAACGCGTCGATCTTCTCTTCCTCATCTTCGAACGCTCCCGGACACAATAGGCACAATTCTGTGAATCGTCTTTCATACGTGGTAATATCAAATCCTTGGGTTCGTAACCCTCTAAGTTCTGTCTTGAGCTTATTGACCTCGGTTCTGGGACGGTACTTCTCGTTCATCAAGTGCTTGAATGCTGACCACGGTAGTGCGTACGCATCGTCTTGTCCCACCTGCTCTAGATAGGTATTCCACCATGTTAACGCAGAACCTGTGAAGGTATGCGTAGCGTACTTCACTTTGTCCTCTTCAGTACACTTACTTATGGCAAACACCGATTCAACCTTTTCGGTCCATCGTTTCAATCCGATCGGTCCTTCGGTTCCATCAAATTCCAAAGGTTTGCAGGCAGTGAATTCTTTGTAGGTGCATCCTACACGATTTCCTGTACTGCTAGATCCAAGGTTATTGTTGGTATGTAGCGCAGCCTGTACTGCGGCTATGTTTGAAGCTAGAAAAGTACGGAATTCCTCTTCATTCATATTCACGGTGTGTCGAGTAGTCGGTGCCATTTCCTTCAAAATAGTTAAATGGAATAAGTTAATCATACAGAATATTAAGAGTAGTTAATAGTATTTCGTAGCATAATATGAACTCATTTATAAAAGCTTTTTCTTCATATTAGCGTTTTATAAGTTTAAATTCGGGTAGTACCTACCCGTTAAGTTCATACTTAGTAGCTAATATACAATTCAACTACTACAATTCTATATGAAAAACTGATTATAATAATATTTCGCGTTCAAACTTTTATACAATATTTTACAAACTTACAATACCGCTTATTTTACATACAGCATGAAATATAGCACACAATAACTTTGATACAAGATAGTTGTGAAGACAATTCTAGCTAGTACACAAGTCGTTCGGCAAAGGCAATAAAGACACGTAATTCATACGTCCAGAAACAAGTCATGCATTCTGGTTTTACTAGGACTACTTCCCATCCTTGGTCTTGTGCAACATAACCGTTATGGCCGTTGATAAGACAGCGTGTTGTAACGTCGTCAAAGGGACGAGGGTTACGTAATGTCCAACAGTCCCGTAATAATCTAAAAACCTCATTTCTTACCCCAATTACTGACTCCGTCACTTGTGGAAACGTTTTGTTTAATAGTTGTAGCCCGATGTTCTTGTTCTCACTTTGGTGAGAAGCGAACATTACTAATCCGTAAGCATAACATGCTTCTTTATGTTGCATGTTAGCCGCTTTTTCTAAATCACGAAGTCCAATATTCGGATATATTGAGTCAAAATAATTTCTTAACCCGTTGCGTAAAATAGCATTTGGGTTCCCCGCAACATATGCGTCAAAGTAAACACATCGTAACTTATGGGTTTCCCAATGTGATATCCCCCATCTTTCAAACGAAAGTCTCTTATAAACCAAGACATTCTTGGAACGTTCTTCGAATGTCTTACAAACTGATCTCGCCTTAAATAGTTGTGCCGAAGAATTCTGGCCGACTCTAGACAAGATTTCATCAATCATGTCTCCGGGTAGGTCTCTTAAAATATTGGGTTGTCTATCCATTTTGTGTTTTTAAACTGTAAAATAGACAAGAGTTAGTTTCATAAAAAAATACTTATTAATACAAGCAATTTTTACATATATCATAAAGCATAAGAACACTATATTACATATATTACACCACACGAATACAACTATCTTATTCCGACTCGCTCGTTTCTTCTTCTTCGGTTTTGGTTCGTTTTGCCAAGTTTCTAGGGATATATGATGTTCCCCTAATACGAGCCGTCGTTGTCCACATTGGTTTAGAAAAACCTGGTGGTTTAGAGGTTCCCGGGTCATTGTTACAACTTAAGGACTTCGGGGGTTGACGATACATATAAAGTTCATCGGGGTTGGAATTAGATTTCTCTATTTTTATGCCCTTTCCCTTATTATTTTCTTTTGCCTTTTTAAATTCAGTTGGGGTAATTTCTATAACATCATTGGAATTCTCGTCGGAATCAGATTCATCGGAGAATTGGTAATCCTCCCAATATTTTGCTTCCTTGGCGGAAACACCATTGACCATAATTAACTTTGGTCGGTTGGTTGAGGATTTTCTTTTACTTAACCGTTTTATTATTTCCCCCACCGGTTCTATTTCTTCATCCGGTTCCGATTCTTCTTCCGGTTCCGATTCTTCTTCCGGTTCCGACTCTTCTTCCGGTTCCTCTTCGGGAACTTGTGAATCAGTCCACAAATCATTCCAATTTACATTTGACTCTTCATTATTATTAGGTGAGTCAATGGGACTTGTTCTAGAGGTAGACATCTATCACATAATATCAAACACGTTAAGAGATTAATATATCACATAATATTCATATGTTAAAAATATATAGTTTCCAACAAAAATGTTAAGCAATCATTTTTAAAGAAAACACGGTCGAAGTCCAGACTCACTAATGCATCCTAACAAACTCGATAAGACACACTAATGCAAATTTTCTGGTTCTCTAAGACCAACGCTCGGATACCAACTGAAATGTCCCGTTCTTATTGATTAAAAACGTTCCATATTAATTGATTTCGTTGCGAGGTTTTGACCTCTATATGAGACGTTTTTCAAAGACTGCATTCATTTTTAAAACAAACCATAACCTTTATTTCATAAATAAAGGTTTAAAAAGCTTTACGTAGATTATCAAATAATGATAATCTAAAATATCCTGTTTACACACGACCATTACATAATGGTTTACAATACAAATATGTTACATCGAAATCAGTTTCTTGAATGCAGTTTTTACACAATATCATACAAACATGGACTCCAAATCTTGTCCTTATTTTAGTATGCAACAGCGGAAGCTCTTAATATTCACCTGAGAATAAACATGCTTTAAACGTCAACAAAAAATGTTGGTGAGTTATAGGTTTAACCTATATATATCAAATCGTAACAATAGACCACAAGATTTCATATTTCAATACACATCCCATACATAGAGATAAAAATCATTCATATGGTGAACACCTGGTAACCGACAATAACAAGATGCATATATAAGAATATCCCCATCATTCCGGGACACCCTTCGGATATGATATAAATTTCGAAGTACTAAAGCATCCGGTACTTTGGATGGGGTTTGTTAGGCCCAATAGATCTATCTTTAGGATTCGCGTCAATTAGGGTGTCTGTTCCCTAATTCTTAGATTACCAGACTTAATAAAAAGGGGCATATTCGATTTCGATAATTCAACCATAGAATGTAGTTTCACGTACTTGTGTCTATTTTGTAAATCATTTATAAAACCTGCATGTATTCTCATCCCAAAAATATTAGATTTTAAAAGTGGGACTATAACTCACTTTCACAGATTTTTACTTCGTCGGGAAGTAAGATTTGGCCACTGGTTGATTCACGAACCTATAACAATATATACATATATATCAAAGTATGTTCAAAATATATTTACAACACTTTTAATATATTTTGATGTTTTAAGTTTATTAAGTCAGCTGTCCTCGTTAGTAACCTACAACTAGTTGTCCACAGTTAGATGTACAGAAATAAATCGATAAATATTATCTTGAATCAATCCACGACCCAGTGTATACGTATCTCAGTATTGATCACAACTCAAACTATATATATTTTGGAATCAACCTCAACCCTGTATAGCTAACTCCAACATTCACATATAGAGTGTCTATGGTTGTTCCGAAATATATATAGATGTGTCGACATGATAGGTCGAAACATTGTATACGTGTCTATGGTATCTCAAGATTACATAATATACAATACAAGTTGATTAAGTTATGGTTGGAATAGATTTGTTACCAATTTTCACGTAGCTAAAATGAGAAAAATTATCCAATCTTGTTTTACCCATAACTTCTTCATTTTAAATCCGTTTTGAGTGAATCAAATTGCTATGGTTTCATATTGAACTCTATTTTATGAATCTAAACAGAAAAAGTATAGGTTTATAGTCGGAAAAATAAGTTACAAGTCGTTTTTGTAAAGGTAGTCATTTCAGTCGAAAGAACGACGTCTAGATGACCATTTTAGAAAACATACTTCCACTTTGAGTTTAACCATAATTTTTGGATATAGTTTCATGTTCATAATAAAAATAATTTTCTCAGAATAACAACTTTTAAATCAAAGTTTATCATAGTTTTTAATTAACTAACCCAAAACAGCCCGCGGTGTTACTACGACGGCGTAAATCCGGTTTTACGGTGTTTTTCGTGTTTCCAGGTTTTAAATCATTAAGTTAGCATATCATATAGATATAGAACATGTGTTTAGTTGATTTTAAAAGTCAAGTTAGAAGGATTAACTTTTGTTTGCGAACAAGTTTAGAATTAACTAAACTATGTTCTAGTGATTACAAGTTTAAACCTTCGAATAAGATAGCTTTATATGTATGAATCGAATGATGTTATGAACATCATTACTACCTTAAGTTCCTTGGATGAACCTACGGGAAAAGAGAAAAAATGGATCTAGCTTCAATGGATCCTTGGATGGCTCAAAGTTCTTGAAGCAAAATCATGACACGAAAACAAGTTCAAGTAAGATCATCACTTGAAATAAGATTGTTATAGTTATAGAAATTGAACCAAAGTTTGAATATGATTATTACCTTGTATTAGAATGATAACCTACTGTAAGAAACAAAGATTTCTTGAGGTTGGATGATCACCTTACAAGATTGGAAGTGAGCTAGCAAACTTGAAAGTATTCTTGATTTTATGAAACTAGAACTTTTGAAATTTATGAAGAACACTTAGAACTTGAAGATAGAACTTGAGAGAGATCAATTAGATGAAGAAAATTGAAGAATGAAAGTGTTTGTAGGTGTTTTTGGTCGTTGGTGTATGGATTAGATATAAAGGATATGTAATTTTGTTTTCATGTAAATAAGTCATGAATGATTACTCATATTTTTGTAATTTTATGAGATATTTCATGCTAGTTGCCAAATGATGGTTCCCACATGTGTTAGGTGACTCACATGGGCTGCTAAGAGCTGATCATTGGAGTGTATATACCAATAGTACATACATCTAAAAGCTGTGTATTGTACGAGTACGAATACGGGTGCATACGAGTAGAATTGTTGATGAAACTGAACGAGGATGTAATTGTAAGCATTTTTGTTAAGTAGAAGTATTTTGATAAGTGTCTTGAAGTCTTTCAAAAGTGTATGAATACATATTAAAACACTACATGTATATACATTTTAACTGAGTCGTTAAGTCATCGTTAGTCGTTACATGTAAATGTTGTTTTGAAACCTTTAGGTTAACGATCTTGTTAAATGTTGTTAACCCAATGTTTATAATATCAAAAGAGATTTTAAATTATTATATTATCATGATATTATGATGTACGAATATCTCTTAATATGATATATATACATTAAATGTCGTTACAACGATAATCGTTACATATATGTCTCGTTTCAAAATCATTAAGTTAGTAGTCTTGTTTTTACATATGTAGTTCATTGTTAATATACTTAATGATATGTTTACATATCATAATATCATGTTAACTATATATATAACCATATACATGTCATCATATAGTTTTTACAAGTTTTAACGTTCGTGAATCACCGGTCAACTTGGGTGGTCAATTGTCTATATAAAACCTATTTCAATTAATCAAGTCTTAACAAGTTTGATTGCTTAACATGTTGGAAACATTTAATCATGTAAATATCAATCTCAATTAATATATATAAACATGGAAAAGTTCGGGTCACTACAGTAGTAGAACTACCCGTCATTTTAAATCTCGCAGAGATATTGCTATCTCCGACTTCTGAAATCATTGATATACCATGAGGTGGTACATCTATTTCAGTTAACGACTCTTCCTCCAGACCCTGAGTTTCAAAATCTGAAAGAGAAGTGATTTGAACCAATGGATCAATTGCATGAACCAAGGGATCAGTCTACTGGAAGTCTGATAAATATCCCGAAGGATTGTCATGTTGACTCGTTTCCATGGGACGCGACAGATCTCCCTCATCAAGATAAGCCGGACCTCGAGGCCCCGTTGTACGTTGAGGCACATGAGGATTTCTAGCCGATACGCAGGGTGCCTTTTCAAGACTTCTCGGCTCCCCTTCGGCCGTTCTGGACTTCAATGATTGAGTTTCCTCAATCGATTGAGTCAACGCAAACTTTACTGCAGAGGAAGACTTTACTTCCTTAGATGCCGAAGCATCTTGCTGTGTAGGATTTATTATTAAGTCCTATTTAGATTGGATGGGCTTATTGGTCTTTTTACCATCCGTGCGGTTAGCTCTCTTGCCTACCGAAGCTTGCGCTTCATTTAGCGTAGGGCTTACTGTTATTATTGGATGTGATACGGAGATGGGTAAGGGTGACCTAATCGACTCTAGGTCTTGGTCCGTATCACCAATGGTTGGAGTAACTGTTTGGCGGACGATGGGTGTCGAAGTCCTACATCTAGTTACTCGTTGGGTTGGCGGAGTCTGAATCATCTCATCAGGCATAAATCGAGTTCTCTTGGGAGAATGTTCAGGAGATGATTCAGTTGCTGAAGAATCAGTGTCACTGCTCGCTTCGGGTGTTGTTGAAAGGGTTGGTTCAATCCTAGATGATCTAGGTTCCCTGATCCTCACGGGTTGAGCATTGTGTGCTACCCTAGAATATTTGAGGTTCACCCTAAGTGGAGGATTAGCTGGCCCGGGTGGTTGTACTACAGGTTCCTCTACAACCTCTGGGGCTGGAACCACGGCGGGTTCAACTTGTGCTTGTTGTACCGGGTTCGGAAGAGGTATTCCTACAGCCTCAAAATATGAACGCATTCGAGCGTCTTGGGGTATGATGTTATGCGAGGTGTATATAAAATAGTTATTAATTTTAGCAGAAAAAAACTATTAAATACGATACAATTTTACACAAGATATTTATTTATTTATAGAATGGATATACTTAAACCTTGCTACAACACTTATAGGCAGTGTACCTAATCGTACAGTAGTGTAGTTTTTAGTAAGTCCGGTTCGTTCCACAGGGAAATCTTTAAACAAAGCGTAACGCTATATTAGTTACTTTTATAAAAATACAAACATATATATAAGTAATATTATTATTATAAAGGGGGGTTTTTACCGTTTAATGACCGGTTTGTCGATTTTAAAACTTTAGTCGCAGTTAAAACCTAATGTAAAATATTAAATAAATAAAAGACTTAATTTAAAGCGTAAAGTAAATAACGATAATGAAATTGCGAATAATAAAAGTGCGATAAAATAAAATTGCGATAATTAAAAAGTACGATAATTAAAAGTGCGATTAAATAACAATAAATAAAAGTGCGATAATTAGAAGTGCAATTAAATATAAAATAAAGGAAATTAAATATGAAATAAAAGAATTATGCTTATTTAAACTTCCGTAATCATGATGTTTGACGTGTTGATTTTAGTTTTATGCCCCATGGGTTAATTGTCCTTTGTCCTGGATTATTTAATATGTCCGTCTGGTTTTTGTCCATAACAGTCCATCAGTCATAAATATAAAGTGCGAGTGTCCTCGTCAAATTATTATTATACCCGAAGTTAAATATTCCAACTAATTGGGGATTCGAATTGTAACAAGGTTTTAATACTTTGTTTAGTGAATACACCAGGTTATCGACTGCGTGTAAACCAAGGTTTTATTACTTTGTTAACAATTACACCAATTACCCTTGAATGTAATTTCACCCCTGTTTTAATTATTCTAGTGGCTATTAATCCATTCCCGTGTCCAGTTAAATGAACGATTATTCGTACATATAAATACCCCGCCCATCGTGTCCGATCGAGTGTATATGGTAATTTATAGGGACGCCCAATTGTAAATCTTTATATTAACATTAACAAACTTTCATTTAGTTAAACAAATATAAAGCCCATTAATAGCCCATAGTCTAATTTCCACAAGTGTCGTTCTTTTGTCCAAACCCCAATTATGGTACAAAGCCCAATTACCCAATTTTAGTAATTAGCCCAACATCATGATTACTTCGTTTTAAATAAGCATAATAATAACTTAGCTACGAGACATTAATATAAAAAGGTTGAACATAACTTACAATGATTAAAAATAGCGTAGCGTTACACGGACAGAATTTCGACTTACACCCTTACAACATTCGCTAACATACCCTTATTATTAGAATTATAATTAAAATTAAATTTAAAATATAAATTATATATATATATTTTACGTATATATGAGAGAAGAGAGAAAGATGGATATGTTTTTGGTTCACCAAAGCTCGATTTTTATAGGAGGTGTGGCCTGACTTTTCATGCCATGCGATCGCATGGACTTCCTTCTTCCTGGCCATGCGATCGCATGGCCAGCTGGGAGAGCTCACATGTTGCTTGTTTCCTTGTGCCGACGTTTTATAAATAATATAATATATTAAATAATTATAAGAATTATTTAAATATTATATTATATTTATGTGCATAGTTGACTTGTAATTTTTAGTCCATTTCGTCGAGCGTTGAGAGTTGACTCCGGTCCCGGTTCCGGATTTTCGAACGTCCTTGCGTACAATTTTATATTTTGTACTTTGCGTTTTGAATCTTGTACTCTTGTAATTTCGAGACGTTTCTTATCAATAATTGGAACCTCTTTGATTGTCTTTTGTACTTTTGAGCTTTTTGGTCGTTTGCGTCTTCAATTCGTCGAATCTGTCTTTTGTCTTCACCTTTTATTATTTAAACGAATATCACTTGTAAATAGAATAATTGCAACTAAAAGCTTGTATTTCTTAAGGAATAATGCTATGAAATATATGTTCGTTTTTAGCATTATCAAATATTCCCACACTTGAGCGTTGCTTGTCCTCAAGCAATATCGTCTTGAAATACTAGAATCACTTCTTTATTCTTCACACTTTGTACATCAGTGATTTTTATACGACGGTATAAACAATGGTAGTAACGATATGGTTTACAGTCCCACATGACTATAAAAATTTAGATCCATTAAGGAAATTGGATCTTTATGAAAACATTTGATCTTTTGAAAATTAAATCTAGTTTTTACCCTAGATAAGTTTTCCGGAATAACCCTTTACCGGTGTTTGCAAAATATTTTTGTGGGTTTGGTGGGTTTCAGATTTGAAAATTTTAGCTCAAAACTTGCGGTTTTGTGTCATCCACTTGCTAACCTTGTATTTGGAAAGCAACACGTCCAGTTTACTTGTCCCGTATATTACCTTTCGGTAAACTACCGTCCGGTTGTAAAGGAAAGCGTTGAACAAGCAACTGTTAAGGCAATGTCCCCTGACATGCTTTTAATTATGGTCTATAACGTGTCGGACGCAATTACTATCCTCGGTAGGAGCAATAGTAAAGCTTACCCTTATGATTTTTCGGTATGGCACAAGGTCCTGTCTTTGACCACTATGCAACCACCGTTCTTACGGTTGACACCCGATTTAGTTCAGGTGACCTAATGAATTCCAGGTGAATTCCTAGGATTTTACGTTCAATGGTAATGAACGCATTGAAAATAGGGTTTTCAGAAAACAAATCGGTTTATAATTTTGATCAAAATATTTTCTCGTTCAAGCTCGAGTTTAGATATCATTGAATTCCATGAGTTTGAATTCTCAATCTTTAAGGTCAATCTCTAGGATTGAGTAATATCAGTCTTAAAAACTGATTTTTAATCTTTAAGGAGATTATCCTTTCTGGGGATCTGATTCATTAGTCTTATCCAGCTAATTTGCATGGTGCCCCCCCATTGTACGAGATAAATCCTTCTCATGGTTAGGATAAATCTGACCATTTGGCGACCCTGTTTAATGCTGAGGTCCGTGGATTTCCTGCTGATTTTAGTGATGACTTTTCTAGATTTTTCGTCAACCTACAGCTGGTCTGGACGACAACTTCTTGACCTAAATCAAGAAGCGCGTTTCTTTTTCGGAAGACTTTACTTCCTTTTAATGATGGAATTGATTCATCGTGTAGATCCATCTCTTCTTTTCTTTCATTGGGTAAAACAGTTTAGTTTAGTTCAAAGCAAAAGTATTTTCAGTTTTTTTTGTTACAGATATATGTGACATATGTTTAAAATAACTTGGTAAATTTTCCCACACTTGGCTTTTATTTTCCTTTTTATCGTCCTCTATTCTATTTTAAATGAATTTTAACATTTTAGTTTGTTTCTCAATTTATGTCCTTTCCGAGGTAACAATAATTTCGGTGTTAAAACCTAGTTTTATCGTTCATAAATATGTATAAACATGATTTGAATTCATTTAATTGAAAATTTTGAAAAATTTTACTAGAATTGGGTAGTCAGTATATAAGACTAGGGCTGTTCTTTTTTATCAGAGAGCACTAGATTCTAATACAACTACTGCTTTACTAGTATTTTTAATGGTAACCAAGTGTTTAAGATAAAAATTTTAAAATCCGAAAGAATTTAACCCCTTCCCACACTTAAGATCTTGCAATGCCCTCATTTGCAAGAAATCAGTAACAATTTAAATTATTGAGGGTGATTTTTGTGAAAATGATTAAATTTTACCAAAGTTTCCAAATATATTGGCGTTTGTTTGCTGAATGATAAATGGTGCACATCATTTGTTCATTCCGTCTGTTGTGACATCACATTTATTTGTTATCTTGTCGTCAAAATTAGTAGCTTTTGCTGAACTTAATGCCAGTCTTTGAAAATGCGCTGTTTTACCCTGTTTTGAACAATCGACAATATACATACAAGTATAATCATGCATGGCAATTTGAAATGGGACTTAATATCCCATTTTCAAATTCTAAATATGAAATATTAGTACACAATAATAATAAAATAATAAAAATTACACAAATTTATCCAATAACATAAGTTTAAACATGAAAAACTCAAAAGATAAAAACATAAAAATCATAAAAATAACCAATTGGAACTAAATCAGTCTGGATAGGGGTTCCAGTTCATCTCATCGGGTGGGTTCCATTGTTGGTTATAGGTGTTCTGATAGGCTTGGTTATAATCATACCGGTTAAAGGGTGGTCGGATATTGGGGCTGTGTGGCGGAAAATGAGCAGGTCGAGTAGGTACATAGTTATTTGGTACCTGATATGATAGCTGGCTCATGATTTGGTGCTGATGAACTAACCAGCTATCGTGTTGGCGTCACCTATAATCCTCGTATACTCGCTCGGAGTTCCACTGCTCATACATACTATGTCTTGCCGCGTTCGTCATTGCTTCTTCATCTATACGAACGTGGACGTCAAGAATAGCATCTCGAAAGACATCCCTAATGTCTTCCGCCTCCTCCATTTCCTCGTCTGAGCCTCTCTCTACCTGAGGATGAGATCCCTCATAGGGTACTGCCTGGTTACGTCTACTTTTCAATACCTTAGCACTCACATAAACTTTCAATCCTAAGAGCTCAACCTGTTCTCTACAAATCTGTAATGGACCCCCTTGGTTCCTATCAACACCTAAATACTCTCCAATGAGAGTAACAAAAATACCTCCTCCTATTATACTCCCGTCCTGCATTCCCTCTACCATTTTAGATAAATAAAAAGCAACACAGTAAGGGATATTGACAAAGCTTCTAGGATCCCGAATACACTTTAGGTAGAATAAATCATATAAGGTAAATTTTTCTTTATTATGACCTCTTTGTGTAATCGAGTTGGCCAAAAATCTATGAATAATACGAAGCTCGGCTCTGTCAATATGTGTATAGGAGTGTCCTCCTGCTCGTGTAAAAACATCAAAATGTGACATACGCCTCCAAATGGCGTCAGCGTCAAAGTTACTATCTACCCGTTCACCATAATGAATCAAGTTTGTACAATCGGGTAATAGCAACTCACCAGGAGTATATATCTGTAAGGCCCTGGCCATGTCCAGCATGGACATTCTGTACATCCTACCGCCAAGGATAAACCTAAGAAATCTTCTATCATCTATCCTAACTATATTTGTATCAAGTGATACAGTACTCATCAACTCAACACACCATTCCTTATATACAGGTCTTCGAATGGTGAAAAGACGTTCCCAATCTGTAAAAGAAGAACTGCCATACCTTTGAACTAAAAGCTGTCTAACACGGTCAGCTAGATGGACCGTTTCCAAAGGGGCCCAATCAATTACCCTTGGCACCTCTACATTTTTTGTTACCAATTTGAATTTGTTCCTTTGATATGTCTCGTAATCTCTCCATCTTCTATCAAATCTCAGATTAGGATGTAGTGTGTGCTCAGGAATCGTTGGGAATTCTACTGGCGGCCTCATTGGGAATACTATGAATTCATCAACAAACTGTACTGGATCATAATAAGGTATGTGCTGATCAGGCTGTTGTTGTTCCTGTTGTGGTTCTTGTTCGTGTTGCATTTTTGGTTCTGGTTCTGGTGCTGGTCGTCTAGATGATGATGCTCCTGAACCTCCAGTATCGGCTCTCTGTAAAACACATTAAACACAAAAATTGTGCATCCAAATATGCATTAGTGTTAGCAAAATAACAACTTAAAATAATCACTATAACATGTTAAATCAAAATTAAACTTATACACATTTTCACAATTTTTCACAATTCTACACTTTTCAAATAAGCACATATGAAAATGTATACAAAATTCATAAGCATTTAACTCAAATAACATGTCAGAATATTCATTATTAATAATTAAACAAGTCTCAAATGGCAAATATATCACATTAATGAAGTTCATGAATTTTGGACTTAAAAAGTCCACTTTAATCTCCAAAAATCATGTTTAGGATCATTGTTTGGATCATTTAACTATCTAAACATGTTACACTACTCAATTTAGCAATAATTCATGACAAAAATCGGCCATAACCTGTTTATATCAAAAAGTCCCAAATTGCTCAAGAACACAAACCCTAGATTTCTAAAAATTTTGAAGTTTTTGGCTTCAAATCATGTTAAATAGCATCAATCTAGGTTATACATGCATAAAATACTAACAATTTAACACTAATTACACTAGAAATTAACAAAATTGCATTTGGTAAAAAATTGGTAATTATCACAAAAACTAGGAATTTATAGAGTTTAGGAGTGTAATTTTTACCAATTTGCTGAAGAATGAGAATCTAGGCATGATTAGAGCAAGAAAAATGACGAATTACGGTGAATTTTGGTGAAATTTGGTGAATATTTGGGAGTATTTTCGGGTATGTGTGTGTGTTGTGGTGTAGAAGCAGACTCTCTGCTGTATTTGTTCCTGACCAGCATTTGGTCCCCATGCGATCGCATGGGTTCCAAGTGCAAACCCCATGCGATCGCATGGGGTGCCGGCTACAGTGTTTTTTTTTTTTTTTTTTTTTTTTTTTTTTGTAAAACCTTATGCTTTATAAAACTTATAATTAATTAAATTTTAAAAATTTTGTTTTCCTTTAGGAGCGAGGCCGTTTCGGATCGTTGTCCTAATCTGTCCCTCGATAAAATTTTAAAATTTGTCAAATCAAAGCGCGGTTTTTAAAAGTAAAGATTTTTTTTGGTTTTTTAATGTTTTTGGCATACTTTAATTCAATAAGATTAAAAATAATGATAATAAAAGTTCTCGTCCCTCCCTCGGGTAAAGCAATTTCGGTTCAAAGACCTAGTCTTCAACTTACGACGAATTTTAAAAATCATATTTTTAACTTAATGAGATAAAGTAAATTTTTGTTTTTAAATTCACACAACATAAATATAAAATTCAAAATTAATATTAAAAAAATCACACCAAACTTAAAATTTGAAATGCATAAAATTAAAAATTCATATTTTAAAAATTAAAAATTCACACCAAACTTAATTTAAAAATTCAAATATTTACAATTTTAAAAATATTGTTTTTACAAAGTTTACAATATTAATTTAAGATTTAAATATTTATTTTAAAAATATGGTAAAAATAAAATTAAAAATCTTTTTGTCTTTTTATCCCACTTTAATCAATCAAATATTATCAAAAATATGCGCCCCTCTTTTCGGTAAAGTAATTTCGGTTCCAAGACCTAATTTAACTCATGACGAATTTTTAAAATATTTTGGGTTGATTGATTAAAGATATTTATACCTTAAGAATAAACGTTAAATTTCGCAGTGATGTAATAAATTTTTGAATGATATCAATAATTTCGGTCGCCAAACCTAATTTTATTCAATACCAATTTAATACTTTTTAGCGAACAAATTAGCGTTTATTATCAAAAGGTTAAAAATAAAAATAAAAATAAAAACTGTACAGACATACCTGTGAAATAGATTTCTTAGTTATATGATCTATCCCATTCATAAGATAGTCGGTTTAATTGATTTTCCATGGCTACATAGGCGTAACCTCGAGCATTCAGTGTCTTTTCTTCTAAACATATGAACGGTCCGTCTCTGCATAAAGTAACAAATTCGGTATTTGAATAGGTTTGATTATTTGAACATTTACCTCCATGTGACCATTTTCCGCATTTGTGACATCGTTCTAGGTGTCGTGCTCTTCTTTTCGCTGCGGATTTTGATTTTCCTTTACCAAATTGTAACTTATTATCTTCGCATCTGGATTCTTTTCTAACTCCGTCCATTCTTTCTCTGATTACTGATACTATTTCACTCGGGAGTATGTCATTATTACGTTTAGTGATCAAAGCGTGTAGCATTAGACCATGGTTTAGTTCACAGGCAGTCTTCATTTCGTAAAAACCTAAAAAAAAATAAAAATTCAGAATGGGGGGAGAAGACTAGTTCTTTAGGGTCTGCTAGGGAAAGACCATTCGGGTTCCATTTTCGAGAACTACACGAAAACAGACAATCTAACTCTAACAGAAATACATATTATCCATTAAAGACTTGATTCTCCCCACACTTAGTTAGCTGTGGTGTCGAAATTGTGATTAACTTCGTTGTCGACTTCCATCGGACCATGTATGTAATGTTTAACTCTGTGACCATTAACTTTAAATTCAATCCCATTTGAATTTATTAATTCTATCGTTCCGTATGGGAAAACTCTTTTGACTATGAATGGTCCAGACCATCTTGATTTCAATTTTCCAGGAAATAGCTTGAATCGTGAATTGAAAAGAAGAACTCTGTCTCCTTCTTTAAATTCTTTTGAACTTCTGATTCTTTTATCATGCCATTTCTTCGTTTTTTCTTTATAGATTAACGAATTTTCGTATGCTTCATGTCTTAATTCTTCTAATTCATTTAGTTGACTTAATCGTAGACGTCCGGCTTAATGTAAATCAAGATTACATGTCTTCAAAGCCCAAAATGCTTTGTGTTCAATTTCTACTGGAAGATGACATGCTTTTCCATAAACAAGTCTAAAAGGTGTGGTTCCAATTGGAGTTTTGTAGGCTGTTCTAAAAGCCCAGAGTGCATCCTCCAATTTAATGGACCATTCCTTCGGATTTGATCCTACGGTTTTCTCTAGAATACGTTTTAAAGCTCGGTTGGTATTTTCAACTTGTCCACTTGTTTGTGGATGATATGCGGTGGAGATTTTATGAGTTACTCCATATCTTTTAAGAACTTTCTCAAGTTGATTATTACAGAAATGAGTACCCCGATCACTTATTAAAGCTTTCGGTGTTCCAAACCTTGCAAAAAGATGTTTTAAAAAGTTGACTACAACTCGTGCATCGTTAGTTGGGAGAGCTTGTGCTTCCGCCCATTTAGATACATAATCAATGGCTACGAGTATATATAGATTATTATTATATTTTGGAAATGGACCCATAAAGTCAATACCCCAAATGTCAAATACTTCACATACTTGGATGACATTTTGTGGCATTTCATCACGTTGACTTATTTTTCCGGCCCTTTGACATGCATCACAGGATTTGCAAAGAAGGTCTGCGTCTTTGTAAATTGTAGGCCAATAGAATCCAGCTTCATAAACTTTTCTTGCTGTTAGTTGAGGCCCATAATGCCCTCCTGTTGGTCCTGTGTGACAATGGTTTAAAATTTTAATAGCTTCATCTCCAAATACACATCGGCGTATTATTCCATCGGGACAACTTTTAAACAGATGTGGATCTTCCCAGAAATAGTGTTTTATATCACTGAAGAATTTCTTTCGTCTTTGGTAAGATAATCCTTTTTCAAGGAATCCACAAACTAAGTAGTTTGCATAGTCTGCAAACCATGGGATTTCTTTATAATCTATCTTCAATAGATATTCATCAGGAAAGTTGTCTTGTATGGCCGATTCATTTAGAACTTCTAACTCAGGATTTTCAAGACGAGAAAGATGATCAGCGGCGAGATTTTCTGCTCCTCTTTTATCTCGGATTTCAATATCAAACTCTTGTAAGAGTAAGATCCAACGGATTAATCTTGGTTTAGCATCTTGTTTTGAAAATAGGTATCTAAGAGCAGAATGGTCGGTATAGACCACCGTTTTTGCTAGAACGAGATATGATCGAAATTTGTCAAAAGCAAAGACAATAGCAAGGAGTTCTTTTTCAGTAGTTGTATAGTTCGTTTGTGCTCCTTGTAATGTCTTACTAGCATAATATATAGGTTGAAATCGTTTTTCAATCCTTTGTCCTAAAACGGCTCCCATTGCAAAATCACTTGCATCGCACATTAGTTCAAATGGTAGATTCCAATTTGGTGTTATCATGATCGGTGCATTAGTGAGTTTTTCTTTAAGAATATTAAAAGATTTGATACATTCATCTGAAAAGATGAATGGCGCATCCTTTTCTAGGAGTTTATTCATAGGAGTGGCAATTTTAGAAAAATCTTTTATGAAACGTCGGTAAAAACCGGCATGCCCTAGAAAACTCCTAACTCCTCTAACATTGGTGGGATGTGGAAGTTTAGCAATTACATCTACTTTAGCTCTATCCACTTCAATTCCTTCTTTTGAAATTTTATGTCCAAGAACGATGCCTTCTTTAACCATGAAATGGCATTTCTCCCAATTAAGTACTAGATTTGATTTTTCGCATCTAATTAGCATTCGTTCCAGATTAATTAGACATGATTTAAATGTATCACCGAAGACTGAAAAGTCATCCATGAATACTTCCATGCATTCTTCTATCATGTCGTGAAAAATCGCCATCATACACCTTTGAAAGGTTGCAGGGGCGTTGCAAAGTCCAAATGGCATGCGTTTGTAAGCAAAAGTACCATAAGGGCACGTGAATGTGGTTTTCTCTTGGTCCTCGGGTGCTATTGGAATTTGAAAATATCCGGAAAATCCATCTAGAAAACAATAGTAACTATTTCCGGCTAATCTTTCCAACATTTGATCTATGAAAGGTAAGGGAAAGTGATCTTTTCTGGTGGCGTCATTTAATTTTCTATAATCAATACATACACGCCATCCTGTTACAGTCCTAGTAGGAATAAGCTCATTTTTCTCATTTGTAATGACAGTCATGCCACCCTTCTTAGGTACGCATTGAACTGGGCTTACCCATGGACTATCAGAGATTGGATAAATTAAACCTGCATCTAGCAGTTTAATAATCTCTTTCTTAACTACATCTTGCATATTAGGATTTAGTCTTCGTTGGCGTTGCACATACGTTTTATGACCTTCTTCCATAAGGATTTTATGTGTGCAATACGAAGGACTTATTCCTTTAATATCATGAATCTTCCATGCAATGGCTGGTTTATGAGCTTTTAACACAGAAATGAGTTGTGATTTTTCATTTTCAGTAAGAGAAGACGATATTATTACAGGTAATTCAGATTCACCATGTAAATAAGCGTATTCCAAATGGTTTGGAAGTGGCTTTAACTCTAATTTCGGAGGTTCTTCTATCGATGATTTATATCGATATCTGTCTTCTTCTTTTAGCATTTGAATTTCTTCTGTTGTTGGTTCATATCCATTACCTATAAGTGTAGCTAACATTTCAGCTTCATCAATTGGTTCATTACCTTCTCCTAAAGAACATTCTCCTGTTCCTTGTAATTCTGGAAATTCTTCTAATAATTCTGCATGTGCATCTATAGTTTGAATATAATAACATGTATCATCTGCAGATTGTGGTTGTTGCATTGCTCTATCAACTGAAAAGGTAACACTCTCATCCTCTATACTTAGGGTCAATTTCTTACCGAACACGTCTATCATTGCTTTAGCCGTGTTTAAGAATGGTCTTCCTAATATGAGAGGAACTTGAGAATCTTCTTCCATGTCCAAAACAACAAAATCTACTGGAAATACTAAAGTACCAACTTTAACTAGCATGTTCTCCATTATCCCTCTAGGATATTTTATTGATCTATCGGCTAGTTGTATGCTTATTCTGGTTGGTTTCAATTCTCCAAGGTCTAGTTTAGCGTATAGTGAATACGGCATTAGATTTGTACTAGCACCTAAGTCTGCCAATGCTTCTATTGAACTAAGACTACCCAGAAAACATGGAATTGTGAAACTTCCTGGATCATATAGTTTTTCTGGTATCTTATTCAACAGCACTGCTGAACAATTAGCATTCATAGTAACAGCCGAGAGTTCTTCCATTTTCTTTCTATTTGAGATTAGATCTTTCAAGAATTTAGCATATCTTGGCATTCCTGAAATCACATCAATGAAAGGAAGATTTACATTTATCTGTTTAAACATATCCAAGAATTTGGATTGCTCGGCTTCAAGTTTCTCTTTCTTCATTTTACTCGGGTAAGGAAGTGGTGGTTGGTATGGTTTAACATAAGGTTTATCCTTAACTGTGTTATTTTCATTAACCTTTTCAACTACCGGTTCTTTTTCCTTATCTTGATCAGGTTCTGGTTCTTGTGGAGTAGGAATAGTTTCATCAGAAGTTACAGGTATTTCAGGTGGTTTAAGTGTTGTACCACTTCTTGTGGTAATAGCTTTAGCTGTTTCATTCCTGGGGTTAGCATTTGTATCACTAGGTAGACTTCCCGGTTTTCTTTCACCTATTAACCTTGCTAGGTTACTCACTTCTTGTTCCAGATTTTGAATAGAAGCTTGTTGATTTCTAAATGCTTGAGCATTTTGTTCATTAGTTTGTTTTTGAGATGTGAAAAACTGCGTTTGAGTTTCAACTAGCTTCGTCATCATATCTTCTAAATTCGGTTTTTTATCATCGGTTTGTTGTGGTGGTTTGTTTTGAAAATTCGGTCTTTGAAGATTATAAGTATTATTGGATACTTGTTGATTGCTAGGACCTTGTTGGTTGTTGTATGGAATATTTCGGTTATAATTCTGGTTTTGATTGTAAATTGGTCTTGGCGGTTGATAATTATTCTGATAATTATTTCCAGGCCTTTGGTTTATGTATGAAATATTCTTTCTTTGTTCCATTGTTAATTCAATACTGAGACAATCTTTTGTTAAATGTGGTCCTCCACACTGCTCACAACTAATTCGTATTGAGTGAATATCTTTAGTCATCTTTTCCATTCGTCTCTCCACAGCATCTATCTTTGCGGAAATGGAATCTAAGTCATGGCTAGAATCGGCTCTAGCTGCTTTAGATGATCTAACGATATCTTTTTCTTGGTGCCACTCATGTGAGTGGGAAGCAGTGTTATCAATAATTTTGTAAGCATCAGTTTCGGTTTTCTTCATAATAGAACCACCAGCTGCTATATCTATGTCTTTCCTTGTAGTGATGTCGCATCCTTGGTAGAATATTTGTACTATTTGACAGGTGTCTAAACCATGTTGCGGACATCCTCTTAATAACTTTCCATATCTTGTCCACGCCTCATATAGAGTTTCATTTGGTTTCTGTGTGAACGTAACAATTTCTACTTGAAGTCTTACGGCTTTAGATGCAGGAAAGAATTGTTTAAGAAATTTGTCAACTAAAACGTCCCATGTATCGATCGCCCCTTCAGGTAACGATTCCAACCAATCTTTGGCTTCTCCCTTTAAAGTCCAGGGAAATAACATGAGATATATCTGTTCATCCTCCACTTCTCGGATTTTAAATAGTGTGCAGATCCTATTAAAGGTACGTAGATGTTCATTTGGATCTTCCTTCGGCGCACCACTAAATTGGCATTGATTAGTCACCATGTGTAGAATTTGTCCTTTGATTTCATAATCTGGCGTATTAATGTCTGGATGAGTAATTACGTGACCTTGGCCAGTGCGTTTAGCTCTCATTCGGTCTTCCATACTTAAAGGTTCCAGATTCTCCATAATTGAATTTGTTGAATCGGTATCACTAGATGATTCTGATTTAATGGTTCGTTCCTCAACAATCTCTGTTTGAATGATTGGTGGCTCCGGAGGAAAGTTTAATGGTTCAGGATCTACGAACCGTTCCTGAATATTCTCCGGATTCTCAATTGTGATGTTGGGTTCAAAAAATGGATTATCGGAAATTTGAACTGAAGTACTTGGTCGACTGGATGACGATTCTAAAGAAAAATCAACGGCGGTTATATTTGCTAAATGTCTTGATCTAGTTACAGGTGGTGAACGTACAAAAGGTGATGAACGTCTTGCTCGGTGCATTCACTGAATATCCTATTAGTTTTTAAAAGGAAAGAAAAATTATAATAAGTTATCCAACCAATAGACTTTTCTGATTTTGCCCACGTTTTGAATAGCCAAAAGATGCAGCAGAGGGGCAGGATTCGTTTGGTCTCAATATAATTGAGGACTGTTTGGCTCCAATAACCCGGTCCACGTACAAATTCAACTATTACTACGAACCAGAAAATTTTGATGTCTATTAATTTAACCACTTAAAATAAATTTTCGTAATTTTAAGAAATTTAGATAAGAAGTAGAAAAAATTCTAAGTCCTAAAAACTAGAATGGCGAGAAATGAGAAAGAAAAAGAGTTCGTCGAAAAAGGTCGAAAAAGAAAAAATGGTTGAAAAATAAAAGGTGACGGAAAAATAAAAGAAACTTATAAAAACTTAAAAATACTTGACTAACCTAACCTTATTACTACAACTAACTTAAAATTATAATCGCAAATTGAAATTACTAATTGGAATGATAATTGATACATAGTAAAAGGTGTCTAAAAAAAATATTAAAGCTTACAGGAAAAACTAAATACCAAATGGAAATAACTTAAAAAGAAACTAAAACTTAAAAAGGCGTCGCAAAATTCTAGAGCACCTAAATCTTAGTCTAAAGAAAAAGCACTTAAGGAATTCTACGGCAAAGCCTAAAAATCTAGGAGTAGAAATAACTATAGCAAAAACTAAGTTTAAAATTAATTATGAGCTAAAAATACAAATATTACGCTACAATGATTAAAAAGGGACAAAATATAAAAATATATAAAAAGTTGTAAAAAGTACAATTTTATAAAAATATTATTTTTATATTATTTATTTTATAAAACTATTAATTTTATAATTTAATGAAAACTAAAATAAAACTAAATATAACAAATTAATAATAATAAAAACTAAACTAATAATAAAAAAAATAATACCCTAATTAGGGTTTTAATTATATAATAATAATAATAATTTCGTAATTATTGCAGCAGGAAGTCAAATCTGGCGTGTCAGATGGGCTCATGCGATCGCATGAGTCCCCAGTTGCCCAGCCATGCGATCGCATGGGCTAGGGTTTCGGGCCATAGAGTGGGCTGCTACAGTACAGGCCGAATTAAATTTTTTTTTTTTTTTTTTTTTGGTAAAATTATGTAATATATTTATATAAATTAAATAAAACTTATATTTTTATAAAATAAAGATAAAGAAACTTTTATATAACTTACAAACTCTTAAAAAATATTTATATTTTTGTTTTTATTTTATATTTTCGAATATTTAAAACGTATTTCTACAAAACGTACTAAAAATAAAAATCTTTTTTTTTTATATTAGCGTTCCGCTTCCGGCTTTTAAGAGATTTCCCCGGCAGCGGCGCCAAAAATACTTGATGTTATGCGAGGTGTATATAAAATAGTTATTAATTTTAGCAGAAAAAAACTATTAAATACGATACAATTTTACACAAGATATTTATTTATTTATAGAATGGATATACTTAAACCTTGCTACAACACTTATAGGCAGTGTACCTAATCGTACAGTAGTGTAGTTTTTAGTAAGTCCTGTTCGTTCCACAGGGAAATCTTTAAACAAAGCGTAACGCTATATTAGTTACTTTTATAAAAATACAAACATATATATAAGTAATATTATTATTATAAAGGGGGGTTTTTACCGTTTAATGACCGGTTTGTCGATTTTAAAACTTTAGTCGCAGTTAAAACCTAATGTAAAATATTAAATAAATAAAAGACTTAATTTAAAGCGTAAAGTAAATAACGATAATGAAATTGCGAATAATAAAAGTGCGATAAAATAAAATTGCGATAATTAAAAAGTACGATAATTAAAAGTGCGATTAAATAACAATAAATAAAAGTGCGATAATTAGAAGTGCAATTAAATATAAAATAAAGGAAATTAAATATGAAATAAAAGAATTATGCTTATTTAAACTTCCGTAATCATGATGTTTGACGTGTTGATTTTAGTTTTATGCCCCATGGGTTAATTGTCCTTTGTCCTGGATTATTTAATATGTCTGTCTGGTTTTTGTCCATAACAGTCCATCAGTCATAAATATAAAGTGCGAGTGTCCTCGTCAAATTATTATTATACCCGAAGTTAAATATTCCAACTAATTGGGGATTCGAATTGTAACAAGGTTTTAATACTTTGTTTAGTGAATACACCAGGTTATCGACTGCGTGTAAACCAAGGTTTTATTACTTTGTTAACAATTACACCAATTACCCTTGTATGTAATTTCACCCCTGTTTTAATTATTCTAGTGGCTATTAATCCATTCCCGTGTCCAGTTAAATGAACGATTATTCGTACATATAAATACCCCGCCCATCGTGTCCGATCGAGTGTATATGGTAATTTATAGGGACGCCCAATTGTAAATCTTTATATTAACATTAACAAACTTTCATTTAGTTAAACAAATATAAAGCCCATTAATAGCCCATAGTCTAATTTCCACAAGTGTCGTTCTTTTGTCCAAACCCCAATTATGGTACAAAGCCCAATTACCCAATTTTAGTAATTAGCCCAACATCATGATTACTTCGTTTTAAATAAGCATAATAATAACTTAGCTACGAGACATTAATATAAAAAGGTTGAACATAACTTACAATGATTAAAAATAGCGTAGCGTTACACGGACAGAATTTCGACTTACACCCTTACAACATTCGCTAACATACCCTTATTATTAGAATTATAATTAAAATTAAAATTAAAATATAAATTATATATATATATTTTACGTATATATGAGAGAAGAGAGAAAGATGGATATGTTTTTGGTTCACCAAAGCTCGATTTTTATAGGAGGTGTGGCCTGACTTTTCATGCCATGCGATCGCATGGACTTCCTTCTTCCTGGCCATGCGATCGCATGGCCAGCTGGGAGAGCTCACATGTTGCTTGTTTCCTTGTGCCGACGTTTTATAAATAATATAATATATTAAATAATTATAAGAATTATTTAAATATTATATTATATTTATGTGCATAGTTGACTTGTAATTTTTAGTCCATTTCGTCGAGCGTTGAGAGTTGACTCCGGTCCCGGTTCCGGATTTTCGAACGTCCTTGCGTACAATTTTATATTTTGTACTTTGCGTTTTGAATCTTGTACTCTTGTAATTTCGAGACGTTTCTTATCAATAATTGGAACCTCTTTGATTGTCTTTTGTACTTTTGAGCTTTTTGGTCGTTTGCGTCTTCAATTCGTCGAATCTGTCTTTTGTCTTCACCTTTTATTATTTAAACGAATATCACTTGTAAATAGAATAATTGCAACTAAAAGCTTGTCTTTCTTAAGGAATAATGCTATGAAATATATGTTCGTTTTTAGCATTATCAGGGTACAGCTAGCCTTACAAGCTAATTTGGAATCGGCGCAGTGAATTGATTGTCAGATACCATCGGGGTATTCATCTTCAGCTCTCCAAATCTTTTCATCTGTAATCTATGTGTACCTAGTACAAATATATTTGCATTTCTACAAGCATTTATAGCATCATGGATAAAGATACAGAAAAACCTTTCACAAGGGATGTATGAACCCCTTGGCTTATCAACTTGGGCTTGAACCAAATCCCATAGAAGTTCTGTATAGTCAGGAGTCTCTACTCTTGTGAATGAGTAGAACAGCCTCAACATTGGCACCGCCAAGCTGTCTGATCCACTCCTAATCATCAACAAGCATCTGTTGATGATTGAGAAGATCATATACCACCTTGAGTGTAAGTATTTCTTCTTAAACTTAGTTGGTGGAACATTGGTAGCTCCAACATAACCAAGATCAAAGATTGATGACATCATCTGCTGAGTAGCAGGGAAAGCAGGAGCATTCTGTACAGGAGGAAGCTGAAAGATCCTCCTGAAGTCAGCTTTTGTGATAGTCCTCATCCCTTGTACTCCTCTTAGCTCAAACTCAAATCGAGCTTGTGTACCCTCTGGATTTGCAGTAGTAGGTTGTGTAGTTTCCACAAACCTAGTAGTTCTGTTCAGTAGCTCCAGATCTGTTACAGGCATACTGGCAGTTGAGCTTAAAGCAGGCCAAAGTATATGCCTCTCTAGTATTGCAGTCCAGTAGTTGCAGGGAATGTTGGTTTCAGAGTTGATGAAGTGATTGTTCACCATTTAGCTGTATAAATAAGAAATAGAAGACCACAAGATGTTTAACATAAAGCACATATCTCTATTCTTATTTACCTTTGAAATCCTTTGTATTTTTCAAGTTTTATAATTTTTATGGTTTTTCTAAGTTATAAAAATCATTTATTCCAAATATGAACAAGTAATTGACAAACATGACATTCATATGATATTCATTACAATACACAATTATCATGCAAAGCCAATTATATAACACAAAGAATCAGAACAACACTTAGTCATATTTAAGCACAAATCAAGCAGATTCGGTAGTCATGAAAACTTGAGATTCTGTAACCAAATAAGCTTGAGTTTTCATACCAAAGACTTAAATAAAGCATGTAAAATTTATCAAGTTGAAAATTTCAAATTTTGAAAGTACCAAATTACATATTCGGTATAGTGCCAAGAACAGATTCGGTATCTTCAAAAATCACACATAATCACCCAAACATGCATATTTAGTCTTTTATCATGCAAAAATATGATCATAATCAATTAACAACTCAATCAAAGCAGAAAAGCATGTTAATCATTTGAACAGACTCGGTACAGTAGCAAGAACACATTTGGTATGTACATAATCCATCAAATACTCAATTAAACATGTAATCAGACTCGGTCAATTGATAGATCAACTAATTTAACATAGATTTGACAAGAATTTATGTTAATTAACCAAATCAGATGGGTTTAATCTTAGAATCAAGAAACTCGACACAGATTCGGTATAATCAACACTTTTTCAAAATTAAGTGTCACAATCATGTTATTTGTATTATTTTCCAGTTTAAAAGTATTCAAACATCTCAGATCTACAACATGTGATGCTTAAATTTGATTAAAACAAGAATATACCAAAGATTTGAAGATACAGAGAGATGGATTCGGTAGATTAGGTAGACTCAGTAGATTAGTTCAGATTCGGTATGCAATTAGAGTAAAGTGAGAGAAAGTTTGACTTTAACCCTGCTATATATAGATACCGAATGTTTTGAAGACACGATCTTTACCGAATGGGCCTTAAATACCGAATGCAGTCCAATTTTCAAATTCAAACAAATTCACTTCAAATTTTGACAAATCTTTATCAAAAATCATTCAAGACTATCACATTTTTTTTATGAAGAACATTTCTGAGACAATTTATGAAAATTTTGAACTTACCGAATCTGTACTGTTGGTTGTTAGATTCGGTATAATGCTAAAATTAGCATTTATTCATTTAAAATTCATATCTTTTTGGATTTTATCTTTTCCAATTTTTATGAATTTTATAAAACAAGATTTGCACTTAGAAAATTTTGAATTATGTACACAGTACAAATCTTCAGTGATACCAATTGTTAAAACGGGTTGCATACTGAGATGTATACAAGCCTTAGTGAATTATTTTTAGATATAAAACATAGAGTTTATGAAATTCACTTTTAAAAATAAATTTCTTTTCATTTTCTCCCTTTTTCTCCCCCTCAAAATGTGATATACAAGAAAGTAAATCACCATTTTAAAATTTTCCCAAAAAAATGAATTAACTCCCCCTTGAAATATGATATCAATGAGTTACCTCCCCCTTTTGTAACCACTGAAACGTAATCCCAGGAAGTTAACACATATCTAAAAGGCTCCCCCTTGAACGATGTTAACAAAAGCATAAGAAATCAGTTGCTCCCCCTAGAAAGTATCTACTCCCCCTAAACACAAGATCTCAAGTATAAGTCCCAACAGATCTAAGGAATGTCAAGCACTATACTCTACCATGCCAATCTCTTTGATTAAAAACTTTAGCCTAAGTTCATCTAAAGGCTTAGTGAACATGTCAGCTAATTACACTTTGGTAGACACAAAGTATAACTCTACATCTCCTTTTTTTACATGGTCCTTAATGAAATGATAACGAATATCAATGTGTTTAGTCTTAGAATGCTGGACCGGGTTGCTTGTAATTGCTATAGCACTCTGTGAATCACAGTAGATTGGGGTTTTAGAAATCTTAAAGCCATAGTCCAAAAATTGAGTTTGCATCCACAAAACTTGTGAACAATAGTGAGCTGCAGCAATGTACTCAGACTCAGCTGTTGATAAAGACACACAGTTCTGCTTTTTGGATGACCAACCAACTAACCTATTCCCCAACATCTGAATTGATCCAGATGTGCTTTTTCTATCAGCATGGCAACCGCCATGATCCGCATCAGTATAAGCAGTGAGATCGAAATCAGATCCATGAGGATACCAGATCCCAAGGTTAGGTGTACCTTTAAGGTACTGAAAAATCCTAACAACCGCTTTGGAGTGGGATTTCTTAGGGTTTGACTGAAAGCAGGCACAGACAGTTACAGCAAGTGTAATGTCAGGCCTACTTACAGTCAGATACATCAAAGAACCAACCATGCTTCGATAAAGCGTAATGTCAAAGGGTTCCCCATTAGCATAAGTATCCAGTAAAGTCCTCATTGGGGTTGTCATTGGTTTTAAAGCAGTCATTTTAAAATGTTTTAGCATATCATTGATATACTTTGTTTGACTGATAAAAATCCCATTTGGTAATTATTTTACTTGTAACCCCAAGAAGAAATTTAACTGGTCAAGCATGCTCATTTCGAATTTGTTGGCCATAAGGTCACCAAATTCTTTGCATTAGGCCGGGGACGTGGAACCAAAAATAATGTCATCAACGTAAATTTGAACCAAGAGAATGTGATCGTGGTTTTTACGGATGAATAGCGTTGTATCAATCGTTCCACGAGAGAAGCCATTGTCCAGCAAATACTTTGTTAAGGTCTCGTACCATGCACACGGTGCTTGCTTCAGACCATACAAAGCTTTATCCAAGTAGTAGACGTGGTTTGGATGAATGGGATCGACAAAACCTTCTGGTTGATCAACATAAACTTCCTCTTGAAGATGACCGTTCAGAAAAGCAGTTTTGACATCCATTTGAAACACCGTGAACTTCATAATGGAAGCAAATGCAAGGAAAAGATGAATAGCCTGAATCCTAGCAACCGGAGCAAACGTTTCATCATAATCAATACCCTCTTGTTGTCGATATCCCTTCGCTACAAGACGTGCCTTATTTCGAACCACAATTCCATCAGAATCCTTCTTGTTCTTAAAAATCCACTTAACCCCTATTGTTCGTTGACCCGTTGGTCTTGGAACTAATCGCCATACTTTCAAACGATCAAATTGATTGATCTCTTCTTGCATTGCTACCACCCAGTTCGGATCTAGTAAAGCTTGAGCAACTGTTGTTGGTTCAATCTTACTAAGAAAGGCAGTGTATAGACACATATTTCGAGTTGACCTTCGAGTTGAGACTGGAGCAGATGCATCTCCAACGATAAGATCAATTAGATGACTTTTAGTCCATCGATTGTTATGTGGAAGAGGTTGTACATCAGTGGTATCCATTGAAACATCAACCGTTGTTGACGTTGTGCCTTGATCCGCTTGACCTAATGTAACACTTTCCAATGGATTTAGTTGAGTATCTAGAGAAACAACTTGGGTTGTATTAACAGATGTATCTTGAATTGGTTCAAGATTAGCATCAGGAGGTGGGAGGGAGGATGAAGAAGCAACGGGTGAATCAGTTAGTGTTGTATCTTCATCGAAAAGACTTGGTTGAGTCTCCACAGTAGTTGACTGTGATGGTGTAACCGGTACGGTTTGAACATTCGAATTCCGCTGAGGAGCATAAAGACTATCAAACAAGATATCCAGTTCCTCTGTTGTTACCGTAGAAACACCCTTCTTAAAGAAAATTGAATTTTACGCGGAAGAAGAAGTAGTCAGGTTAGGATCGGGTTTTGAACTGAGTTGTTCAAAAGTCATGCCCGATAACTCATCGAACCTTACATTAATGCTTTCCTTGATCGTCTTTGTCCATTTATGATAGACACGAAAGGCAACTTTGTTCGAAGAATAACCGAGAAATATAGCCTGATCGCCATGAGGATCAAACTTTTCGAGGCTGTCAAAATCGTTAAGCACATAGCATATACAACCAAAGACACTGAAATATTTGACATTCGGGCGTCTACCATATAGTAACTCATAAGGAGTTTTATCAAAACGTTTATTAATGATACAATGATTTTGGGTATAACATGCAGTGGAAATGGCCTCCCCCCACATTTTCGGAGGTAATTTGGAGTAAGCAAGCATCGTTCGAGCTGCTTCGCACAACGTACGATTACGTCGTTCGACTACTCCATTCTGTTAAGAGGTTCGTGCAGCAGAGAACTGATGTTCAATGCCTCGATCTTTCAAATAACTATCAAGCAGGTCATTCTTAAATTCCGTCCCATTATCAGTTCGAATACTCTTAACATGTTTGTTAAAAGAGCGTTGAGTCTTTTTGATGAACTCAACGATAATGGCGGGGGTTTCTGACTTAGTTCTTAGAAGGAAAATCCACGTAAATCGAGTATAGTCATCTACAAAGACAAGTACATGTTTCCGGCCACCAAGGCTAGAAATACGCATGGGTCCACATAAGTCCATATGTAATAATTGCAAGGACGATGAAGTACTGGGGTTTTGCTTAAGCGGATGATTAGTCCGTTTCAGCTTACCCATCGCACATGATGGACACACATGATGCTTATCATATTGAAAGCATGGAATACTATCAACTAAGTCTTTAGAGACTAATCAATTAATACCCTTGTAATTCAGGTGTGACATCCGGTGATGCCATAACCATGAATTTTCCTTTGTTGAACGAGTAACCAAACACATGGTTGCATGTGAGGGTGCATCATTGAGGTCAATAGTATAAAGTGGAGCACAATGTTTACCAACAAGGAGATCGTTTCCATCGGTGGATTGCACCGAGCATTGACGACGTTCAAAAAAACCTTGCGATCTCCGTCACAAAATTGGCTGACATTAAATAAAATGCACCTCAAACCCTCAACATATGAGATCCGTTTGATCGTTATGCCATTTTTCACAAAATCTCCATAACCCGTTATTGCTGCAACCTCATCGTTTCCAAAAGTAACCGTTCCTAGGAATTTGTCAACGAAATTGATAAGCAAGGATTTATCGCCCGTCATGTGTCGAGAGCAACCGGAATCGATATACCAAACACAGACATCAAAACCCTGAAAATGGTAATTTCCTAGAGTTTAGGTACCCAAAGTTTCTTGGGTCCTCTACGGTTAGTACCAACAATAAAATTTGGATCAACAATGAGATAATCACGTAAAGCATCATGCAATTTAGACAATAAAGCATCATTTAAAACCACATTACATGAAGCATCGTACGTAATATCAAGTTTTACATCATTATCAGAAGTCTTAACACACAACTTATTCCAAGCAGATGTTTTGTTCATAGATGAAAATTGAAAGACATGAGATGATTTCCTAGGTCGGCTAGCAGATTGATTTGGTTTGGTTGCTACTTTCTTAGTCGTAGACTTAGGAACCCATACAGACTTGTAAGTCAAATTTGGATTATGACCTGTGACACGAAAAACACCTCTGTTAGTTAGACGTCCAAACTTTTCAGTTGACACATGAGATGATTGATTTTGCAAAATTTCCAATTTGATTTTACGTTCCTTTGCAACATACTCACTCAAATTAGGTTTTGGACTCGTGTGTTGTGTTGACTTGACTAATTTCATTAAAAGACTTTCCTTTGATTGATTTGACATTTGAATCATAGGAATCTTTTCAGTTAACACAGAACCATTTTGAGAATGAACTCTCTTCACAACAAACTGGGTTGAAGGTGCAACTTTTGAAACACGTTTACCAAATTGAAAACGTAGTGGGTTATGAAGAATAGTAATGGGTTTTGCATCCGTAGATGTTGTTATTCCCTTCCCTTTCTTATTAATCCCACCAACACATTCAGGCACATTGGTTTTAATAGTAGATGATTGCTTAAGTGTGTTAGCCTGTTTCAGTTGAATTATTTTTTGTTTAAGCTCTTAATCTCAAGACATAATTCCTCTACAGAAACTAGTACTTCACCTTCCTTAAAATCATAAGTACATTCTTTCTTAGGAAGTGGAGGTAACTTATCACACAAAGCAAGCATTTGTTCTAATGATTGACACTTAAGTTGCAAATCAACATTTTCCTGTTCAACTATACCTAATATATGAAATGTCCCGTTCATATTGATTATAAACATTCCATATTAATTGATTTCGTCGCGAGGTTTTGACCTCTATATGAGACGTTTTTCAAAGACTGCATTCATTTTTAAAACAACCATAACCTTTATTTTATCTATAAAGGTTTAAAAAAAACATTACGTAGATTATCAAATAATGATAATCTAAAATATACCGTTTACACACGACCATTACATAATGGTTTACAATAAGAATATATTACATCAAAAATAAGTTTCTTGAATACAGTTTTTACATAATATCATACAAGCATGGACTCCAAATCTTGTCCTTATTTTAGTATGCAACAGCGGAAGCTCTTAATAATCAGGTGAGAATAAACATGCTTAAAACGTCAACAAAAATGTTGGTGAGTTATAGGTTTAACCTATATATTATCAAATCATAATAATAGACCACAAGATTTCATATTTCAATATACATCCCATACATAGAGATAAAAATCATTCATATGGTGAACACCTGGTAATCGACATTAACAAGATGCATATAAGAATATCCCCTATCATTTCGGGAAATCCTTCGAACATGAAAAAAAATGAATTCGAAGTACTAAAGCATCTGGTACTTTGGATGGGGTTCGTTAGGCCCAATAGATCTATCTTTAGGATTCGCGTCAATTATTAGACCGGTTTACTAATTCTTAGGTTACCAAGCAAAATGGGCATATTCAGCTTCGATCATTCACCCATATAATGTAGTTTCATTTACTTGTGTCTATTTCGTAAAACATTTATAAAACTGCATGTATTCTCATCCCAAAATATTAGATTTTAAAAGTGGGACTATAACTCACTTTCACAGATTTTTACTTCGTCGGGAAGTAAGACTTGGTCACTGGTCGATTCACGAACCTATAACAAATATGTACATATATATCAAAGTATGTTCAAAATATATTTACAACACTTTTAATACATTTTGATGTTTTAAGTTTATTAAGTCAGCTGTCCTCGTTAGTAACCTACAACTAGTTGTCCATAGTTAAATGTACATAAATAAATTGATATATATTATCTTGAATCAATCCATGACCCAATGTATACACGTCTCAGGCTAGATCACAACTCAAAGTATATATATTTTTGAAATCAACCTCAACCCTGTATAGCTAACTCCAACATTACTGCATATAGAGTGTCTATGGTTGTTCCAAATAATATATATAGATGGGTCAATATGATATGTCAAAACATTTGCATACGTGTCTATGGTATCCCAAGATTACATTTACATAATATATTAGAATACATGTATAATACAATATAAGTTAGCTAGGATATGATTTGTATAGAATTGTTCAATATTTCCCGTAGCTACAACAATCAAAAAATATCCAATCTTGTTTTACCCATAACTTCTTCGTTTTAAATCCGTTTTGAGTGAATCAAATTGCTATGGTTTCATATTGAACTCTATTTTATGAATCTAAACAGAAAAAGTATAGGTTTATAGTCAGAAATATAAGTTACAAGTCATTTTTGTAAGAGGTAGTCATTTCAGTCGAAAGAACGACGTCTTGATGACCATTTTGAAAAACGTACTTCCACTTTGAGTTTAACCATGATTTTTGGATATAGTAGAAAAATTATTTTCCCAGAGGAACAACTTTTAAATCAAATTTTATCATAGTTTTTAATTATCAAACCTAAAACAGCCCGCGGTGTTACTACGACGGCGTATGTCCGGTTTTACGGTGTTTTTCGTGTTTCTAGGTTTTAAATCATTAAGTTAGCATATCATATAGATATAGAACATGTGTTTAGTTGATTTTAAAAGTCAAGTTAGAAGGATTAACTTTTGTTTGCGAACAAGTTTAGAATTAACTAAACTATGTTCTAGTGATTTCAAGTTTAAACCTTCGAATAAGATAGCTTTATATGTATGAATCGAATGATGTTATGAAAATCATTACTACCTAAAGTTTTGTGGATAAACCTACTAGAAAAGATACAAATGGATCTAGCTTCAAAGGATCCTTGGATGGCTTGAAAGTTCTTGAAGCAGAATCATGACACGAAAACAAGTTCAAGTAAGATTTCCACTCGAAATAAGATTGTTATAGTTATAGAAATTGAACCAAAGTTTGAATATGAGTATTACCTTGAATTAGAAAGATAACCTAATGTAAATAATAAAGATTTCTTGAGGTTGGATGATCACTTTACAAGATTGGAAGTAAGCTAGCAAACTTGGAAGTATTCTTGATTTTATGAAACTAGAACTTATAGAATTTATGAAGAACACTTAGAACTTGAAGATAGAACTTGAGAGAGATCAATTAGATGAATAAAATTGAAGAATGAAAGTGTTTGTAGGTGTTTTTGGTAGTTGGTATATGGATTAGATATAAAGGATGTGTAATTTTGTTTACATGTAAATAAGTCATGAATGATTACTAATATTTTTGTAATTTTATGAGATATTTCATGCTAGTTGCCAAATGATGGTTCCCACATGTGTTACGTGACTCACATGAGCTGCTAAGAGCTGATCATTGGAGTGTATATACCAATAGTACATACATCTAAAAGCTGTGTATTTTACGAGTACGAATACGGGTGCATACGAGTATAATTGTTGATGAAACTGAACGAGGATGTAATTGTAAGCATTTTTGTTAAGTAGAAGTATTTTGATAAGTGTCTTGAAGTCTTTCAAAAGTGTATGAATACATATTAAAACACTACATGTATATACATTTTAACTGATTCGTTAAGTCATCGTTAGTCGTTACATGTAAATGTTGATTTGAAACCTTTAAGTTAACGATCATGTTAAATGTTGTTAACCCAATATTTATTATATCTAATGAGATGTTAAATTATTACATTATCATGATATTATGATATATTAATATATCTTAGTATGATATATATACAGTTAAATGTTGTTACAACGATAATCGTTAAATATATGTCTGTTTTGAAATCATTAAGTTAGTTGTTTTGTTTTTACATATGTAGTTCATTGTTAATACACTTAATGCCATGTTTACTTATCATTTATCATGATTAAACATAGTGTATCAATATCTTAATATGATTCATATGTATTTAGTAAGACGTTGTTATAACGATAATCGTTATATATACCGTTTCGAGTTTCTTAATTCAATAAACTCAATTTTATGTATATAACTCATTGTTAAAATACCTAATGAGATACTTACTTATCATAATGTCATGTTAACTATATATATAATCATATATATGTCATCATATAGTTTTTTACAAGTTTTAACGTTCGTGAATCACCGGTCAACTTGGGTGGTCAATTTTCTATATGAAATCTATTTCAATTAATCAAGTCTTAACAAGTTTGATTGCTTAACATGTTGGAAACACTTAATCATGTAAATAACAATTTCATTTAATATATATAAACATGGAAAAGTTCGGGTCACTACAATATACGTTTCAAGTTTCGTACAACAGGTATGTTTGCGTAAAATTTATTCAAAGGATCAATTGTTGTGTCAAAATCTATCAAGTTTTCAACAGTTGGTTCATCTCGAGGTTCTACCTTTACATCTAAATCAGTTTGACCTAGGAATTCTGTCTCAAAGAAGACAGTTAGTTCATGTGCTAGGTCTTCACAGAAAACATTATCAGAACAAACAGGTAAAGCCGGTAGAATTGGTTTCACATCAAAAGTTGGTTCATCAAACACCTCATCTATGGCAGTAATGCTAGAACTGGGTTTGTTAAACACTTCATTCTCAAGCATTAAAATGTATTTCTCTAGCATGAGTATTGGGATATAAACCAGTCTACACTTAGGCACATAATTTTCCCATTGCATATTCTTTTCAGTTTCAACAAGTTCCTTCAAGAAATCAGGATTTGATTTACCCATTTTAGCATTAATTTTTGAAACAACCCAACCCGCATTCAACCGACTAAAAAAAATTAAATTTTTTTATTCAATAACGCGCCATCCGAATGATCGCCAATGTAAACTATTTCATAAAACCCGTTTCAATGTACAACATGTTTAAAGTTTACATCATGGGAACGAAGGCCCTTAATCAAAAGTAATACAAGTTCTACCCATAATTGGTAGTTTTAAACCAAACGACACTCGAGCATGGTTTGGGGCTAAACCTCCCAAAATGCCTAGGTCGACTTCTAAAAGCTTCCTCAAGCATCAATATGGGAATATCTAAATCTCGGCAACCTCTTTTCCCTTATTCACATTCGTACCTAAAAAGTAAACAACGAGAGGGGTAAGCAAAGCTTAGTGAATGCAATAATTATACACATACATATATAACTTACTTACTTGCAAACACTTATACCAAAGTCCGCATACATACTAGCAATATAATTAGCATACCTTCATAATGTATAGTGCTAAATCCTCGATAACATAACTAGTATAGAAATAGCATATAACACAAACAATACAATATGCTACAACACAAATACACAACCATTGATGTTCACAACATCCATTATTATTCAAATCCCAAGGCTAGCCCTACAAATGGTATCGTCAACATCGAACTTAATCCCCATTCGTCCCAATAAATGTGGTATCGTCAACATCGAACTTAAACCCATATATGAGGTATCGTCAATATCGAACTTAAACCATCATCAAACAAACGTCACTACAATAGTGGTATGGCTTCGTCAACATCGAACTTTAAATCCATACTTGAGGTATCGTCAACATCGAACTTTAACCCTCAACTAAACAATTAAACAATATACTCTAGGATATGGTATCGTCAACATCGAACTTTAACCCATACCCCACAAGCAAATAAATCATATATATACATATATAATTATTCCACTCACCTTATCGCCTTTGGTGATCTAGGAATCAAGCTCGCAACCTTCAATGTAATGCACCTATCACATTATGCATTTAATTAACATACAACTCTAGTGAACTAACCACCAACACTTTTCCCCTTAGGCATTTAATGTCCTAAAAGCATTAAATGACTCACATCCACCAAAACCGCCCATTAATGGCTATGACTCATCATAAATCACTAAAAACTAGTGATTAGAGCCTACTAATACCAACTGACACAATTGATGGGTATTTCATACCCATCTCACCCGACTAGGTCAACCATTACTCATTTGACCCATTTTAACACTTAGACTTACAATTTTGGGTTAAAGCCAAAAATAGGCTACAAACTTACACAAATGTACCGATGTCGCCCACAAACTCATTTCCGTCCTACTGTCGTCTACAAACTTTCAAAAAATGTGCTAATATCAACATTTTATAGTTTTGACCTGTTACATACTAATTTTAACCTGATAATTTTTTTTTTAAGAATTAAGATCCAATCCACGAACGACACGTATCGATTTTAACCAGTTTAGCCGGTAGCAAGTCATTTTTGTTTACATTGGTACACTTTTTGAAAGTTTTTGTTTACATCGGTACACTTTTTAAAAGTTTGTAGGCGACAGTAGGACGAAAATGAGTTTGTGGGCGACATCGGTACATTTGTGTAAGTTTGTAGCCTATTTTTGACTTTAACCCTACAATTTTAGTCAAACTTAGCCCTTTAACACTCTTTCATCATTTTACAAGTGTATTAGTGACTAATAATGCAATTAACACTTACAAATCCCAATTTACATGACCAAACCCTAGATTAACACCATTTGGGTTTCCTTACATCAAATTAACTCCAATTCACCCATTAAATCCCCAAATGGGTCTTACAAGTCTCAAATGACCCAAACCCTAGCCATAAATTAACTAAAACTCAAAACACGGAGTTAAGACTTACCAACACTATCCACTCGTAGCTAAGAACAAGGAGAACAAATTTACTTCTTGCTCCAAGGATTGATTCACAATTCTTCACTCTCAAATCTCACTTTGAAATCAAATGGGTTTTTTATTTTGAGAGGAAATAGAGAAAGAAAAGAGAAAAGAAATGAATAAAGATGAATAAGTTGTGGAAATTAAATGTCCCAATCAGATCTATACGCAAAAGGATGAAATTACCCTTGGACCACTTATTTTAAAAACTGAAACAGGAACCAGCTCGCCCAGTTTTTTGCAGCGCGACTCCCAAATACCGCGGCGCGGCGATACACTGATTTCTCGAACTGTTTAGCAAGTCTCCTGAATCTGATTCACGTTATTCGTCGCGGTGCGGAGGTTCCCGCCGCGGCGTGGCCCACACCCATTTTTGCCCAATTTTAGGTTTACAAATCTATGGGTCATAATCTGACTCGTTCACCCCATTCTTGCTTCGCATATACCCTTAAACTACACGTATTCATTCATACGCGTATATATATATATATATATATATATATATATATATATATATATATATATATATATATATATATATATATATATATATATATATATATATATATATATATATATATATCGTGTACATCAACTAACACTTTAAAAACGTTTAAGCACATATATGAACAAGATATAACGTTCAAACAATTAATTATGTACCTTAAGGCACGCATGAAGAAAACGGGGTGTTACAATTTTCTCATACATTAAGCTAATTTGATGGTATTTCCTAGATTTGCGATTAACAATAATATCATCAAAATTAACATCAGAAGCATGCACAAAATGAGATGGTAAACCAGCTTGAAAGTAATCAGAATGATATAATCCTAGAATCTTTTTGGAAGCATTATCTAAGATCTTGGGATCTTCATAACCCAACCCCCACTTTTCACCATGAATTGTTTTTGGTCTATTCATGAAAATCGTTTGTTTTGAAAGTTCCATATTCATGATAGCTTTGGATTGATCTGTTCGATAGAGTTTTTCCTCATATCGAGCAAGTTGTGCTTTCATTTGAAAAGACTCTTTTGACAACGAAGAGATTTCAGAGTTCTTTTCAATTATGGTGTTTTTCAATTGAATAATTTTCTTGTTTAGCTATGAAAGTGTGGGTTCATGTTGAGTTTTCAAATCAGAAAGATCTTTTTCTAGAAATTGAACTTTTTCCGCAAGTCGTTCCGATTTTAGACGATAATCTGTCCTTTCGACATTAATCGGATGAATTGATTTTTTAAGATCTTCCAACTCAGTTTTCGTGGAGCTGAGTTGGACAGTCAATCTTTGCAATTCCGATTGTAATTTAGATGAAGATGGTTTGGTCTCAGAAAGTTTGATTTTATCTTTTAAAATCTTGTTTTCAGATTTTAAACCTTTGACTTCTGATAATGCTAAAAACGAACATATATTTCATAGCATTATTCCTCAAGAAAGACAAGCTTTTAGTTGCAATTGTTCTATTTACAAGTGATATTCGTTTAAATAATAAAAGGTGAAGACAAAAGACAGATTCGACGAATTGAAGACGCAAACGACCAAAAAGCTCAAAAGTACAAAAGACAATCAAAGAGGTTCCAATTATTGATAAGAAACGTCTCGAAATTACAAGAGTACAAGATTCAAAACGCAAAGTACAAGATATTAAATTGTACGCAAGGACGTTCGAAAATCCGGAACCGGGACCAGAGTCAACTCTCAACGCTCGACGCAACGGACTAAAAATTGCAAGTCAACTATGCACATAAATATAATATAATATTTAAATAATTCTTATAATTATTTAATATATTATATTTATATTTAAACCGTCGGTAAACAAAGAGCCAAACTCCTCTGAGCTGTAAAAGTAAACTCCGCGACTCGCGGAGTTTGAAGGCCAAAAAGGCCGCGAGTCGCGGAGCCCCCAGTTTTGAAACTCCCTATAAAGCAAACCGAAATCTGATCATTTTCATCATCTTTTTTCTTCTTCTCCTCATACGTAAAATATATATATATATAATTCTAATAATAAGGGTATGTTAGCGAATATTGTAAGGGTGTAAGTCGAAATTCTGTCCGTGTAACGCTACGCTAATTTTAATCATTGTAAGTTATGTTCAACCTTTTTACATTAATGTCTCGTAGCTAAGTTATTATTATGCTTATTTAAAACGAAGTAATCATGATGTTGGGCTAATTACTAAAATTGGGTAATTGGGCTTTGTACCATAATTGGGGTTTGGACAAAAGAACGACACTTGTGGAAATTAGACTATGGGCTATTAATGGGCTTTATATTTGTTTAACTAAATGATAGTTTGTTAATGATAATATAAAGATTTACAATTGGGCGTCCCTATAAATTACCATATACATTCGATCGGACACGATGGGCGGGGTATTTATATGTACGAATAATCGTTCATTTAACCGGACACGGGAATGGATTAATAGCCACTAGAATAATAAAAACAGGGGTAAAATTATGTACAAAGGACACTTGGTATAATTGATAACAAAATATTAAAACCTTGGGTTACACTCAGTCGACATCCTGGTGTAATTATTAAACAAAGTATTAAAATCTTGTTACAGTTTAAATCCCCAAATAGTTGGAATATTTAACTTCGGGTATAAGGATAATTTGACGAGGACACTCGCACTTTATATTTATGACTGATGGACTGTTATGGACAAAAACCAGACGGACATATTAAATAATCCAGGACAAAGGACAATTAACCCATGGGCATAAAACTAAAATCAACACGTCAAACATCATGATTACGGAAGTTTAAATAAGCATAATTCTTTTATTTCATATTTAATTTCCTTTATTTTATATTTAATTGCACTTCTAATTATCGCACTTTTATTTATTGTTATTTAATCGCACTTTTAATTATCGTACTTTTTAATTATCGCAATTTTATTTTATCGCACTTTTATTGCAATTTCATTACCGTTATTTATTTTACGCTTTAAATTAAGTCTTTTATTTATTTAATATTTTACATTAGGTTTTAACTGCGACTAAAGTTTTAAAATCGACAAACCGGTCATTAAACGGTAAAAACCCCCCTTTATAATAATAATATTACTTATATATATGTTTGTATTTTTATAAAAGTAAATTAATATAGCGTTGAGCTTTGTTTAAAAAAGATTCCCTGTGGAACGAACCGGACTTACTAAAAACTACACTACTGTACGATTAGGTACACTGCCTATAAGTGTTGTAGCAAGGTTTAAGTATATCCGTTCTCTAAATAAATAAATATCTTGTGTAAAAATGTATCGTATTTAATAGTATTTCCTGCAAAAATTAATAAGTATTTTATATACACCTCGCGAAACATCAAGTATTTTTGGCGCCGCTGCCGGGGAAACTTTCTAAACGCCGGAAGCGCAACGCTAATATAAAAAAAAAAAAAACGTTTTAATTATTCGAAAATATAAAAAGAAAAACAAAAATATAAGTATTTTTAAGATTTTGTTAAATATTTAAGTTTCATAAGTTTCTTTATTTTTATTTTAGTTTATAAAAATATAAGTTTTATTTAAATATATCTTTTATTTATATAAAAACAGAAAACAGAAAAAAAAAATAAATAAATAAAGAAAAACGCATCGAAGATTAAACCTGTCATCTGAATTTCTGAACCCCGCGAGTCGCGGGGTTTGAAGCTTTGAATACCGCAAGTCGTGGAGGGGACCTGACACACGAACAGGAAGCCCTAATCCTGCATTTATTACGGATTATTATTAATTATTATTATTATTAACCCTAATTATTATTATTATTATAATTAAGTTTATTTTTAATTTAAGTTTTATTTAATTTATATTTTAGTTAAATTAGTTTAATTAAATTGTAAAATTAGTAGTTTTATTAAATAAATAATATAAAAATAATATTTTTATAAAAATTGTACTTTTTACAACTTTTTGTATATTTTTATATTTTGTCCCTTTTTAATCGTTGTAGCGTAATATTTGTATTTTTCGCTCATATTTAAATTTAAACTTAGTTTTTGCTATAGTTATTTTTACTCCTAGATTTTTAGGCTTTGCCATAGAATTCCTTAAGTGCTTTTTCTTTAGACTAAGATTTAGGTGCTTTAGAATTTTGCGACGCCTTTTTAAGTTTTAGTTTCTTTTTAAGTTATTTCCATTTGGGATTTAGTTTTTCCTGTAAGCTTTAATATTTTTAGACGACTTTTACCTATGTATCAATTATCATTCCAATTAGTAATCTCAATTTGCGATTATAATTTTAAGTTAGTTGTAGTAATAAGGTTAGGTTAGTCAAGTATTTTTAAGTTTTATAAGTTTCTTTTATTTTTTCGTCACCTTTTATTTTTTCAACCATTTTTCTTTTTCAACCTTTTTCCGACGAACTCTTTTTCTTTCTTATTTCTCGCTATTCTAGTTTTTAGGACATAGATTTTTATTCTACTTCTTATCTAAATTTCTTAAAATTACGAAAATTTATTTTAAGTGGTTAAATTGATAGACATCAAAATTTTCTGGTTCGTAGTAATAGTTGGATTTGTACGTGGACCGGGTTATTGGAGCCAAACAGTCCTCAATTATATTGAGACCAAACGAATCCTGCCCCTCTGCTGCATCTTTTGGCTATTCGAAACGTGGGCAAAATCAGAAAAGTCTATTGGTTGGATAACTTATTATAATTTTTCTTTCCTTTTTAAAACTAATAGGATATTCAGTGAATGCACCGAGCAAGACGTTTATCACCTTTTGTACGTTCACCACCTGTAACTAGATCAAGACATTTAGCAAATATAACCGCCGTTGATTTTTCTTTAGAATCGTCATCCAGTAGACCAAGTACTTCAGTTCAAATTTCCGATAATCCATTTTTTGAACCCGACCTCACAATTGAGAATCCGAAAAATATTCAGGAACGGTTCGTAGATCCTGAACCACTAAACTTTCCTTCGGAACCACCAATCATTCAAACAGAGATTGTTGAGGAACGAACCATTAAATCAGAATCATCTAGTGATTCCGATTCAACAAATTCAATTATGGAGAATCTGGAACCTTTAAGTATGGAAGACCGAATGAGAGCTAAACGCACTGGCCAAGGTCACGCAATTACTCATCCTGACATTAATGCGCCAGATTATGAAATCAAAGGACAAATTCTACACATGGTGACTAATCAATGCCAATTTAGTGGTGCGCCGAAGGAAGATCCAAATGAACATCTACGTACCTTTAATAGGATCTGCACACTATTTAAAATCCGAGAAGTGGAGGATGAACAGATATATCTCATGTTATTTCCCTGGACTTTAAAGGGAGAAGCCAAAGATTGGTTGGAATCGTTACCTGAAGGGGCGATCGATACATGGGACGTTTTAGTTGACAAATTTCTTAAACAATTCTTTCCTGCATCTAAAGCCGTAAGACTTCAAGCAGAAATTGTTACGTTTACACAGAAACCAAATGAAACTCTATATGAGGCGTGGACTAGATATGGAAAGTTATTAAGAGGATGTCCGCAACATGGTTTAGACACCTGTCAAATAGTACAAATATTCTACCAAGGATGCGACATCACTACAAGAAAAGACATAGATATAGCAGCTGGTGGTTCTATTATGAAGAAAACCGAAACTGATGCTTACAAAATTATTGATAATACTGCTTCCCACTCACATGAGTGGCACCAAGAAAAAGACATCGTTAGATCATCTAAAGCAGCTAGAGCCGATTCTAGCCATGACTTAGATTCCATTTCCGCAAAGATAGATGCTGTGAAGAGACGAATGGAAAAGATGACTAAAGATATTCACTCAATACGAATTAGTTGTGAGCAGTGTGGAGGACCACATTTGACAAAAGATTGTCTCAGTATTGAATTAACAATGGAACAAAGAGAGAATATTTCATACATAAACCAAAGGCCTGGAAATAATTATCAGAATAATTATCAACCGCCAAGACCGATTTACAATCAAAACCAGAATTATAACAGAAATATTCCATACAACAACCAACAAGGTCCTAGCAATCAACAAGTATCCAATAATACTTATAATCAGCAAAGACCTAATTTTCAAAACAAACCACCACAACAAACCGATGATAAAAAGACAAATTTAGAAGATATGATGACGAAGCTAGTTGAAACTCAAACGCAGTTTTTCACATCTCAGAAACAAACCAATGAACAAAATGCTCAAGCATTTAGAAATCAACAAGCTTCTATTCAAAATCTGGAACAAGAAGTGAGTAACCTAGCAAGGTTAATAGGTGAAAGAAAACCGGGAAGTCTACCTAGTGATACAAATGCTAACCCCCGGAATGAAACAGCTAAAGCTATTACCACAAGAAGTGGTACAACACTTAAACCACCGGAAATACCTGTAACTTCTGATGAAACTATTCCTACTCCACAAGAACCACAACCTGATCAAGATAAGGAAAAAGAACCGGTAGTTGAAAAGGTTAATGAAGATAACACAGTTAAGGCTAAACCTTATGTTAAACCATACCAACCACCACTTCCTTACCCGAGTAAAATGAAGAAAGAGAAACTTGAAGTCGAGCAATCCAAATTCTTGGATATGTTTAAACAGATAAATGTAAATCTTCCTTTCATTGATGTGATTTCAGGAATGCCTAGATATGCTAAATTCTTGAAAGATCTAATTTCAAATAGAAAGAAAATGGAAGAACTCTCGGCTGTTACTATGAATGCTAATTGTTCAGCAGTGCTGTTGAATAAGATACCAGAAAAATTATCTGATCCAGGAAGTTTCACAATTCCATGTTTTATGGGTAGTCTTAGTTCAATAGAAGCATTGGCAGACTTAGGTGCTAGTATAAATCTAATGCCGTATTCACTATACACTAAACTAGACCTTGGAGAATTGAAACCAACCAGAATAAGCATACAACTAGCCGATAGATCAATAAAATATCCTGGAGGGATAATGGAGAACATGCTAGTTAAAGTTGGTACTTTAGTATTTCCAGTAGATTTTGTTGTTTTGGACATGGAAGAAGATTCTCAAGTTCCTCTCATATTAGGAAGACCATTCTTAAACACGGCTAAAGCAATGATAGACGTGTTCGGTAAGAAACTGACCCTAAGTATAGAGGATGAGAGTGTTACTTTTTCAGTTGATAGAGCAATGCAACAACCACAATCTGCAGATGATACATGTTATTATATTCAAACTATAGATGCACATGCAGAATTATTAGAAGAATTTCCAGAATTACAAGGAACAGGAGAATGTTCTTTAGGAGAAGGTAATGAACCAATTGATGAAGCTGAAATGTTAGCTACACTTATAGCTAATGGATATGAACCAACAACAGAAGAAATTCAAATGCTAAAAGAAGAAGACAGATATCGATATAAATCATCGATAGAAGAACCTCCGAAATTAGAGTTAAAGCCACTTCCAAACCATTTGGAATACGCTTATTTACATGGTGAATCTGAATTACCTGTAATAATATCATCTTCTCTTACTGAAAATGAGAAATCACAACTCATTTCTGTGTTGAAAGCTCATAAACCAGCCATTGCATGGAAAATTCATGATATTAAAGGAATAAGTCCTTCGTATTGCACACATAAAATCCTTATGGAAGAAGGTCATAAAACGTATGTGCAACGCCAATGAAGACTAAATCCTAATATGCAAGATGTAGTTAAGAAAGAGATTATTAAACTGCTAGATGCAGGTTTAATTTATCCAATCTCTGATAGTCCATGGGTAAGCCCAGTTCAATGCGTGCCTAAGAAGGGTGGCATGACTGTCATTACAAATGAGAAAAATGAGCTTATTCCTACTAGGACTGTAACAGGATGGCTTGTATGTATTGATTATAGAAAATTAAATGACGCCACCAGAAAAGATCACTTTCCCTTACCTTTCATAGATCAAATGTTGGAAAGATTAGCCGGAAATAGTTACTATTGTTTTCTAGATGGATTTTCCGGATATTTTCAAATTCCAATAGCACCCGAAGATCAAGAGAAAACCACATTCACGTGCCCTTATGGTACTTTTGCTTACAAACGCATGCCATTTGGACTTTGCAACGCCCCTGCAACCTTTCAAAGGTGTATGATGGTGATTTTTCACGACATGATAGAAGAATGCATGGAAGTTTTCATGGATGACTTTTTAGTCTTCGGTGATACATTTGAATCATGTCTAGTTAATCTAGAACGAATGCTTCTTAGATGCGAACAATCAAATCTAGTACTTAATTGGGAGAAATGCCATTTCATGGTTAAAGAAGGCATCGTTCTTGGACATAAAATTTCAAAAGAAGGAATTGAAGTGGATAGAGCTAAAGTAGATGTAATTGCTAAACTTCCACATCCCACCAATGTTAGAGGAATTAGGAGTTTTCTAGGGCATGCCGGTTTTTACCGACGTTTCATAAAAGATTTTTCTAAAATTGCCACTCCTATGAATAAACTCCTAGAAAAGGATGCTCCATTCATCTTTTCAGATGAGTGTATCAAATCTTTTAATATTCTTAAAGAGAAACTCACTAATGCGCTGATCATGATAACACCAAATTGGAATCTACCATTTGAACTAATGTGCGATACAAGTGATTTTGCAATGGGAGCCGTTTTAGGACAAAGGATTGAAAAACGATTTCAACCTATATATTATGCTAGTAAGACGTTACAAGGAGCACAAACGAACTATACAACTACTGAAAAAGAACTCCTTGCTATTGTCTTTGCTTTTGACAAATTTCGATCATATCTCGTTCTAGCAAAAATGGTGGTCTATACCAACCATTCTGCTCTTAGATACCTATTTTCAAAACAAGATGCTAAACCAAGATTAATTCGTTGGATCTTACTCTTACAAGAGTTTGATATTGAAATCCGAGATAAAAGAGGAGCAGAAAATCTCGCCGCTGATCATCTTTCTCGTCTTGAAAATCCTGAGTTAGAAGTTCTAAATGAATCGGCCATACAAGACAACTTTCCTGATGAATATCTATTGAAGATAGATTATAAAGAAATCCCATGGTTTGCAGACTATGCAAATTATTTAGTATGTGGATTCCTTGAAAAAGGATTATCGTACCAAAAACGAAAGAAATTCTTCAGTGATATAAAACACTATTTCTGGGAAGATCCACATTTGTTTAAAAGTTGTCCCGATGGAATAATACGCCGATGTGTATTTGGAGATGAAGCTAGTAAAATATTAAACCATTGTCACACAGGACCAACAGGAGGGCATTATGGGCCTCAACTAACAGCAAGAAAAGTTTATGATGCTGGATTCTATTGGCCAACAATTTACAAAGACGCACACCTTCTTTGCAAATCCTGTGATGCATGTCAAAGGGCCGAAAAAATAAATCAACGTGATGAAATGCCACAAAATGTCATCCAAGTATGTGAAGTATTTGACATTTGGGGTATTGACTTTATGGGTCCATTTCCAAAATCTCATAATAATCTATATATACTCGTAGCCATTGATTATGTATCTAAATGGGCGGAAGCACAAGCTCTCCCAACTAACGATGCTCGAGTTGTAGTCAACTTTTTAAAACGTCTTTTTGCAAGGTTTGGAACACCGAAAGCTTTAATAAGTGATCGGGGTACTCATTTCTGTAATACTCAACTTGAGAAAGTTCTTAAAAGATATGGAGTAACTCATAAAATCTCCACCGCATATCATCCACAAACAAGTGGACAAGTTGAAAATACCAACCGAGCTTTAAAACGTATTTAAGAGAAAACCGTAGGATCAAATCCGAAGGAATGGTCCATTAAATTGGAGGATGCACTCTGGGCTTTTAGAACAGCCTACAAAACTCCAATTGGAACCACACCTTTTAGACTTGTTTATGGAAAAGCATGTCATCTTCCAGTAGAAATTGAACACAAAGCATTTTGGGCTTTGAAAACATGTAATCTTGATTTACATGAAGCCGGACATCTACGATTAAGTCAACTAAACGAATTAGAAGAATTAAGACATGAAGCATACGAAAATTCGTTAATCTATAAAGAAAGAACGAAGAAATGGCATGATAAAAGAATCAGAAGTTCAAAAGAATTTAAAGAAGGAGACAGAGTTCTTCTTTTCAATTCACGATTCAAGCTATTTCCAGGAAAATTGAAATCAAGATGGTCTGGACCATTCATAGTCAAAAGAGTTTTCCCATACGGAACGATAGAATTGATAAATTCAAATGGGATTGAATTTAAAGTTAATGGTCACAGAGTTAAACATTACATACATGGTCCAATGGAAGTCGACAACGAAGTTAATCACAATTTCGACACCACAGCTAACTAAGTGTGGGGAGAATCAAGTCTTTAAAGGATAATATGTATTTCTATTAGAGTTAGATTGTCTGTTTTCGTGTAGTTCTCGAAAATGGAACCCGAATGGTCTTTCCCTAGCAGACCCTAAAGAACTAGTCTTCTTAAGGTATAAATATCTTTAATCAATCAACCCAAAATATTTCAAAAATTCGTCATGAGTTAAATTAGGTCTTGGAACCGAAATTACTTTACCGAAAAAAGGGGCGCATATTTTTGATAATATTTGATTGATTAAAGTGGGATAAAAAGCCAAAAAGATTTTTAATTTTATTTTTACCATGTTTTTAAAATTAATATTTAAATCTTAAATTAATATTGTAAACTTTGTAAAAACAATATTTTTAAAATTGTAAATATTTGAAAAATTAATATAAGTTTGGTGTGAATTTATAATATGAATTTTTAAAATTAAGTTTGGTGTGAATTTTTAATTTTTAAAATATGAATTTTTAATTTTATGCATTTCAAATTTTTAAGTTTGGTGTGAATTTTTAATATTAATTTTGAATTTTATATTTAAGTTGTGTGAATTTAAAAACAAAAATTTACTTTATCTCATTAAGTTAAAAATATGATTTTTAAAATTCATCGTAAGTTGAAGACTAGGTCATTGAACCGAAATTGCTTTACCCGAGGGAGGGACGAGAGTTATTATTATCATTATTTTTAATCTTATTGAATTAAAGTATGCCAAAAACATTAAAAAAAAAAAAAAACCCTAAAATCTTAGCTTTTAAAACAATCGCTACAAAAAGACAAATTTTAAAATTTTGTCGAAGGACGGACTAGGACATCAATCCGAAACGACCTCTTCCTAAATAACAAGGGAAACAAAATTTTAAAATTAAGTACTTAATTGTTTTATAAGTTTATGATTATAAAAAAAAAAAAAATATCAAACTCCGCGACTCGCGGAGTTTGGAGGGTTAATCCCCGCGACTCGCGGGAGGACCAATTTACAGAAAAAAATAAAACGCACAAACTGATCAGTCCACACCCCCAAAACAGAAAATAACTGCGAAATAACCCACGAAAAACCCAAAAAATACACCCCAAAATCACAATTTTTAACCGTTAATCACCAAATTTTTTACTAAAATCATGTTGAGAAGGATGCTATCTAGGAATTACTCAAGAAAAACGGTAAATTTCTACACCTAAACACCATTTAATCCGAAATTTTGTGTTCTTGAGCAATTTTTTCCCCAATTTGATTTTGATGCTTTTTAGTGTAATTAGGCTTAAATTGTTTATATATTATGCTTGTATAACCTAGATTGATGCTGTTTAACATGATTAGAAGCCTTAAACTTCAAATTTTGAGTAATCTAGGGTTTGTGTTCTTGAGCAAATTTGGGGCTTTTTGATATAAACAGGTTATGGCCGATTTTTGTCATGAATTGTTGCTAAATTAAGTAGTGTAACATGTCTAGGTAGTTAAATGATCCAAACTTTGAGCCTAAACATGATTTTGAGAATTAAAGTGGACTTTTTCAAGTCTAAAAATTCATGAACTTGATTTTTGAAAGATAATGCCATTTGAGACTTGTTTGATTGCTAGTAATGATTATTTTGACATGTTGTTTGAGTTGAATGCTTATGAACTTGGAGAACATTTTCGTATATGCTTATTTGAAAAAGTGTAGATTTGATGAAAATATGAAAATAAGCTTAAGTTTGATATAAATTGATAATGTCATTGTAATTATTTTGATTGATGATTTTGCTGACACTAATGCATATTTGGATGCACAAAAATTGTGTTTGATGTGTTTTGCAGACTGAAAGGGGTGAATCTTCATCCCAAGCCCGCAATGCTCCTGCTGAGAATGCGGAACAACAGGAGGTGGATAACTACTACAAGCAGGATATACCTCATCCAGTCATGACCTTTTCCGATATGCACTTGGAAGAGTTGCACCCGAACCTGAGATTTGACAGACTTTGGATAGATTATCCAAAATATCAACGGGGTTTGCATACTCTTCATTCTAAGGTTGTTGAGGTACCGAGGGTCATAGAATGGGGACCCTTAGAAGCTGTAGAATTGGCCAGGCCAATTAGGGAATTACTTGTACAGAGGTATGGTAATTCTTCTTTTAATGACTGGGTACGTTTATTCACCATGCGTAGACCTGTATATAAAGTATGGTGTGAAGAATTGTTATGTAGTATAGAGTTAAATGATCGGGTAGCTAATTTAACCGATCGTTCTTTTATTAGATTTTTGTTAGGCAGTTCGATGCGCCACATGTCTTTACTGGACATGGCTCAGGCTTTACGTATATATACGCCTGAGGAGTTAGCGTCTGCCGATTGTAGAGGATTGATACTAAATGGTAGAAAGATAGATGAAAATTTTGATACACACGGTGTGTGGAGTCAAATGACAAGCCATCACCGTTTCAAAGGGGGAAATTACTCTTATTTGGATATAGATAGAGCCGAATTAAGAGTGATTCATAGGTTTTTAGCTAATTCGATTACACAAAGGGGTAAAAACAAGGAAAAAGTAAATGAACAGGATTTGTTTTACCATATGTGTATTCGAGACCCACAAAGCGCTGTAAGTATACCGTATTGTGTGGGTTATTATTTATCAGCTATGGTTCGGGGGATGCGACCGCATAGCATAATAGGAGGTGGTATTTTTATTACTTTGATTGGTGAATATCTCGGTGTGGATATAAGTCGGGGGGGATTATTAGTAGAAGAACCGGAACCCCGCGATACTATAGGTTTAAATGTATACCATGGTGCAAAAGTTTTGAAGAGGCGAAATAACGCCGCAGTACAATACCATGGTAGACATCCACAGGTGGAGAGAAACCAACAGCAAGGTAATGTAGGAGGGGGGAATGAGATGCAAGAAATGCAAAGGTTTATAGCTTCTCAGGAATACGAAAATGCAAGACAGAGAGCATTTGAAGATTGGCAAGTACATCAGAACCAAATCATAGCTCATTTCCAACATATAGGTAGAAACTATATTCCTACACCGAAACCCATCTTCCCTCCCTGGTCTATAGAGATGCAGCCACCGTATCCTACGTATGACCCTGCCGAAGCATTCTATAGCACCTATGGTTATGCCTGGAACCCCTATTGGTACCAGTATCATCCCTAGTATACTTAGTTTTATTTATTTTGTAATTTGTAATTATTGATACGTTTAATACTTTTGTTAATATTGTAATCATTTTTATAATTATCTAACTTTTATTCTTAGATTTTAATAATTTTTGAATGTGGGGTAATATACCAAACTTCAAAAATATGTATATATGTTTGCAGTTTATCTTATGTACACAACAGGGTAAAACAACGCATTTTCAAAGACTGGCATTAAGTTCAGCAAAAGCAACTAATTTTGACGACAAGATGCAAAATATATGTGAAATAACAACAAGACGGAATGAACAAATGATGTGCACCATTTATCATTCAACAAACAAACGCCAATATATTTGGAAACTTTGGTAAAAATTTAATCATTTTCACACAAATCACCCTCAATAATTTAAATTGTTACTGATTTCTTGCAAATGAGGGCATTGCAAGATCTTAAGTGTGGGAAGGGGTTAAATTCTTTCGGATTTTAAAAATTTTTACTTTATACACTTGGTTACCATTAAAAATACTAGTAAAGCAGTAGTTGTATTAGAATCTAGTGCTCTCTGATAATAAAGAACAGCCCTAGTCTTATATACTGACTACCCAATTCTAGTAAAATTTTTCAAAATTTTCAATTAAATGAACTCAAAATCATGTTTATACATATTTATGAACGATAAAACTAGGTTTTAACACTGAAATTATTGTTACCTCGGAAAGGACATAAATTGAGAAACAAACCAAAATGTTAAAATTCATTTAAAATGGAATAGAGGACGATAAAAAGGAAAATAAAAGCCAAGTGTGGGAAAATTTACCAAGTTATCTTTAACATATGTCACATATATCTGTAACAAATAACTGAAAATACTTTTGCTTTGGACTAAACTAAACTGTTTTACCCGATGAAAGAAAAGAAGAGATGGATCTACACGATGAATCAATTCCATCATTAAAAGGAAGTAAAGTCTTCCGAAAAAGACACGCGCTTCTTGATTTAGGTCATGAAGTTGTCGTCCAGACCAGCTGTAGGTTGACGAAAAATCTAGAAAAGTCATCACTAAAATCAGCAGGAAATCCACGGACCTCAGCATTAAACAGGGTCGCCAAGTGGTCAGATTTATCCTAACCATAAGAAGGATTTATCTTGTACAATGGGGGGGGGCACCATGCAAATTAGCTGGATAAGACTAATGAATCAGATCCCCAGAAAGGATAATCTCCTTAAAGATTAAAAATCAGCTTTTAAGACTGATATTACTCAATCCTAGAGATTGACCTTAAAGATTGAGAATTCAAACTCATGGAATTCAATGATATCTAAACTTGAGCTTGAACGAGAAAATATTTTGATCAAAATTACAAACCGATTTGTTTTCTGAAAACCCTATTTTCAATGCGTTCATTACCATTGAACGTAAAATCCTAGGAATTCACCTGGAATTCATTAGGTCACCTGAACTAAAACGGGTGTCAACCGTAAGAACGGTGGTTGCATAGTGGTCAAAGACAGGACCTTGTGCCATACCGAAAAATTATAAGGGTGAGCTTTACTATTGCTCCTACCAAGGATAGTAATTGCGTCCGACACATTATAGACCATAATTAAAAGCATGTCAGGGGACATTGCCTTAACAGTTGCTTGTTCAACGCTTTCCTTTACAACCGGACGGTAGTTTACCGAAAGGTAATATACGGGACAAGTGAACTGGACGTGTTGCTTTCCAAATACAAGGTTAGCAAGTGGGTGACACAAAACTATAAGTTTTGAGCTAAAATTTTCAAAACTGAAACCCACCAAGCCCACAAAAATATTTTGCAAACACCGGTAAAGGGTTATTCCGGAAAACTTATCTAGGGTAAAAACTAGATTTAATTTTCAAAAGATCAAATGTTTTCATAAAGATCCAATTTCCTTAATGGATCTAAATTTTTATAGTCATGTGGGACTGCAAACCATATCGTTACTACCATTGTTCATACCACCGTATAGAAATCACTGATGTACAAAGTGTGAAGAATAAAGAAGTGATTCTAGTATTTCAAGACGATATTGCTTGAGGACAAGCAACGCTCAAGTGTGAGAATATTTGATAATGCTAAAAACGAACATATATTTCATAGCATTATTCCTCAAGAAAGACAAGCTTTTAGTTGCAATTGTTCTATTTACAAGTGATATTCGTTTAAATAATAAAAGGTGAAGACAAAAGACAGATTCGACGAATTGAAGACGCAAACGACCAAAAAGCTCAAAAGTACAAAAGACAATCAAAGAGGTTCCAATTATTGATAAGAAACGTCTCGAAATTACAAGAGTACAAGATTCAAAACACAAAGTACAAGATATTAAATTGTACGCAAGGACGTTCGAAAATCCGGAACCGGGACCAGAGTCAACTCTCAACGCTCGACGCAACGGACTAAAAATTGCAAGTCAACTATGCACATAAATATAATATAATATTTAAATAATTCTTATAATTATTTAATATATTATATTTATATTTAAACCGTCGGTAAACAAAGAGCCAAACTCCTCTGAGCTGTAAAAGTAAACTCCGCGACTCGCGGAGTTTGAAGGCCAAAAAGGCCGCGAGTCACGGAGCCCCCAGTTTTGAAACTCCCTATAAAGCAAACCGAAATCTGATCATTTTCATCATCTTTTTTCTTCTTCTCCTCATACGTAAAAAATATATATATATATATATATATATAATTTATATTTTAATTTTAATTATAATTCTAATAATAAGGGTATGTTAGCGAATATTGTAAGGGTGTAAGTCGAAATTCTGTCCGTGTAACGCTACGCTAATTTTAATCATTGTAAGTTATGTTCAACCTTTTTACATTAATGTCTCGTAGCTAAGTTATTATTATGCTTATTTAAAACGAAGTAATCATGATGTTGGGATAATTACTAAAATTGGGTAATTGGGCTTTGTACCATAATTGGGGTTTGGACAAAAGAACGACACTTGTGGAAATTAGACTATGGGCTATTAATGGGCTTTATATTTGTTTAACTAAATGATAGTTTGTTAATGTTAATATAAAGATTTACAATTGGGCGTCCCTATAAATTACCATATACACTCGATCGGACACGATGGGCGGGGTATTTATATGTACGAATAATCGTTCATTTAATCGGACACGAGAATGGATTAATAGCCACTAGAATAATTAAAACAGGGGTGAAATTATGTACAAAGGACACTTGGTATAATTGATAACAAAATATTAAAACCTTGGGTTACACTCAGTCGACATCCTGGTGTAATTATTAAACAAAGTATTAAAATCTTGTTACAGTTTAAATCCCCAAATAGTTGGAATATTTAACTTCGGGTATAAGGATAATTTGACGAGGACACTCGCAATTTATATTTATGACTGATGGACTGTTATGGACAAAAACCAGACGGACATATTAAATAATCCAGGATAAAGGACAATTAACCCATGGGCATAAAACTAAAATCAACACGTCAAACATCATGATTACGGAAGTTTAAATAAGCATAATTCTTTTATTTCATATTTAATTTCCTTTATTTTATATTTAATTGCACTTCTAATTATCGCACTTTTATTTATTGTTATTTAATCGCACTTTTAATTATCGTACTTTTTAATTATCGCAATTTTATTTTATCGCACTTTTATTGCAATTTCATTATCGTTATTTATTTTACGCTTTAAATTAAGTCTTTTATTTATTTAATATTTTACATTAGGTTTTAACTGCGACTAAAGTTTTAAAATCGACAAACCGGTCATTAAACGGTAAAAACCCCCCTTTATAATAATAATATTACTTATATATATGTTTGTATTTTTATAAAAGTAAATTAATATAGCGTTGTGCTTTGTTTAAAAAAGATTCCCTGTGGAACGAACCGGACTTACTAAAAACTACACTACTGTACGATTAGGTACACTGCCTATAAGTGTTGTTGCAAGGTTTAAGTATATCCGTTCTCTAAATAAATAAATATCTTGTGTAAAAATGTATCGTATTTAATAGTATTTCCTGCAAAAATTAATAAGTATTTTATATACACCTCACGAAACATCAACTTCTTTTGACATTGAGACCAAATTCTTCATCATGTCATTTTGCACTTTTATAAAATTAGGTGGAATTTCAGATGATTGTACCTCTTCATCATCAGATGCTAAGTCAGAATTCTCCATTGCTTCCTTAGCTTTGATGAGCTTAGTCACCTTGCAAACATTTGCATGTTCCACCTCTGAATCTGAGTCCTCAGTCCAGTTAAACCAAGTATCATCAACCGGTTTCAGCTCTCTCCCAGTTTCTACAATCTTAGCCATCAACATTTTCTTCTTGTAGTAAGCTGCATCCTTCTTCTTTGGCATCTTGCACTCACGAGAGTAATGACCAGCTTTGCCACAATTGAAACAGATTGATTCATCCTTGGAATCATCAGCACGCTGTTGTTGTTTTGAGTGATCGTCTTTCTTGTAGTACGAGGAAGATGATGACTTCTTGCGTTGATTGCTTGATTTGCCTTTGAACTTGTGTTTGTTCAAGGCTTTTGTTAACATGGCTGCCATTTTGACTAATTCAAGGTGAGAATCATCAACATCAGAAAGATTCAACTCTTCAGAATCAGTTGATTCTTCAACAAGCACTTTCTTGGACAAACTTTTGGAAGTCGTAAATGATTTGCTCTTCTTTTTGGCAATGAGAGCAAGAGGATCACTTGGAGATGACTCTTTCCTTCCTTCTTGAAGTTTAGACACTTCAGGTTGGTAATGCATGATGTGTCCGAGGTGTAGTACGAAATAGATTATATTTTACTACGAAATACAATTAAATACGATACAATTTTACACAAGTTATTTATTTATTTATTGAATGGATATACCTAAACCTTACTACAACACTTATAGGCAGTGTACCTAATCGTAGAGTAGTGTATTTTTTAGTAAGTCCGGTTCGTTCCACAGGGAGTCAGCTGAGTTTAACGCTATATTTATTTTACACTATATTTGTATATATATATATATATATATATATATATATATATATATATATAAAAGTAATATTATTATTATTATAAAAGGGGGGTTTTACCGTTTAGTGACCGGTTTGTCGATTTTATGTCTTAAGTCACAATTAAAACCTAATGTAAAATATTAAATATAAATATAACTTAATTTAAAGCGTAAAGTAAATGACGATAAAAGTACAATAAATAAAATTGCAGTAATTTAAAGTACGATAAATAAAATGATGGTAAATAAAAGTACGATGAAATATAAATTAAGAGAATTATGCTTATTTAAACTTCCGTAATCATGATGTTTGACGTGTTGATTTTAATTTATTACCATGGGCTAATTGTCCTTTGTCCTGGTTTATTTGATACGTCCATCTGGTTTTTGTCCATAATAGTCCATCGTTCATAAATATAAAGTGCGAGTGTCCTCATCAAATTACCCTTATACCTGAAGTCAAATATCCCAACTAATTGGGGACTTAAACTGTAACAAGGTCTTAATACTTTGTTAATGATTACACCAGGTTATCGACTGCGTGTAACCCAAGGTTTTAATATGTTGTTAACAATTACACCAATTTTCCTTGTATGTAATCCACTCCTGTTTTAATGAGTCAATTGACTATTAATCCATTCCCGTATCCGGTTAAATGAACGATTATTAGTATTTATAAATATCCCGCCCATCGTATCCGATCGAGTGTATGTGGTTATTTATAGATATGTAAAATTGTAAATCTCTATATTAAATTAACGAATTATCATTCAGTTAAACAAATATAAAGCCCATTAATAGCCCATAGTCTAAATTCCACAAGTGTCGGTCTTTTGTCCAAACCCCAATTATGGTCCAAAGCCCAATAACCCCGTCTTTAATATTTAGTCCAACATCACGATTACTTCGGCTTAAATAAGCATAATAATAACTTAGCTACGAGACATTAATTTAAAAAGGTTGAACATAACTTACAATGAGTATTAATTGCGTAGCATTACACGGACAGAGTTTCGACTTACAAACTTAAAACATTCGCTACTATAACCTTATTATTATTAACTTAATATTAAAATTAAAATATAAATATAAATATATTTGAGAGAGAGCAGAGAAGAATATTGATGAAGGTGTACATAATTCGCAGAATTCGTTGCCTTTTTATAGCACCTGGCCATATATTTCACTCCATGCGATCGCATGGAGTTTCTTCTTTATGGCCATGCGATCGCATGGCCTCCTGGGACAGCTCACAATGATTTGTCTTCTTGTTTTGCTGACACATTTAAATATAAATATATAATATATATAATTTTATATAATTATATATATATATTATATTATATTATAATCATGTGCATAGTTGACTTGTAATTTTAGGTTCGTTGACTTGCGCGTTGATGCTCGGTTTATGTCTCGGTTCCAGATTTTCGAACGTCCTTTCGTACGATTTAATATCTTTTACTTTGCGTTTCGCGGCTTGTACTCTTGTAATTTTTAGACGTTTCTTATCAATAATTTGAACCACTTGGATTGTACTTTGTACTTTTAGCTTTTTGGTTATTTACATCTTCAAATCGTCGAATCTGTCGTTTGTCTTCACCTTTTATTATTTAAACGAATATCACTTGTAAATAGAACAATTGCAACTAAAAGCTTGTCTTTCTTGAATGATAATGCTATGAAATATGTGTTCGTTTTTAACATTATCAAATATTCCCACATTTGAGCGTTGCTTGTCCTCAAGCAATATAGAACTTAAATATAACTTTACTAGAATCACTTCTTTATTCTTCACACTTTGTACATCAGTGATTTTGATATAGCGGTATGAACAATGATAGTAACGATGTGGTTTACAGTCCCAAATGACTATGAAAATTTAGATCCTTTAGGAAATTGGATCTTTATGAAAACATTTGATCTTTTGAAAATTCATTCTAGCTTTTACCCTAGATAAGTTTTCCGGAATAACCTTTCACCGGTGTTTGCAAAATATTTTTGTGGGATTTGCGGGTTTCAGATTTGAAAATTTTAGCTCAAAACTTATGGTTTTGTGTCACCCACTTGCTAACCTTGTATTAGGAAAGTAACACGTCCAGTATACTTGCTCCGTATATTACCTTTCGGTAAACTACCGTCCGATTGTAAAGGAAAGCGTTGAACAAGCAACTGTTAAGGCAATATCTAATGACATGCTTTTGATTATGGTCCACAACGTGTCAGATGCAATTACTATCCTTTGTAGGAGAAATAGCAAAGATCACCCTATAATTTTTTGATCTGGCACAAGGTCCTGTCTTTGACCGTGCTATGCAACCACCGTTCTTACGGTTGACACCCGATTTGGTTCAGGTGACCTAATGGATTCCGGTGAATTCTTAGGATTTTACGTTCAATGGTAATTAACGCATTGAAAATAAGTTTTCAGAAAACAAATTGGTTTGTAATTTTGATCAAAATTTTTTCTCGTTCAAGCTCGAGTTTAGATATCATCGAATTCCATGAGTTTGTAATTCTCAATCTTTTAAAGTCAATCTCAAGGATTGAGTAATATCAGGCTTAAATGCTAATTTTTGATCTTTAAGGAGATTATCCTTTCTGGGGATCTGATTCATTAGTCTTATAAGCTAATTTGTACGGTGCCCCCCATTGTACGAGATAGATCCTCTCATGGTTAGGATAAGTCTGACCACATGGAGACCCTGTTTGATGCTGAGGTTCGTGGATTTCCAGCTGATTTTCGAGAAAACTTTTCAAGGTTTTTCTTAGACTCTACAACTGGTCTGGACGACATGTTCCTGACCTAAATCAAGAAGCGCGTGTCTTTTTCTCGGAAGACTTTTCTTCCTTTTAAATTCCATTTATATTATAATAAACTGGGTAAAACTGATTAATATCGTCCAAAACAAAAGTATCTTCAATTATTTGTACAAAAATATGTGATATATGTTCTAAATAACTTGGTAAATTTTTCCCTTTTTATTCTCTTCTATTCCATTTTAAATGAATTCAAGCGTTTTGGGTTGTTTCTCAATTTATGCCCTTTCCGAGGTAACAATAATTTCGGTGTTAACACCTAGTTTTATCGTTCATAAATATGTATAAACATGATTTTGAGTTCATTTAGTTGAAATTTTTTTAAAATTTTTACTAGAAGTGGGTAGTCAGTATATAAGACTAGGGCTGTTCTTTATTATCAGAGAGTATTAGATTCTAATACAACTACTGCGTTACTAGTAAAATTTAACGGTGGCTATTAAACCAAGTGTATAAGTCAAAATTTTAAAACCGAAAGAATTTAATCCCTTCCCACACTTAAGATCTTGCAATGCCCTCATTTACAAGAAATCAGTAACAATTTAAATTATTGAGGGTGATTAGCGTAGAAAAATGATTAAATTTTACCAAAGTTTCCAAATATATTGTTGTTTGCTTGAATGATAAATGGTGAACATCATTTGTTTATTCCTGCAGTTGTTATTTCGCATATATTTTGCATCTTGTCGTCAAAATTAGTTGCTTTTGCTGAATTTAATGCCAGTCTTTGAAAATGCGCTGTTTTACCCTGTTGTGTACATGAGATAAAATACATACAATACAAATATAAACATGCATGGTATTTTGAAATGGGACTTAATATCCCACTTTCAAATTACAAAAATGATTTATTAGTACAAAATAATAAAAATGTTAAACATTACATAAAAGTATCAAAATGTTAAATGTTTAACATAAATAGATAAAAATAATAAAAGATAAAAAATCAACAATGGAACACTATCAATTTGGATATGGATTTCAGGTCATATCATCGCTCGAGTTCCATGGTTGGTGATAGGTGTCCTGATAGGCTTGATTGGGGTCGTACAGGTTAAAGGGTGGTCAGATGTCAGGCTGATGTGGTGGATAAAAAGCACGCCGAGTCGGGATGTAGTTATGTGGTACCTGATATGATAGCTGGCTCATGATTTGGTGCTGATGAACTTGCCAGCTATCGTGTTGGCGTCGCCTGGATTGCTCATACTCATCCGCGGCTCTCCACTGCTCATACTTACGATGCCTAGCTTGGTTATTCATTTCCACCTCATCTACATGCTGGAAGACATCAGTATAACTATCTCTAATGACATCTCTAATGTCATCTGCTTCCTCCATCTCCTCATCCGAACCCCTCTCTACCTGTGGATGGGTGCCCTGATATGGTATTGGCATATTGTGCCTCCGTTTTAGTACCTTTGCACCTTGATAAACCTGCAAGCCTATTCTCTCGGCTTGTTCCTCAATCTCCACCATCGGACCCCCATGCTCTTTATCTACACCTAAGTACTCTCCAATGAGAGTAACAAAAATACCTCCCCCTATAATACTTCCTGCTTGCATACCCTCAACAACTTTAGACAAATAGTGGCCTACGCAATAAGGAATGTTAACAAAGCTCCTCAGGTCTCGAATACACTTAAGGTAAAATAAATCATTTAAGGTCATTTTCTCCATGTTTCTACCCCGTTGTGTAATCGAGTTCGCTAAAAATCTATGTATTACTCGGAGCTCTGCTCTATCAATATCTAAGTAGGAGTGTCTTCCACCCCGCGTAAACTCCCTAAATTGTGACATACGCCTCCATATGGCGTTAGCGTCAAAATTCTTATCTACTCTTTATCCTTCAGCAATTAAACTATTACAATCAGGTGTAATAATCTCAGCGGGGGTGTAGATCAGTAAAGCTCTAGCCATGTCCAACATGGACATTATGTACATTGTACCTCCTAAAAGAAATCTAATAAAACTTTTATCTCCTAACATAGTAACCTGATTATTTAACTCTATAGTGCTAAGCAATTCAACACACCATTCTCTATATATATTTCTACGCGTGGTAAATAAACGGATCCAATCGTTAAATGTAGAGTTACCATACCTCTGAACTAGTAAATCCCTAACTAGTTCGGCTAGGTGAACTGCTTCCAAAGACTCCCAATCGATTACCCGAGGCATCTCAATATTTTTGTGGTAAAGGATGTGCATGTTCTTTTGAAATTACTGGTATTCTGTCCAACAACGATCGAATCTTAGGTTGGGATGTAACTGTTGGTCATCGATAAGTGGGTGCATAATCCTCGGGTGAGGCTGAAATTGACGATAATGAGTGTAAAACAGTGGTTCCGGCTCATGATATAGCATGTGTTGATCATAATGTTGTTGTTCAGGTTGTGGTTCCGGTTGTGGTTCTTGATCAGGTTCTTGTTCAGGTTGTCTAGACGATGATGCACCGTCCGTATCTGTATTTCTCTGCAAAACACATTGAACACAAAATTTGTGCATCCAAATATGCATTAGTGTTAGCAATATAACAAATTAAAACAATTACAATAACATGTTTAATCCATATTAAACTTATACTCATTTTCATATTTTTATCAATTCTACAATTTTTCAAATAAGCATATATGAAAAGGTATACAAAGTTCATAAGCATTCAACTCAAATAACATGTTAAAATAACCATTACTAGCAATTAAATAAGTTTCAAATGGCATTTACATCAAAATAATCAAGTTCATGAATTTTAGACTTAAAAAGTCCACTTTGATGCTCAAAAATCATGTTTATGATCAAGGTTTGGATCATTTAGCAACCTAAACATATTACACTACTTAATTTAGCAATAATTCATAACAAAAATCGGACATAACCTGTTTATATCAAAAAGCCCCAAATTGCTCAAGAACACAAACCCTATATTTCTAAAAAATTTGAAGTTTAAGGGTTCAAATCATGACAAATAGTATCAATCTAGGTTTTACAAGCATAATATACTAACAATTTAACTCTAATTAAGCTAGAAATCATCAAAATTAAATTAGAACAATTAATTATAATTATCACAAAAATTAGAAAATTTATGAGTTTAGGGGTGAAATTTTTACCTTTTTGCTCCCTCATCTGAAGAAAGGCATGATTATAGCGGATTATAGCAAGAAATTTCGTTGATTTTGGTTGAAAATTGGTGATTTTTGGTGAATTTGTGTGTGTTTATTCGTGGATGTGTGTGTGTATTGTGAGGACAGAGAGCAGTCGACTGAATTTTTTAATCATGTCCAGTATTTCAGCCTCATGCGATCGCATGAGGTTATAGGGTAAATCCCATGCGATCGCATGGGGTGCCATATATATATATATATATATATATATATATATATATATATATATATATATATATATATATATATATAACCTTTTACTTATAAAACAAAAACTGATTAAATTTTAAAAATTTGTTTCTTTTTAGATTGAGGGCGTTTCGATACGTTTACCTAGTTCGTCCCTCGACAAAATTTTAAAATTTGTCATTTTAAAGCGTTGTTTTAAAAACAAAGATTTTTAGGTTTTTTAAAAGTTTTTGGCATACTTTAAATCAATAAGATTAAAAATAATGATAATAAAATTTTTCGCCCCGCCCTCGGGTAAAGCAATTTCGGTTCAACGACCTAGTCTTCAACTCACGATGAATTTTAGAAATAATATTTTTAACTTAATGAAATAAAGTACATTTTTGTTTTTAAATTCACACCAAACTTAAATTTAAAATGCATAAAATTTCATATAAATATTAATATTTTTCATATACATTAATTTTACAATTTTACATTTAAAATAATATATTTATATATTACTTTTAAAAACAAGGTAAAAGTAAAAATAAAAATCTTTTTGGTCTTTTATCTCATTTTAATCAATCAAATATTAACAAAAATATACGTCCCTCTTTTGGGTAAAGTAATTTCGACTATATTACCTAGTTTTACTCATGACAAATTTCTGAAATATTTTGAATTGATTGATTAAAGATATTTATACCTTATGTATAAACGGTAAATTTCGCAGTGATGCATTAAATTTTTGTATGATATCAATAATTTCGGTTTCTTATACCTAATTTTATTGAATATCAATTTAATACTTTATAGCGAACGATTCAGCGTTTATTATCAAAAGGTTAAAAACAATAAAAATAAAATAAAAACTGTACATATTACCTGTGAGATAGAATTTTCAGAGACCTGCTTTAGTCGACTCATAGGAGAGTCGTTCGATTTGGTTTTCCATTGCTACATAAGCGTAACCTTGAATTTTCAATAACTTTTCTTCTAAACATATGAACGGTCCTTCTCTGCATAAAGTAACGAACTCGATATTGGAATGTGTCTGATTGTTCGAACATTTCCCTTCATGTGACCATTTTCCGCATTTATGACATCTTTCAATGTAACACCCCAAACCAAACCACGAACAACCCGCGTTAAAATACGAAATAAAAAAAAAATATTTCCTGTTCAGCATGTGGCGCGGCGCGCCAATTGCTCGCGCGGCGCGCCAAACTGGTCTGTCCAAAAAAGTTTTAAACGCAAAAAAGATCGACTACTTCCCGTCATAATTAGACCGAACGCTTTCACCAACATTTTCAAATATGTAAAACTAACACGATTCAAACATAAAAACAAGTTTTACATAATGGGGCCCACATTGGTCGGTTTACGAGTTTAATACAAAATATGAGTTTCGACCGCCAAAAAGTTTAAGTACCAAACTACACTACGAGCATGGCGTTTGGGATTAAACTACCCAAGTCTCGGTCAAACTCCAAGAACTAATACTTCCAAAAAGCGTCCCCTAATCAACAAAGGGGATCCCTATTCCATGATAATGCTCTTACCCTTGTCCACAAACGAACCTATAAAAATAGTAAACAACGAGAGGGTAAGCAAAGCTTAGTGAATGCAATAATTATACACATACAAATATAATCTACTTACTTGCATCACTTACACATTATCGCACACGAGCTAGCAATTCGACAACCATGCAAAACATTAAGCATATACCAATAACCGCAAATTCATAAGGAGCTAGCAATACCAATAGCATATAGTTCATAATTAAATATGCTAACACAACATTCTTATAACCATGGTTAACCAATCGAGCAAGGGAACGGTACTTAAAAGGCTGTTGGAGTTCATAACATCCGTTAGTGTTACTTAAACAACGTGTAATCACTAATCCCCCGGGTGATGTCTTAAACAACACGACTCGCTCACCCCCATGATAATGTGGCGTCTTGAACAACGCGACGAATCCACATGCCAATCAAACGATGAGTGGTGTCTTAAACAACGCAACATCCACTCCCATGGCAATGTGGCGTCTTAGACAACGCGACAATACCACATGTCAATCAAACAATGAGTAGTGTATTAAACAACGCGACAATACTACTCGTTACATAGAACGTGGTGTCTTAACAACGCGACAATGCCACATCCATTCTACACAAATAAATACATTATATACATACACGAATAATTATTCCACTCACCTTACGCCTTCGGTGAATCAATAAAATCAAGCTTGAATCTTCAAGGTAACACACCTATTATCACGCACATACAATCAATCAACCATTCAAGTTGGTCAAACTCACAACACTTACCACTACTATGTCATTTTGACCCATTTGGACACCTAACCCCATAATTGGGTCATCTTTTGCCAAAACCCTAACATTAGCCAAGTTAGGTCTTAAAACAACTTTTAACACTAGGTTTATGCATTAATCACAAACATTTACTCACTTAGGTCCATTTTGACCCATTTGACCCATTTAAGGTCAACACGCCCATTTCGGGTCATCCACTAACCCACGCAACACCCATTTACATAAATATTGGTGTTCTACCAATTTACTAACTAATTAAGGTTTATTAACAACAATTAATACTTGAAAACCCTAGTTAGTCATCTTTGAGTCAACATAACCCTAATTCACCCAAAACACCCAATTTACTAACAAATGGGTCTTAGTGTTCATCACCTACACCAACCCTAACTCTTAATTAATTAAAACAAGGAAGTTAGGTTTAGGGCTTACCACAACTATCAAAACGTAGCAATTGAGGAGATGAACAACTTTACTGCTTGCACTTTGACCCGATTCGAGCTTCTTCTTCCTTAATTTGAGCTCTCTCACTCTAGAATCTAACTCTCTCTCTAGAATTGATTGGAAGATGATAAGGTGGGTGAATATGGAGTAAATGACACTCCAAACAACTGATCCAAGCCTTAAAGTCGGACCTTAAGTGGTTTTACCAAAATGCCCTCAAAATATCTTGATTAAAAACAAAGTGAGCTGTCAGCCCGTAATGGCGCGGCGCGCCATAAGGCCGCGCGGTGCGCCAAATGCCCAGTTCAGCTTCTTTTGTCTTTTAATTATAAACAACGTAAACCTCACAACTTGAATAACTTATTCACACATATTTACAAGGAAAAATATTCGGGTCTTACAACTCTCCCCCACTTACATCGGAGCGCGTCCTCGCGATCCAAGCCGCATGACAAGCGGGAAGATAAATCAACACAAATTCCTCGGGTTCCCATGTAAACTCGGAACCTTTACTACGACGCCATTGAACCTTAAAGGTCCTTACCTCCTTGTTACACAACATTTTCACTTTCTCATCAAGTATAGCAATCGGCTCTTCAACATATTCCAACTTGTTGTTTAGCTCGATTTCGTCTAATGGCATCCACGAAGAATCATCCGCAAGATACTTACGGAGGTGGGAAACATGAAATGTGTTATGGATCCCCGCAAGCTCTTCGGGCAATTCTAATCGATATGCAACTTCGCCAACACGAGCTAAAACTTTGAATGGCCCAATAAACGAGGAGCTAACTTTCCCCGTTTTCGAAATCGGATAATACCCTTCCATGGCGAAACCTTAAGCATTACCATGTCACTTTCTTGAATTTCGATCGTTCGCCTACGTTTATCGGCATACGACTTTTGTCTATCTTGAGCCTTCTTCAAATGATCCCGAATAATATCAATCTTGTTATTCGTCTCCAAAACCAAATCGGTACTCCCGATTTCCCCTTGACCCACTTCACCCCAACAAATTGGAGTTCGACACGTACGCCCATAAAGCATCTCATAAGGTGGCATCCCGATACTAGTGTGATAACTATTATTGTACGAGAATTCTACCAAAGGCAAGTGCTCATCCTAACTACCGCCAAAATCAATAATACACGCCCGTAACATATCCTCCAATGTTTGATTCGTACGCTCGGTTTAACCGTCCGTTTGAGGATGATACGCCGTGCTCAATTTCAATTGTGTACCCATATCTTCGTGAAACTTTTCCCAAAACCGAGATGTAAAATGGGTATCTCGATCCGAAATAATAGATATAGGAACTCCGTGTCGAGAGATGACTTCCTTGATAAACAACTTAGCCAAGGTCTCCGACGATATCGCTTCCTTAATGGGAAGAAACAAAGCACTTTTCGTCAATCGGTCAACTATAACCCAAATTGAATCAAATTGGGTCCTCACCGTTTTAGGTAACTTTGTGATGAAATCCATGGTAATGTGCTCCCATTTCCATTTCGGGATTTCTAACGGTTGTAACTTACCATACGGCTTTTGGTGCTCGGCCTTAACTTGCAAACATGTAACACATTGTTCAACATATTTTACAACATCACGTTTCATGCCCGGCCACTAATAATCTTTCCTTAAATCAAGATACATTTTCGTCGCGCCCGGATGAATGGAATATTTTGACTTATGTGCTTCATCAAGTAGCACCCGTCGGAAATCACCCATCTTAGGCACCCACACCCTTCCTTGAAAAGACAACAACCCACGCGAGCCCATAGTAATGAACTCCGATTGGCCCACGATTCATTCCGTATGCTTATTGTGAACATAAGCCTCTATTTGAATCTTACTGAGCTTCTCAAGAAAATCGTTAGTAATTATCAAACGTAACGATCCTACTTGTATCGCCGGATGTTGACTCTTTTTGGCTCAACGCATCCGCGACCACATTCGCCTTGCCCGGATGATAATGTATTTCACAGTCATAATCTTTCACCACGTCCATCCACCTACGTTGACGATAATTCAAATTTCGTTGATTAAAGAGATGTTTCAAGTTCTTATGATCCGAATAAATCATACACTTGACACCATACAAGTAATGGCGCCAAATTTTCAACACATGCACAACCGCCGCCATCTCTAGATCATGAGTCGGGTACCTCGTCTCGTGTTCCTTTAATTGTCGAGAGGCATAAGCGATGACTTTACCCCTTTGCATAAGAATACACCTGAGCCCGTTTAGAGAAGCATCACAATAAACCGTCATATCTTCCACACCTTCCAGCAATACTAACACCGGAGCTTGGCACAACTTCTCTTTTAACAATTGAAAAGCAATTTCTTGCTCGTTTTCCCAATTAAATTTAGTATTCTTCCTCGTCAATTTCGTCAATGGAGAAGCAATCTTAGAAAAGTCTTGGATAAACCGACGATAATAACCGGCCAATCCGAGAAAACTTCGGATTTCCGTAGGCGTAGTCGGTCGTCCCCAACTCTTCACCGTCTCGATCTTCCCCAGATCTACTTGATCCGTCTTTGTTCACAATATGACCAAGGAATTGGACTTCCCTTAGCCAAAATTGACATTTGGAGAACTTTGCATACAACTTCTCCTTTCGTAACGTCTTCAATACTTCACGCAAATGACGTTCATGTTCGTTCATACTTTTCGAGTAGACTAGTATGTCATCAATGAACACTATTACCGACTTGTCCAACATAGGTTGGCACACTCGGTTCATAAGATCCATGAATGCCGCCGGTGCATTCGTAAGACCAAAAGGCATCACCACAAATTCAAAATGCCCATAACGCGTTCGAAAATCCGTTTTCTCGATGTCTTCCTCACGGACCCGCATTTGGTGATAGTCGGACCGTAGGTCGATTTTAGAGAAATACATTGCACCTTGGAGTTGGTCAAACAAATCATCAATCCGGGGCAACGGATAACGATTCTTGATCGTCACTTTATTCAACTCCCTATAATCGATGCACATCTGCATACTACCATCCTTCTTCTTTACAAATAAAACCGGAGCGCCCCACGGCGAAGCACTCGGTCGAATAAAACCCTTTTTGAGTAACTCTTGGATTTGATTTAACAACTCTTGCATTTCCGTCGGTGCTAAACGATAAGGAGTTTTAGCAATGGGGGTAGGCCCCGGAACCAACTCAATGCGAAATTCAACTTGTCTTTCCGCCGGAACACCCGGTTACTCGTCCGGAAAGACGTCTTCAAATTCATTAATCACCGGAATTTCACGAATGGGTGGTGGCTCATTACGAGTATCAACAACATGAGCAAGGAAAGCCATGCCACCAGTAACAATGAAACGACGTGCTCGTGAAAAAGTGCATATCGGCACCGGTCTCCTTCGCTTATCGCCATGAATAATTAACTCTCCCCCACTTGGGGTCTTTACCTTATCATGGCATGCAATATCGGCTCTATAAGGATCGAGCCAATCCATACCAACGACAACATCAAAATCGCCCAAGGTCATCGGGATGAGATCAATTTCAAAACTTTCGGCACCAAACACAACATTACAATTTCTACACACATCAACCACTAGCACCGTCTTGCCATCCGCTATTTCAACTTCTACCGGACGGCTTAACTTTACTAGCGGTTTATTTAACTTAGGCACAAATCTTGGAGACACGAAAGACAAATTAGCACCACTATCAAAAAGTATCCGCGCCGGATTAGAGTTAATCATGAAGGTACCTGAAACGACTTCATTGGATTGTTTGGCTTCTTCGTTCATCATCAAGTAATTACGACCCCTAGCCATACCCGCCGCCTTCTCTAGCCGCTTGACATTATCATTGCGCAACTCGGGATACTCGGGCCTCTTGTGCCCTTCTTTACCACAATTGAAACAAGTAAATTTGGTTGTAGAAGGTGGGTTGGTGCAATCACGGGCCATGTGCCCCCTTCGCCCGCAATTATGACAAGAATAACGAAATTCCCCCGGAGCACTCTTCTTCACACTACCGACGCTCTCGGTTGCACCTCTACCCTTCTTGTTCGAATGACTAGTAGCTTCAAACTTTCTCTTAACAAAAGTAAAACTACTCTTTCTCAACACAAGTGCTTCAAAAACTTTAGCCATATTAAACAACTCATCGAAGCTTTTCACCACGTTCACACTAATTTTCTCTTGATAACTATCATTCAAGGTTCGATAGAAATCTTCTTTCAACATCTTATCATTCCCGACATACTCCGGGCAAAATTGGGTCTTGGACAAAAACACGGATTTGAGAATGTTCAAATCCATCGACCCTTGCCTCAAGGTACGTAGCTCGTCCTTAAGCCTTGTAAGATCGGCTGAAGTTCGGTATTCATCGAAAAACTCCGTTTTGAATTCGTCCCAAGTGAAGTCCATACATTGCACTTCACCATAAAGATGGATTTTCGCGTCCCACCATACTTAGCATCGCCCCTTAACATGCTAGACCCGTACCTTGTCTTCTTATCGAGAGGACATTCGCAAGTACGGAACGCCCCCTCCATATCGAAGATCCAACGGGCACTTTTAAGAGGATCTCTTTCGCCCTCAAAAGTGGGTGGTTGAGAATCCTTGAAGTTCTTATAGAAAAAGTCCCGTCTTCCCACATTATCATCATGAAGAACGGCCTTGACTTGCTCTTTGACTACATTGACTAATTGCTCGTCAATCGAGTCTAGAAACATCTTCTTAATCTCCTCAAGATATTCCGCCTTTTGACATTTAAAGATGGCCTCAACCTTGGCCGTGAACTCGGGGTCCTCACTCGTGCCCCCATTATCGGTGTCGTGTCCGTTTCTCATCTTCATTCTATAAAACGAAATAGGTTAAACGGCGAAACAAAAGGACATAACACATATGTATATACATATACACCACACTACTCCATCTTGCCTAACAATCATTTACATTGCTTGTTCGTCACGATTTGCGCCCGTAACAATGGTAGCTAATCATTGTTACGCGAGCACGTCGCATTAACTTGCTAGTACAACGTCCATCTCGCTTGATGATTGCTAAACACAACACAAAACAATTAGTGCGAGGTTAGTTCACATAACCTGAAGCACTAACAATTCTCAATTAGACCCAAAGTCCTACAAGTCCCCCATAAAGCGCACATACAATAAAGTCTAAGTCTAGGCACCTATCTCAAGTCTCCTAAATCCCATAGACCAGGCTCTGATACCACTTGTAACAACCCAAACCAAACCACGAACAACCCGCGTTAAAATACGAAATAAAAAAAAAATATTTCCTGTTCAGCATGTGGCGCGGCGCGCCAATTGGCCGCGCGGCGCGCCAAACTGGTCTGTCCAAAAAAGTTTTAAACGCGAAAAAGATCGACTACTTCTCGTCATAATTAGACCGAACGCTTTCACCAACATTTTCAAATATGTAAAACTAACACGATTCAAACATAAAAACAAGTTTTACATGATGGGGCCCACATTGGCCGGTTTACGAGTTTAATACAAAATTTGAGTTTCGACCGCCAAAAAGTTTAAGTACCAAACTACACTACGAGCATGGCGTTTGGGATTAAACTACCCAAGTCTCGGTCAAACTCCAAGAACTAATACTTCCAAAAAGCGTCCCCTAATCAACAAAGCGGGATCCCTATTCCATGATAATGCCCTTACCCTTGTCCACAAACGAACCTATAAAAATAGTAAACAACGAGAGGGTAAGCAAATCTTAGTGAATGCAATAATTATACACATACATATTTAATCTACTTACTTGCATCACTTACACATTATCGCACACGAGCTAGCAATTCGACAACCATGCAAAACATTAAGCATATACCAATAACCGCAAATTCATAAGGAGCTAGCAATACCAATAGCATATAGTTCATAATTAAATATGCTAACACAACATTCTTATAACCATGGTTAACCAATCGAGTAAGGGAACGGTACTTAAAAGGCCGTTGGAGTTCATAACATCCGTTAGTGTAACTTAAACGACGCGTAATCACTAATCCCCCGGGTGATGTCTTAAACAACGCGACTCGCTCACCCCCATGACATTGTGGCATCTTGAACAACGCGATGAATCCACATGCCAATCAAACGATGAGTGGTGTCTTAAACAAAGCGACATCCACTCCCATGACAATGTGGCATCTTAGACAACGCGACAATACCACATGTCAATCAAACAATGAGTAGTGTCTTAAACAACGCGACAATACTACTCATTACATAGAACGTGGTGTCTTAACAACGCGACAATGCCACATCCATTCTACACAAATAAATACATTATATACATACACACATAATTATTCCACTCACCTTACGCCTTCTGTGAATCAATAAAATCAAGCTTGAATCTTCAAGGTAACGCACCTATTATCACGCACATACAATCAATCAACCATTCAAGTTGGTCAAACTCACAACACTTACCACTACTATGTCATTTTGACCCATTTGGACACCTAACCCCATAATTGGGTCATCTTTTGCCAAAACCCTAACATTAGCCAAGTTAGGTCTTAAAACACCTTTTAACACTAGGTTTATGCATTAATCATAAACATTTACTCACTTAGGTCCATTTTGACCCATTTGACCCATTTGACCCATTTAAGGTCAACACGCCCATTTCGGGTCATCCACTAACCCACGCAACACCCATTTACATAAATATTGGTGTTCTAGCAATTTACTAACTAATTAAGGTTTATTAACAACAATTAATACTTGAAAACCCTAGTTAGTCATCTTTGAGTCAACATAACCCTAATTCATCCAAAACACCCAACTTACTAACAAATGGGTCTTAGTGTTCATCACCTACACCAACCCTAACTCTTAATTAATTAAAACAAGGAAGTTAGGTTTAGGGCTTACCACAACTATCAAAACGTAGCAATTGAGGAGATGAACAACTTTACTGCTTGCACTTTGACCCGATTCGAGCTTCTTCTTCCTTAATTTGAGCTCTCTCACTCTAGAATCTAACTCTCTCTAGAATTGATTGGAAGATGATAAGGTGGGTGAATATGGAGTAAATGACACTCCAAATAACTGATCCAAGCCTTAAAGTCAGACCTTAAGTGGTTTTACCAAAATGCCCTCAAAATATCTTGATTAAAAACAAAGTGAGCTGTCAGCCAATAATGGCGCGGCGCGCCAAATGCCCAGTTCAGCTTCTTTTGTCTTTTAATTATATACAACGTAAACCCCACAACTTGAATAACTTATTCACACATATTTACAAGGAAAAATATTCGGGTCTTACATTCAAGGTGTCGTGCTCTTCTTTTTGTTGCGAATTTTGATTTTCCTTTACCAAAATGTGTCTTATTATGATTCTTCCTGAGTTCTTTCCTCACTTCGTCCATTTTGCCTCTTATGAATGATACCAGTTCACTCGGGAAGATGTTATTATTACGTTTAGTAATCATAGTGTGTAGTAGTAGACCATGATTCAGATCAAAGGAATTCTTCATCTCGTAAAACCTAAAAATACAAAAATTCAGAATGGAGGGAGAAGACTAGTTCTTTAGGGTCTGCTAGGGAAAGACCATTCGGATTCCATTTTCGAGAACTACACGAAAACAGAAAATCTAACACTAGACAGCATTATATTATCCTTAAAAGATTCGATTCTTCCCACACTTAGTTAGCTGTGGTATCGAAATTGTGATTAACTTCATTGTCAACTTCCATCGAACTATCTATGTAATGTTTAACTCTGTGACCATTAACTTTAAATTCAATCCCATTTGAATTTATTAAATCTATTATTCCGTATGGGAAAACTCTTTTGACTATAAATGGTCCAGACCATCTAGATTTCAATTTTTCAGAAAATAGCTTGAATCGTGAATTGAAAAGAAGAACTCTGTCTCCTTCCTTAAATTCTTTTGAACTTTTGATTCTTTTATCATGCCATTTCTTCGTTCTTTCCTTATAGATTAACGAATTCTCATATGCATCATGTCTTAATTCTTCTAATTCGTTTAGTTGACTTAACCGTAAACGGCCAGCTTCATGCAAATCAAGATTACATGTCTTCAAAGCCCAAAATGCTTTGTGCTCAATTTCTACTGGAAGGTGACATGCTTTTCCGTAAATGAGTTTAAAAGGTGTGGTGCCAATTGGAGTTTTGTAGGCTGTTCTAAAAGTCCAGAGTGCATCCTCCAATTTCATGGACCATTTCTTCGAATTTGATCCTACAGTTTTCTCTAGAATACGTTTTAATGCTCGGTTGGTATTTTCAACTTGTCCACTCGTTTGTGGATGATAAGCGGTTGAGATTTTATGAGTTACTCCATATCTTTTGAGAACTTTCTCAAGTTGATTATTACAGAAATGAGTACCCCGATCTCTTATTAAAGATTTCGGTGTTCCGAACTTAGCAAAAAGATGTTTTAAGAAGTTGACTACAACTCGTGCATCGTTAGTTGGGAGAGCTTGTGCTTCCGCCCATTTAGATACATAATCAATGGCAACGAGAATGTAGAGATTATTATGAGATTTTGGAAATGGACCCATAAAGTCAATACCCCAAACGTCAAATACTTCACATACTTGAATGAAATTTTGTGGCATTTCATCACGTTGACTTATTTTTCCTGCCCTTTGACATGCATCACAGGATTTACAGAGAAGGATTTACAGAAAAGGTCGAAAAATAAAAAATAAGAAAGTAAAGCGTCGAAACTTAAAAGTCTAAAAACTAAATCTTAAAACTTGCGTCTAAAGGTATTAAACTTAAAAGGAATTCTAAATTCAAAACGGCAATTACTTAAAAGGCACTTAAAATCTATTAAATATTAAAGCGATAAGCGACGTCGTAAAATTCTAAAGCGTTTAAATCTTAATCTAAAGAAAAAGCACTTAAGGGATTTTACGGCAAAGCCTAAAAATCTAGAAATATAAAGTAACTACGACAAAAACTAATTTTAAAACTAATTACGAACGATAAATATAAACTACATACTAAATAATAAAAAGATACAAAAATGATAAAATTACTTATTTTTATAAAAATATTATTTTTATATTATTATTTTATAAAAGTATTAATTTTATATATTTAATAAAACTAATTAAAACTTAAAATTATTAATTAAAACTAAACTTAAACTAAATTAAACTATTATTTAACAAAACCCTAAATAACTAATTAATTAATAATAATAAAAAAAAACGTAACCCTAATCGTACCAGTTAAGATTTCAGACCAGTCACATCAACTCATGCGATCGCATGAGTTGAGTGTTGTAATTCCATGCGGTCGCATGGCTTTGGGTTCTAGGCCAGATTATTTTAGGCTGCTACAGTTTCGGCCCGTTTTCTAGTTTTAATTATTATTTTTTCCGAGTTTAATTTATATAAAATATAAATATAAACTTATTAGTTTTAAAAAAATATTACTTATTAGTTTCATAACTCTTAAAATATAAACTTTTTTTAGACACTTAAAAATATAGATATATATATTTTTATGTTTTTATATTTTTGAACTTAAATATATTTTTTACAAAAATAGATTAAAAACTAATTTTTTTATAGCGTTTCGCTTTTGCTTGATGTTCTCCGGCAGCGGCGCCAAAAATACTTGATGTGTGCGAGGTGTAGTACGAAATATATTATATTTTACTATGAATACTATTAAATACGATACAATTTTACACAAGTTATTTATTTATTTATTGAATGGATATACCTAAATCTTGCTACAACACTTATAGGTAGTGTACCTAATCGTAGAGTAGTGTAGTTTTTAGTAAGTCCGGTCTGCTCCACAGGGAGTCAGCTGAGTTTAACGCTATATTTATTTTACACTATATTTGTATAAATATATATATATATATATATATAAGTAATATTATTATTATTATAAAAGGGGGGTTTTACCGTTTAGTGACCGGTTTGTCGATTTTATGTCTTAAACCACAATTAAAACCTAATGTAAAATATTAAATATAAATGTAACTTAATTTAAAGCGTAAAGTAAATGACGATAAAAGTACGATAAATAAAATTGCAGTAATTTAAAGTACGATAAATAAAATGATGGTAAATAAAACTACGATGAAATATAAATTAAAAGAATTATGCTTATTTAAACTTCCGTAATCATGATGTTTGACGTGTTGATTTTAATTTATTACCATGGGCTAATTGTCCTTTGTCCTGGTTTATTTGATACGTCCATCTAGTTTTTGTCCATAATAGTCCATCGGTATAAAGTGCGAGTGTCCTCGTCAAATTACCCTTATACCTGAAGTCAAATATCCCAACTAATTAGGGACTTAAACTGTAACAAGGTCTTAATACTTTGTTAATGATTACACCAGGTTATCGACTGCGTGTAACCCAAGGTTTTAATACGTTGTTAACAATTACACCAATTTTACATGTATGTAATCCACCCCTATTTTAATGAGTCCATTGACTATTAATCCATTCCCGTATCCGGTTAAATGAATGATTATTAGTATTTATAAATATCCCGCCCAACGTATCCGATCGAGTGTATGTGGTTATTTATAGGTACGTCAAATTGTAAATCTCTATATTAAATTAACAAATTATCATTCAGTTAAACAAATATAAAGCCCATTAATAGCCCATAGTCCAATTTCCACAAGTGTCGGTCTTTTGTCCTAACCCCAATTATGGTCCAAAGCCCAATAACCCCGTCTTTAATATTTAGTCCAACATCACGATTACTTCGGCTTAAATAAGCATAATAATATCTTAGCTACGAGACATTAATTTAAAAAGGTTGAACATAACTTACAATGAGTATTAATTGCGTAGCGTTACACGGACAGAGTTTCGACTTACAAACTTAAAACATTCGCTACTATAATCTTATTATTATTAACTTAATATTAAAATTAAAATATAAATATAAATATATTTGAGAGAGAGCAGAGAAGAATATTGATGAAGGTGTACATAATTCGCAGAATTCGTTGCCTTTTTATAGCACCTGACCATATATTTCACTCCATGCGATCGCATTGAGTTTCTTCTTTATGGCCATGCGATCACATGGCCTCCTGGGACAGCTCGCAATGATTTGTCTTCTTGTTTTGCCGACACATTTAAATATAAATATATAATATATATAATTTTATATAATTGTATATATATTATATTATATTCATGTGCATAGTTGACTTGTAATTTTAGGTCCGTTGACTTGCGCGTTGATGCTCGGTTTATGTCTCGAGTCCAGATTTTCGAACGTCCTTTCGTACGATTTAATATCTTGTACTTTGCATTTCGCGGCTTGTACTCTTGTAATTTTTAGACGTTTCTTATCAATAATTTGAACCACTTGGATTGTATTTTGTACTTTTTAGCTTTTTGATTATTTGCGTCTTCAAATCGTTGAATCTGTCATTTGTATTCACCTTTTATTATTTAAACGAATATCACTTGTAAATAGAACAATTGCAACTAAAAGCTTGTCTTTCTTGAAAGATAATGCTATGAAATATGTGTTCGTTTTTAGCATTATCAATGCATAAGAACTTCAACAAGCTCATGAATAGTCAACTTGTCAATCTCTTTGGTAGATCGAACAATGGTTCCATAAGAAAGCCAATCAACATTGAGCTTTTTGAGAAATTTCATGTTAACTTCAGCATTTACTTTTATGATCTTGCACCTTTTCAACTCATTGAGAACACCATTGAAACAACGGTAGGTATCCTTGAGTGGTTCATTAGGTTCCTGCTTGAAATCTTCATAAAATCCCAGAGCCTTATTCAGTTTAGTAACATCTGACATGTCATAACCTTCTTGCTGTCATTTTATATCATCCCATATATCTTTTGCAGTGTTGTTGCTATCAACATTTTCAAACAACTCATACGGGATAGCTTGCATAACAATGTTCTTTGCCTCTATGTCACCCTGAGCTCTCTCACGTTTATCACCAGAAAGTTCATAGACTGGAATTGGCATACCAGTATCCGGATGATAATCTACAACTGGACCATCTCTCAGAGAAGCCCATATGTACTTTGCTTTCTCACCCTTATAGTCTATGTACTGAGTGATTCGGTGAAGCCACTGAGTGTACTTGCCATCAAATAACACTGGAGGATGAGAATCTAATCCAATGATCAAAGTATCTTGAGTAGAAATCTTAAAAACGAGGTAGATTCGGTAAAGATTCGGTATTACACAAATCTAGGATGAAAAATCATAACAATCTAACAAAAATGTAAGATTTGGTATCTGATTCGGTACTGTAGCAGATTCGGTAAAGATTCTGTACTGTAGCAGATTCGGTAAATCAGATTCTGTATCAGAAACTGATCAGAAATACAAATAACACACCCAGATTCAGTATAGATTCGGTAACCACAAGATTTGTAGCCTGAGAACACTTAAAACCAATGAATTAAGTGATACCGAGATTCTGATTCGGTATCTGACTCGGTAGTCAGATTCTGTATAAATTTGAATTCAAACACAATTCAATTCCTTTGAATTAGATTCTGTAACCTTGCTGCACAAGGAAACAAGTTAGTATTACACAAAATATCAAAGATACCGAATGTCAACTGTAGCAGTTGACAATATCGAGTCTAAGTATGAAAACTTAGAATTCAAATGAATCCTTTCTCAAATCACACCAATTAGCTGCGTATGACCAAACCGAATGTGATAGAATCACAAACATACCACAATCTGCAACACTGATTGAGAATTAATAGCTTTGAAGCAGATTCGGTAAGGCAGTTACGATACTGAATGTAGATCAAATCTTCAAAACTTGAAGAATTGATGAAATTAAACCGTCAGAAATGTGATTAAACACCTCACGATCACAACTAAAACCTCAAACCTTTACTAAACTACAGAATCAAGCTGGAAATGATGAATACCGAGAGTTTTAGCCACGAACTCTGAAAATCAACTTGATTCTTCATAATTGATGTTAAAAAGCTGTAATGATGATTGAAACTCTTTCTAATCAACCTAATACACCTTCGCTGAACTTATCACAAGAATCTGAACGTCAGATTATCAGATTCGATTATACCGAATCCGATTCAATATACCGAGAGTGCTCAGATTCTGTAATCTTCAATCTCTGGATTGATCTGGTGATGTAATATCACTCTCTGGAAGCTCTGATACCAAATGATAGGTCAGATCATGTTGAGATTAGAAGAAAAGACAAGTTAGAATGAGATTCGGTAAGTGTAAAGGAGATTCGTATGAGAGAGAATCAATAACATTTACATTCCACAGCTTCTAGAACTCAGTTACAATGCAATGGCTATCTAATTAGGACTACTTAGGTTCCTTATATAGCCCTCTTCTAAGGAACCATCATTTAAGCTTATTTCACATTAACACTATACAATTTTGGGGTCCTAACAACCTCCTTCGCTATAACCTATAATTTCCTTAACTCTATCCCGCCCGAAAAACTCGTTTTGAAATAATACGCTCATGACCTGGTCGTAATATTTTATGTATAATAATACTAATAATATTAATACCACTAATAGTAATAATAAGATTAATAATAAGATTAATCTTAATAATAATAATAATAACAATAACAATAATAATAATAATAATAATAATAATAATAATAATAATAATAATAATAATAATAATAATAATAATAATAATAATAATATATACATTTGAGAGATGAGATCGAGAGAGAATGGTGAATGAATTCAGCAGAACGCGTTCGAGCTTTATAGCCCAGTTTTAGACCCCATACCTCCGCGATCGCAGAGGATTTTAGAGCAAGTGTGCCAAGATCGCAGCTCTCCCTGTTCCAACTCATGCATCATTTGGCTTCTAGTTTGTCGACATAATATTATATATATATATATATATGTATATATAATATATAATATTTATAATAATTATATATATATTATATTATATTCTCGTGCATAGTTGACTTGTAATTTTCACTCCGTCGTCTTGTACATTGATGATTGGTTTAAGTCTCGGTTCTGATTTTTCGAATGCCTTTTCGTACACTTAGAAAACTTGTACTTTACGTTTCTTTAACAGTAATTAGACTTAATCATCGATAAACTATATTACCCGAAGTATCACTTTTACATTTGAGTGTTTTGGTCATTTGCTTCTATAAATCATCGGCTTGTTATTATTAAAATATATAATTTAAATCAAAACGTTTTATAACTTAAGTTTATATTTTATCTCATTGTAAAATATATATATATATATATATATATATATATATATATATATATATATATATTCATTTAGAAATATAAATTTGTACATATTATATATAATTGAAATATTTTAATAATATAATATTTAGTTTTTCAAAACTAATTATATTTCAAAGTTTGTTTTATATAAATCAAAATCGTTTAAATAATAGAAGTTATTATATCAATAATGTTCTTAATAATATGAAAATTAAATAATTAACTTATCAAATGACACGAGGAAATTTGTACATATTATATATAATTGAAATATTTTAATAATATAATATTTAGTTTTTCAAAACTAATTATATTTCAAAGTTTGTTTTATATAAATCAAAATCATTTAAATAATAGAAGTTATTATATCAATAATGTTCTTAATAATATGAAAATTAAATAATTAACTTATCAAATGACACGAGGAAATTATTGTAAAGCACACATTGAAAGTTAAGCAGGAATCTTCACTAACTTTTGTCTAATTCTCGTTAATTGACACTTTTGTTCTTACTTGAAGATTACATTATCAATTATTCCGAATATTGTTAAAAAGGAAAGATTTCTCAAATCAACGTGGACCTCACAACAGAGACCCATAATCATATAATAATGTTCATGGAATTGATAAAAGATAGAGCATCTTCTAATTCAATCATTTGACATTATCTTTTAATTCCGAAGCTAAATATATCTAATAGGTATTGAAACCAATAAATTTAAAGTACAGTATCACAACATTAATACATCGTTAATGTTTTCAAGTTATAATATATATACACATATATATATATATACATATATATTCACATCCAATTATATAATCGTTCGTGAATCGTCGAAATGTGTTCGAGGTTAAATGAATACATGAACACAGTTCAAAATTTTTGAGACTCAACATTACAGACTTTGCTTATCATGTGGAAATCATATAAGATTAAGTTTGAATTTGGTCGGATATTTTTGGGTCGTCACACTAGGGTAGGCATGTGTTTATTATGTATTTATTTTCAAGTTAGTATAAATCTATGCGCTCATTTTTCATGTACAATGCTGAGATGTATCACATGTTTCTCAGGGGAATGTTATTCAGTTGAATGTCAAAAACACTGTCGCACATTATTTTATTCCAAGGCTCAAAGAAGGCTCAGTGTATTTGCTAAAGAATTTTGAAGTGATTCCGAATAGTGACACTTACCGTATATTGAAGGACAACAATTTTGTAACGACCCGACTTTTTCGACTTTTAATTATACTTTATACTTTCACGAAACTGCGTATTTGTGCGTACTGAGTTAGATTATATTCTGGGTTCGTTATTTATGTTAACTACTTTCGTAATGCCCTACAACGTGTTATTAAGTACTTAGTTACTTAACATGATCCTTGAATGCTTTTACGACCGTTAGTGTCACTTGTCATTTAAAACGAGCTATGTACTTGGTACACGTTAACCTTTTATCATAATTGAAGCGTTATGACTACTTAATCTTAATTGTTATTTATTAAAGACAATTACTTGCCTCGTTGGTTTCTTAATTACACTTAGTGATTTATAATGCACATTAGTTAGTCTTAGTGGACTTAACACCTTATCGAACTTGGCTTATTAAAGGCCCACCCTACTCAACTTAATGGACTCATTTTAGTGGACTAATTAATGGGTTAGTTAGCCCATGAAACATAAGACAAAAACCCATTTAGATTAAAAGACAAGTAACTAGCATGCTTGTGTACTAATACTTACATGTTTTAACTTAATACCACATGCCACCCAACATTGCCTACATCACCATGTACCACCACCCATGCAAAGCAAATGGTCCCCTTGTGACAACCCGAAAATTTCTGACCAAATTTAAACTTTGATCTTTATATGTTTCCGACACGATAAGCAAAGCTTGTTAAGTTAAATCTCAAGAATTTTAAACTATGTTCATACATTCATTTAACCTTGACCAAATTTTGACGATTCACGAACCATTATATGAATGAATATGATTATATATATATATATATATATATATATATATATATATATATATATATATATATATATATATATATATATATATATATATATTATAACTTGAAAACGTTAACAAAGTATTAAACGTATAATACTTTACATGAACATATTTGGTTCAATATGTTTATCGATGGAATTAGGTGATAATATCAAATGATTGAATTATCAGATACATTGTAATTATGATTACGAGTCTCTATTGAGAGGTCCACTATGATTTAAGAATTCTATCTATTTTAACAACATTCGAAAATATTGGTAAAGTGATTTACAAGTAAGAACAATTGTGTCAATTATCGAGGATTAGACAAGGATTAGTGGAGATTTCTATTTGATTTCCAATTTATGCTTTACAATAATTTCCTCGTGATTCTTAAGTAAAATAATTATCTATAATAATATGTAATAACATAGATAATGGATGTCGAGCATATAGATAGATTATCGTACTATATTAATATGATGTAGTATGTTTAATCATCCATTGGACTTAACCCTACAACTCACAAATAAACTCTAAGTTAACAACTGGAAGCCTACTATGAATTATATATGATTTTATTTTCTTAAACGAAAATGTCTTTCGATATAATAGACTTTCAGTATTAAGAACGTATTATGGTATAACAACTTCTACTATTATAACCTTTGTAATAAAATGAATTTTGAATATAATATAATTTGAATATTAAAATGTTTTTATTTAATGAACGTTTGTGCATAAATAAATTATATCAATTTTAAGCTTTAAAATACAAGTATTATGAAATAATACTTTTTATTATTTAAACGATTTCAAAATATATAAGTTTTGAATATAATTAGTTTTGAAAAACTATATATTATTTATATTTCGAAATAAAAAAATATATATATATATATATATATATATATATATATATATATATATATATATATATATATATATATATATATATATATATATATATATATATATTTTTAACACGTATCCGTGTCAGACCCTTTGGCACTTATTTGCTAAAATAACTTTGCAATCCCTTTACAAAGTAGTCAGTTTTGTCACAGCTCCAACAAGTCAACTTCGATTCTTCAGTTGAAACAGCCTTATTATAACCTTGATATATACGTTGCCTTTTCGCCATCATTACCGGAGAACCATTTATGTTCCACCACATTAGCAATAAACTTACCAACAACTTCACTGATCTAAGATTTTCTGAAAAATCATTATAAACCTCATTCATTTACTCATCTGTATCTTGTAACGAGAATTGTCATACGAATCATCGGGAATTAGCAAACAGTATTTTGAAATCTTGCAGCATATCTACGCCAATAGTTATATGTGTACATATAACGTCTACCTCCAAGACTAACATACTTCGAATGTGAAGTTTCTGAAAAACACCCTGAACTGCAAACTAGTTCTCGAAATGCTGATGAAGCAGCAAAAACTGTAAACGACATTAACATTAAAAAGTTTGATGATAAAAAATAGTGTGTTGGCAAAGCTCGGAAAAAGAGAAGGTTTGGAACTAGAAAATGGATTGAGCAAAGTATGAAAGAGGCTATGGACAAATCACAAGGACGAAATATACCTTCAAAGAATCCAAATAATTCAGTGTCTGCTGAAGCCTTAAGTGAATACCTTACTCCTTACTCTAAAACCCTTGCGGACAATATTCTTCATCATCCTCTTATCTTAAATATTCTAAGATATCATCATATCTTTCATTATAAATATCCTCGATATTTCTGAAGATATTTTCATAACTATTCTTATCTGGAATCATTTATCTTTTCGCGCTATCTGTGTTACATCATAAAAGAAACTATTTTAGTTTCTAAATTTTGAAACCTTCGAGTTTGATGTATGAATGTTTTTAAAGTAGTGTGGGGAACTGAAGCATGAGTTAGTATAATATAATGACACTTGATCAACGTGATTATATTACAGTAAGTCATGCTGAGTTTCTAAATGAAACATGATGATTCACAGATCATAACGTCATCATGTACCATGTTACACGACTCTTGTATTCTACTTAAGCTATAAAAAAATAAGAAAATATTTTTTTGATTATTCGATCTTTTCTGAGGTATTCTGGTAATTTGACAAATCCAGATCGTGCCATTACAATTTCATTCTTAAAACATTAATTATGTTCATTTTGAAATTCATACCTACGAATTCTGGACCATTATTCGCTTGGTTTAAAGTCGAGAAGAGAAAACAAAAGAATGAAGCTCCGAAATAAGAATGGGGGTATAAATCGCAGCAAATAAGAGAGAGCATTAACTGTAAATGTCAATAATTATAGAAAGACAAGAGAACAGACTCTGAAAAATAAGAGAAAATATAAAGCTCGACAATAACACATAAATTACAAACCGTGCATATCAATACGTATTTCCACGTAAAGGCACGGGAGAATTAAAATTACTATAACCCTAAGGTAATAGTAGAAATAAATAAAATCCTCCGGTGGTAGATGAAAAAGAATAATGACAGATATAAAAGTGAGGAGTATATCAAGAATCAGTACTGGATGAAGCATATTGACGAACACTTTAAAATATGAGTTGAGGGAGAAAGAATAGAAGGTGTGAGTTGTAAGGAAATGAAGAATGTGGATTTATAGTGAAATATCTAACAGAGTAATCGAGATGGATTATCGCATTAAATCAAGGAGGATCATAATCTCATTAGTCGCCGAAGAATCAAATCCTATATAGATTACAAAGATTTTCTTTAATTCAGAGATCAACCGTGATGACGTCAAAAGATAAGGCAAATCTCTATTTTCTCATTTCACTCTTTTACAATAGTTTCACTCATACTCTTCGAGAAATCGAATTATTTTATCCGTATTTCTTAATCATGATAAAACTCTATGTATCAGCTTACATTCATCATAATAACATTCTTACTGTTAGTCATGACGACCTCGATCAAATTTCGGGGACGAAATTTCTTTAACGGGTAGGTACTGTGACAACCGGGAAATTTTCGACCAAATTTAAACTTTGATCTTTATATGTTTCCGACACGATAAGCAAAGCTTGTTAAGTTAAATCTCAAGAATTTTAAACTATGTCATACATTCATTTAACCTCGACTAAATTCCGACGATTCATGAACCATTATATGAACGAATATGATTATATATATATGTATATATTATAACTTGAAAATGTTAACAAAAACGTATAATACTTTACATGAATGTATTTGGTTCAATATGTTTATCAATGGAATTAGGTGATAATATCAAATGATTGAATTATCATATACATTGTAATTATGATTACGAGTCTCTGTTGAGAGGTCCACTATGATTTAAGAAATCTATCTATTTTAACAACATTTGGAAATATTGGTAAAGTGATTTACAAGTAAGAACAATTGTGTCAATTATCGAGGATTAGACAAGGATTAGTGGAGATTCCTATTTGATTTCCAATTTATGCTTTACAATAATTTCCTCGTGATTCTTAAGTAAAATAATTAACTATAATAATATGTAATAACATAGATAATGGATGTCGAGCAGATAGATAGATTATCGTACTATATTAATATGATGTAGTATGTTTAATCATCCATTGGACTTAACCCTACAACTCACAAATAAACTGTAAGTTAACAACTGGAAGCCTGCTATGAATTATATATGATTTTATTTTCTTAAACGAAAATGTCTTTCGATATAATACACTTTCAGTATTAAGAACGTATTATGGTATAACAACTTCTACTATTATAACCTTTGTAATAAAATGATTTTTGAATATAATATAATTTGAATATTAAAATGTTTCTATTTAATGAACGTTTGTACATAAATAAATTATATCAATTTTAAGCTTTAAAATACAAGTATTACGAAATAATACTTCTTATTATTTAAACGATTTCAAAATATATAAGCTTTGAATATAATTAGTTTTGAAAAACTATATATTATTTATATTTCGAAATAAATAAATAAATAAATATATATATATATATATATATATATATATATATATATATATATATATATATATATATATATGTATATATTAACTTAGTCATAAAACGTTTGGATTTAAAATAACATGTATACACAACGAGACAATGATTTATAGAAGCAAATGACCAAAATACTCAATTGATTAAGTTACACTTTGAGTGGGATAGTTTTTCATTTATTTTAGTCTAGTTATTGTTAAAGGTACACGTCACGTAACGTAAAGTATCAGTTTTCTAAATGTACGAAACTTTGTTTGAAAAACCGGAACCAAGTCATAAACCATTTCTTAACGTACGTCTCAATGGAACAAATTTTACAAGTTAACTATATACGTAAATATAATATATTATATAATTAATTAAAAGATTAAATATATAAAATAATTATTTATATTAAACCACGAGTGTCGGCAAGGAAGTAGTGGATATCAGCTGGCAAATGAGACCATGCGATCGCATGGCCACATAGCCTTCACACCATGCGATCGCATGGTGGGTATAGGTGGTTCACATGCTTATAAAACGAATCTGTTTCTGCTCTGGTTCACCTCATTCAATCTCTCGTATCCTCTCTACTCTCTCTATATATATTAAAATTAATATTATTATTATTATTAAGATTAATATTATTATTATTAATCGTATTATTATTAGTAGTAGTAGTATTATTAGTATTATACATAAAATACTACGACGAGGTTATGAGCAAATTATGTCAAAATGAGTTTTCGAGCGGGATAGAACTAAGGAAATTATGGGTTATAACTATGAAGGTTATGGGTATTGTTCATGGGGTAGTTCGTGAGGTCAACCTAGTGTTTATCATCTCCGTGGCGTCTATGTACTTTCCTGCAATATTGAATCTCAATATTGATATGTGAGCACTCATAACTTAACTTTTATATATTATTAGTGTATCCCTGACTAGTGCTCGAGTATATAGAATTATGCATGCTTATACATTTAATATTGTCATTAGATAGGTTATGTTGAATCCTAAATTAAATACATATGCTACTGAGATAAGGTATATGATATGCATGTCGTTGGAAAGCTAGCAAAAAATTAAGAACTTTTCATTTAGAACTCATGTGATTTCGATGAATGGATTAAAAGATGTAGTCAACTGAATTATTACTAATTTTAGTATAGTTATTGTTAAAATGATTATTATTACTATCGTCGTTATAATTATTATCTAATAATTATTATTATTATTATCAATATCATTATTGTTATAAGTATTATTATTAAAAATTGTCATTTTTTTGTATTACTACCGTTACTATCATTAAGATTATTATGAACATTATCATTACTATTATTACTATTATCATTATTATTAGTATTAGTATCATTAAAATAGTTATTAGTATTATCAAAAATATTATTATAATATTTATTAATATTAGTATTATCTAATTATTATGATTGCTATTATTATCATTATTACGAATGCGATATAAAAGAAGACTAAAAGCTATTAAACGGATCGATTAGAAAATAATGAGTATAAGTATCATGATGAAATAAAAATATTGTAAGTTATTGATTTAGATAAAAATATCGTTTTCATTATTTTTATCATTATTATTATTATTATTATTATTAAAAGTAATGTTAATATTAAAACTATCAATTTTATTAAAATTATTTTTAATAGAAATATCATTGTTATTATAAAATATCAGTATTAATTATTATTATCATTTAGTATTATTATTATTTAAAATTATCATTTTGAATAGAATTATTATTTTTATATAAAATATTATTATTACAGTTAATATTAAAAAGTACTGTTATTATTAAGATTATCATGATTAGAATTATTATTTTATTATAATCATTAGTAAATATAAATATTGTTATTATTATTAGTAGAATAATAATAATTATTATTATTACAAAATAATACAACTTTTACTTATTATTATTATTATTATTATTATTATCAATACTATTTTATCAAATAAATATATAATACAAAGATATCTTTACCACATGTAATATAATTTCATCAATAATACATACTACTATATTATTGAATTTTATAAATTATATTACTTAAAATATTTATAAAAGTATATTTTTATCGTATATAAAATTTAATATAAATTTTTAATTATTAATAAATGACGTGTATTATTTACTATAATAAATTCTCATGAATATATTTAAAACGACTAGTTAGGTTATATAATAAACATGTATAGATTTTGGAAGACATTTTAGAGTCAAATTGACTTTTGTTGACTTTTGCATATTAGTCTCGAGCATTAGGATTGTGATACACTACGACTTGACCTAAATTGTTAGACAGATATTGACTAACATATAAATATATATACTTAATATAGGTTCGTGAATCCGAGGCCAACCTTGCACTTGTTCAATGACGTCATATGTATTTTACTACGAAATACAGTATTGTGAGTTTCATTTGCTCCCTTTTTAAATGCTTTTGCAATATATATTTTGGGACTGAGAATACATGCGCTGCTTTTATAAATATTTTACGAAATAGACAAAAGTAATCGAAACTACATTCTATGGTTGAATGATCGAAATCGAATATGCCCCTTTTAGTCTGGTTATCTAAGAATTAGGGAACAGACACCCTAATTGACGCGAATCCTAAAGATAGATCTATCGGGCCCAACAAGCCCCATCCAAAGTACCGGATGCTTTAGTACTTCGAATTTATCATGTCCGAAGGTTGTCCCAGAATGATGGGGATATTCTATATGCATCTTGTGAATGTCGATTACCAGGTGTTCAATCCATATGAATGATTTTTATCTCCATGCAGTTTGTGAAATGACTGATATGAGATGTATATTTATGAGAAATGGAAATGAAAATCTTGCGGTCTATTAAAATTATGGAAATGATTGATTACGATAAACTAATGAACTCACCAACCTTTTGGTTGACACTTGGAAGCATGTTTATTCTCAGGTTTGAAAGAAATCTTCCGCTGTGCATTTGCTCATTTTAAAGATATTACTTGGAGTCACTCATGGCATATTTCAAAAGACGTTGCATTCAAGTCGTTGAGTTCAATAAAGATTATTATTAAGTAAATGACAGATTAGATCATTTATAGTTTGGATATTATAAAATGGTATGCATGCCTATCAACTTTCAATGTAATGAAAGTCTATCTTTTAAAAATGAATGCAATGTTTGTAAAATGTATCATATAGAGGTCAAATACCTCGCAATGTAACCATATATTATTGTATTCGTCCTTATGGATTTGGACGGGTCGCTTCATGTGGTATCAGAGCGGTGGTCTTAGCGAACCAGGTCTTGCATTAGTGTGTCTAACCGATAGATATTAAGATGCATTAATGAGTCTGAACTTCGACCTTAGCTGCATGTCAAAAAGTTTTGCTTATCATTTCTTGTCGGAAAAATTAAATGCTTATCATTCTTAGTCTACACACATCTTACTACATTGATTGCATGAATAGTGTATAGACAAAACTCATATCTTAGTGTATCTGCTAATTCATATCTTAGCGTATTTGTTACTGTTAACTTTGCCTGGCATATTCCGTAAATTTCTCCGTAATCTACGAAACCTTTTGTTCTATATATATATAGATACTCTATATAATTAGAATACCATCCTATAGCCGGAAATCATTTCATATCGAAAAATCCTTTATCCAATCGTACGAAATGGAACTCGCTACTAGTTCAAGTCCCTCGAATTCTGACATGGAGTTTCACTCAATCTCCGAAAGTAGTGTGACCGGAATGGATCAACCAATCAGCCATCATCTATTCTGGATGAATTGGAGATGGGTTCGTAGCCTCCTTAATCATTGGAGACAAGAAGAAGGCGATCCTTTCCATCCACCACATTGCCCCTTGGAGAAGAACCTGAAGCACTTACCGGTGAACCTGTCCGAAACACCATTTTCTCTCTCATTTCTAGAGTGTCTCATCACGATTATATACTATCTCACATTCTAGACCTTATTCATCCACTCGTTCGAACCACCGATCATCCCGGTGTAATAGAAGAAGTCAACGAGCTTCGCGCTCGGGTAGTGGCTTTAGAGAATATGGAGCAAAGGTTACAAGCACCATTAGCAGCACTGGCAGCAACACTACCACCATCAGCAATACCAACAGTATCATCACCCCCACCAACAGCAACATCCGCATCCCATACCTCAACATCACAATCTGTACCTCGAGCATCAATGTCATATGCACCATAGATACCAAGGAGTACCAACAACAACAAACGATGAAGTATTGATTCATAACATCATTGGAGGAACATTTTGCAGCGATTATGTAATCTCTAAAGTCTTAGAGATTACTTATTCTAGACCTAACCATAAATCAAATGAGTGGACTGAAATGATAAAAGAAACCCTGACCGGAATGGTGCACGATTTACAAGCTAGACTTGTTTTATCAGCAGCATCAACAGTACCATTAGTAACACCAGCACCGTCAGTACCATCCAGCACTAGCAGCACATATAACATCACAAACTCCGACAGTTCAAGAATCACCGTGGACATCATTACAAATCAACAACAAGTATGTCATATCAACGAGTTATGAAGTATTACTCATTTCCACTGAAGGATTTGTATGTATATCTTATATATATAAATTTTTAAACCATAATAAATCGTTCTGTACTAAGCTATTATGTGTGAATCTTAACTACTCGGTTAATTCATATTACTAATATGCTATGATGTACATTCTTCGTCAGCAACTTAGCCATCGTCAACTACAATCTCTATTTTAATTCAATGAATTCAATAAATCAAGTGTATTATTCAAATATATGTTTAATTCTACACTTTCATCATCGATGTACTCGAAACTTTTCAGATAACATCATTCGTACCTTGCGAAGTTCACAAGAATTCCACGAACACCAACATAATGCATCAACAAATAACGAAGTATTGATTCATAATTTCAATCACATTGAAGAAATACTCCGTAAAAGTTATGTAATTTCTAAAGTTTAGGGATTATTCAATTCTAGTTTCAACCGTAAATCAAATGAGTTTAATTTAATATTAACTCATTAAATCTTTGTTACATCTGAAGAAAATATACACATATATATATATATATATATATATATATATATATATATATATATATATATATATATTTTCATAAAGACTATAATAAAATTCTTTTGTACAAAATATTAATTGTAAAAAAAAAAATTAACGGGTAGGTAATACCCGAGAGATATATAAATTCACAATTAATATGTTACATTCTTCGAATCTGATTCAGCAATCACCAACTGTACTCACTACTTTCACAGCAAAATACATTCTTTTATAGAAATCAAAACAACCATTCTCATCCAAATTTGATTACATATTCTGATTTTGACAAATCAAAATCCAAGTCAAGATTTAACAGAAGACATCACTCTTAGATTTCTACATCTTTCAAAGCTATATTTTGACTACAAAACTGTACTAGAACATCATATGTATATTAACGATTACAATCATTGTTCAAACCCTTCGAAATTTCTGAAGACGCTTCAGATAATGAACAACCGAGATGATGATCCAACCACATGTTACCCACAGTTATGTACTTGAAAAACTCTCGAAACCAATGTCATAGTTTAACACGTATCCGTGTCAGACCTTTTGGCATTTATTAGCTAAATAAACTTTGCATTCCCTTTACAAAGTAGTCAGTTTTGTCACAGCTCCAACAAGTCAACTTCGATTCTTCAGTTGAAACAGCCTTATTATAACCTTGATATATACGTTGCCTTTTCGCCATCGTTACCGGAGAACCGTTTATGTTCCACCACATTAGCAATAAACTTACCAACAACTTCACTGATCTAGGATTTTCTGAAAAATCATTATAAACCCCATTCATTTACTCATCTATATCTTGTAACGAGAATTGTCATACGAATCATCGGGAATTAGCAAACAGTATTTTGAAATCTTACAGCATGTCTACGCCAACAGTTATATGTGTACATATAACGTCTACCTCCAAGACTAACATACTTCGAATGTAAAGTTTCTGAAAAACACCCTGAACTGCAAATTAGTTCTCGAAATGCTGATGAAGTAGCAAAAACTGTAAACGACCTTAACATTAAAAAGTTTTATGATAAAAAATAGTGTGTTGACAAAGCTCAGAAAAAGAGAAGTTTTGGAACTATAAAACGGATTGAGCAAAGTATGAAAGAGACTATGGACAAATCACAAGGACGAAATCTACCTTCAAAGAATCCAAATGATTCAGTGTCTGCTGAATCCTTAAGTGAATACCTTACTCCTTACTCTAAAACCCTTGCGGACAATATTCTTCATCATCCTCTTATCTTAAATATTCTAAGATATCATCATATCTTTCATTATAAATATCCTCGATATTTCTGAAGATATTTTCATAACTATTCTTATCTGAAATCATTTATCTTTTCGCGCTATCTGTGTTACATCATAAAAGAAACTATTTTAGTTTCTAAATTTTAAAACCTTCAGTTTGAAGTATGAATGTTTTTGAAGTAGTGTGGGGAACTGAAGCATGAGTTAGTATAATATAATGACACTTGATCAACGTGATTATATTACAGTAAGTCATGCTGAGTTTCTAAATGAAACGTGATGATTCACATATCATAACGTCATCATGTACCATGTTACACGACTCTTGTATTCTACTTAAGCTATAATAAAATCAAGAAAATATTTTCTTGATGATTCGATCTTTTCCGAGGTATTCTGGTAATTTGACAAATCCAGATCTTGCCATTACAATTTCATTCTTAAAACATTAATTATGTTAATTCCGAAATTCATACCTACGAATTCTGGACCATTATTCTCTTGGTTTAAAGTCGGGAAGAGAAAACAAAAGAATGAAGCTCCGAAATAAGAATGGGGGTATAAATCGTAGTAAATAGGAGAGAGCATTAACTGTAAATGTCAATAATTATAGAAAGACAAGAGAAGGGACTCTGAAAAATAAGAGAAAATATAAAGCTCGACAATAACACATAAATTACAAACCGTGCATATCAATACGTATTGCCACGTAAAGGCACGGGAGAATTAAAATTATTATAACCCAAGGTAATAGTGGAAATAAATAAAATCCTCAGGTGGTAGATGAAAAAGAAGAATGATAGATATGAAAGTGAGGAGTATATCAAGAATCAGTACTGGATGAAGCATATTGACGAATACTTTAAAATATGAGTTGAGGGAGAAAGAATAGAAGGTGTGAGTTGTAAGGAAATGAAGAATGTGGATTTATAGTGAAATATCCGACAGAGTAATCGAGATGGATTATCGCATTAAATCAAGGAGGATCATAATTGTGAAGACCCGTCCTAATCCATCTGGACAAAGTCACCAACAACTGGTTCCATTGCGATGATCGACTCCAAATACTGTCTTTAAAATGAGCAAATGCACAGCGGAAATGTTTCTTTCATACCTGAGAATAAACATGCTTTCAAGTGTCAACCAAAAGGTTGGTGAGTTCATTAGTTTAATATAAATAATCATTTCATAATTTTAATAGACCACAAGATTTCATATTTCCATTTCTCATAAGCATACGTCCCATACATAGAGACAAAAATATCATTCATATGGATTGAACACCTGGTAACCGACATTCACAATATATATAAGAATATCCCCATCATTCCGGGATCCTCCTTCGGACATGATATAAATTTCGAAGTACTAAAGCATCTGGTACTTTGGATGGGGCTTGTTGGGCCCGATAGATCTATCTTTAGAGTTCGCGTCAATTAGGGTGTCTGTTCCCTAATTCTTAGATTACCAGACTTAATAAAAAGGGGCATATTCAGTTTCGATCATTCAACCATAGAACGTAATTTCGATTACTTGTGTCTATTTTGTAAAACAGTTATAAAAGTTGCGCATGTATTCTCAGCCCAAAAATATATAGAGTAAAAGGGGATCAAAGGAACTCACGATACGATATTTTGTAGAAAAAATATGCATACGACGCAACTGAACAATGAAAGATTGGCCTCGGATTCACGAACCTATATCATTTATATATTTATTAACACATATAATTGTAATCAAATAAATTCATATATTATATCTTAAATTATATATCTTATATATTAAATTTGTATATATTTAAAATAGTTAATATTTATATAGTTTAATATTATATTTAAAATCAATAATTTGTTATATGTAAATATTTATATAAATAATCTTAATATATATAATTATATGTAATATTATGGTAGTTGTAATATATATACTCTTATATAGAAAATATTTATTTGTTATAATAATATTGTTAATATAATAATAATAATGATAATAATAATAATAATAATAATAATAATAATAATAATATTAATAATAATAATAATAATAATAATAATAATAATGATAATGATAATGATAATGATAATGATAATGATAATGATAATGATAATGATAATAATACTACTAATAATACTAACTATAAAAATAATGATTTTACTAATAATACTAACATTTATTTTAATAACTATAATGATAATGATGATAAGAATAATAATAAAGATAAGTAAATAAATTAAATAACTACCTCAAAGATGTAGTCCTAAAAAAAATGTCCAAGCCCGGGTTTGAACCCGCGACCTCCCACTAACTTGATAACATACCAAACCAATGCTCCATTTGTTACTTTCCTAATTTAATACCCAAACTAAATATTTTAACCCGTTTTCTGTTTCAAGCCCGAACAACTCAATCACACTTGACCCAACTGCCTAACCCAACCTGAGCAGCTTATTTATTGATAAAAAAAAATATACTGCAGCAGCCTAGGGTCGAACTTAGGACCTCTCAGTTAAACCAAACACCACACCAACCATTCTGCTACTACTTACTTTTCTATTATTTTCTAACACATAAATATATTTATCCCGTAATACTGTATGTTCTTCTTTTTCTTCATCGATTAATTAACCTCCTAACCCAAATCATCATTATCTTATTATCCTTTCATCATCTTTACTTAACATCATCAAATATCACATGTATTATTTCATCATAACACCATCACCTTTTAAATATCACGATCAATATCATCCTTATCACTCGTCATTTATCACCATTTAACACTATTATCTTAATACTAACATCATTACATAAAATCATGAGCATATCATCATCATTGTTGTATCATCATCGCCATTTTTCCTATTAATATTTCATTATTACAACGTACAGGAACACAAAAGTAGAAGTCCTGGTTTACGGCCCACTTAGAGCCCAACAGAAAGGAAGTACGGCCCAATAGAAAGAGAAATAATACCTCGGCCCAATGACTAATCTGAGTTCTCGGCTCATATCAACTCACGGCCCAAGCTTTGTAATTAGGATTCAAAACAGAAAACTAAAGTCTCCATTTATTAATCATAATCATAATCGAATGATCATCACCACACTTTAATATCATCATCTTCTAATCCATTTAAATCATTTTTATCTAAACTACCTATTACACCCTCAATTTAATCTTTTACGTATCCATCTTTCAACCCGTTTAATTAATAATTGTATGTGGGGCTGTGTGCTTGTGGGTTTGCTCAAATCATTACAATAATTGTGAGGTAGGCATAAAATAATGATAGTTGGCAAGAAGGTTTACTTTATACTTTATCTCTTTATCAACTATCAATATAATATCACTGTATCGATATCTTCAGGCTTCACTTTCTTCGCTGTTTAACTCAAAACAGAAACAGATTGGTTCGAGCAACAAAAAGGTGTTTGTTTTCGTGTCATCGATAACAGCAACAAAGGGGATAATAGCTGCAACTAATGGTGGGTGTTTGATGGTTAACATCGAATACAAAAGAAAAACAAACGGTTACATATAACTGATATGGTGTGGGTTTGTCGAGTTGAAACAAATAAAAGGAAGTGGTGATGGTCTTTGGCCTGTATACAGACTCAATACCTATTCGAAAGTTATGTTGGGTGTTCAAACGAAGATATAGTTGCAGGTGGTATTGGCTTACGGATAATAGAAATAAATGGGTGACAATCGATGGTGATTCATGTGGGTTCGTTGTCATGGTGGGTGGCGGCTTAGAGAGGTGGTGATGTGTGTTCATGATTTACGATAGAAGTGAAATACAAAACAAGATGGTGGTTAACATATTGAAGGTCATTTGTGGTGATCGGTTGTGGTGGTGTACTTCGGTTGATAGAGTAAAGAAGGGAAATTTTTTGATTTATTGTATGATGGTGGAAATTCACGATAGTAGTGAACGAGGGTTATGGCTTCGGTGAATGTTTTGAGGTTCATCCTCATGTGTTGTATGTATTTTTCTATGAGAGAAGGAGATGACTTATAATTGATTATAGAAGGATTATAAGGACAATCAATTTAGTTTGTGGGGTTATTAAAATCGACAGAAATCAATTAGGTATAGAATATGAAGAAAGAAAAATTAAAAGTAGATGGAGATTGATAACTAAATTTGTTTGTATTGGTTTTAATATCAATAATCAGAAATAGTAAATACAAATCATACACAATATGATAATGATATAAAAAATATTTGATTCTTATTTTATTAATAATAATTTAAATACTAATAATAATAATAATAATAATAGGATTAATAATAATGATAATAATGATAATAATATCAATAATTCTAATAATAATAATAATTATATTAATAATATTAATAAATAATAATGATAAAAAAATGACAATTTTAATAAGTTTAATGATAATCATAATAAAAATGATAACAATAATATTATCTCAAATTATATTTTAACTTAATATATATATATTTAAATGTATATGTATCTATTTATAAATTGTTGTTCGTGAATCGTCGAGAACAGTCGAAGGGTAATTGAATATATGAAACAGTTCAAAATTTTGAGACTCAACATTACATATTTTGCTTATCTTGTCGAAATCATATATAGATTAAGTTTAAATTTGGTTGGAAATTCCCGGGTCATCACAGTACCTACCCGTTAAAGAAATTTCGTCCCGAAATTTGAGTGAGGTGGTCATGGCTAACAATAAAAATGTTTTCATGACGAATATGAGTTGATAAATTGAGTTTTATCAACATTGAGTAATATGGATAAATCAATTCGATTATTCGCAGAGTACGAGTAAAACTATCATGAGAGAGGTCCCAACGGGCATCGTCCACCTTCGCCCAAAAACTTGCCCAAATTTTTAGCCGTTAGTAAAAATAAAAAAATAAAAAATAATAAAAAAAATTTCAACGGCTATCTCAACGGTCACGTTTACACTATAAAAACACCAACCATATACTTCATTTTATACACTCAACATATATTTCTTTTATATTTCCACCTTTCTCCAAATCAAAATCACACACTCCCAAACTGCAAAATGTTAACACTTCCCCCAATGATTGTTTCATTCGATGTTCATTACGGAGGTGATTTCCGTAATCAAATGAAGGAATATGAGTGGGGCGACAGTATTTCGTTTGAAGATATCGACATTCGTGATGTTGGTTTACAAGACTTGCTATCCTTTCTGAAGGAAAAAGTTCCGTGTGAATTCACGTCTGTGTTCTTTTATAAAGACGATTATGATGCGGATTGTAGGGCAAGTTTTCTGTGTACCGATGATCAATGGTACTTTATAAAAGAAACCATTGAAGATCGCAGTAAACGCATTTCTTTATATGCGGTTCTTGAAGATGAAGAGACGTTGGGTTATCGTTACCTTGATGAATCAGCTGAAATAGCAGTTGTAGCATCAAGAGAAATACCGATGTCTCCAGAGTACCTCACGGATGGTGAAACGACTGGTGAACGCTACTTTGCAGATGACAATTGATGACGACGAGTAGTTTGATTGAAATCTTTTAATTTTTAATTGACATGATGTTTTAATTTTTAATTATTGTAATTACAGTGTTGTTGTCGCGTTTCATATCTTCCTTTATGTTTCGGAGCTCTTCGTCTTTTTAATCTCCTCTCGATCTCTAATAAAACGAGTAATGGTCTAGAATTTGTAAGTATGGAGTTTCGAATGAATTTAATGCTATAATCAAGAAAGGACGTAATAGCACAATTTGATTCGTCAAATTACCAGAATCATTGAGAATAAAGATATCAAGAATATACTTTCTTGATATGTTCAGAAGTTAATTAGAATGAAAGAGTTATGTAACATGACACATGATGGTGGTATGATCTACTGTGAAGCATCATGTCCCATTAGAACTCAGCATGACTTACTGTAATATAATCACGTTGATCAAGTGTCATTATATTATACTAACTCATGCATCAGTTCCTAACATTACTTCAATAGCTTTCATATGTTAAGCTCGAAAGTTTACCGAATATAGAAACTAACAGTTTCTATATGATGTAACACTGATAGTACGAAGAGATTAATGATTTCAGATAAGAATAGTTATGAAAATATCTTCAGAATATGGAGGATATTTATAATGAAAGATACGATAATATCTCGGAATATCTAAGATCAGAGGATGATAGAAAATTATTGTCTGCAAGAATTTAGAGTAAGGAGCAAAATATTCACTAAAGACTTTAGCAGACATTGAATCATTTGGATTCTTTGAAGTCCAACTTATTCTTTGTGATTTGTCCACGGCTTTCTTCATAGTTTCGCATAATCTGCTTTTTGGTACTCAATTTTCTATTGAATGTTTCCAATATAATGATACACAGGAAGCACGAAGAGGTATATAAATTCGGACGAGAATATTTATGAAAATATCTTCAGAAATATCGAAGAATTGATGATGATATTTTGAAATTTCTAAGTTCGATGGTTGATGGAGAAAGATTTTCAGCAAGATTTTAACATGACTTTGGAGTAAGATATTCTCTAAAGATTTCAACGGATCCAGAATTATCTGAATTCTTTGAATATAGGGTATGATCCTTGTATTTGTCCTTGGTCTCCTTCGTGGTTAGCTCAATCCGTTTTCCAGTTCCAATTTTTCTGAGCTTTTCCAACATACCATCCTTTATCATCAAACTTTCGATGATTAAGGTCGTTTACGGTAGACTACGGTTTTTGCTGCTTCATTTAGCTTCTTCAACATTCAGAATATTGATTTGTAGACTGAGTGCTTTTCAGAATTTCATAATGAAAGATCATAACTCTAAGAGATAAACGTTATACATATCACTGTTGATGTAGATATGCTATGAGTTTTCAAAGTACTGATTGCTGATTCCCTATAATTGGTATGGCAGTTCTTGTTACAAGATGCGGATGAGTATATGAATAGTTTTTAACTAACAACTATAATGGTTCTTCGGAGAGACTTAAGACAATGAGTAATGAAGTTGCTGGTAAGTTTACCGCTAATGTGGTGGAATATAAACGGTTCCCCGGTAACGATGACGACAGGCAAACTTATATATCGAGGTTATGATAAGGCTAATTCAAATGGAATTCGGAGTTGATTTGTTGAAGCTGTGACAAAATTGGCTAATTTGAAAAAGAGTTGCAATGTTATTTTCGGTAATAAATGCCAAAGGAGCTAGCACATATATGTGTTAAACGTTTACTCAGGTTCTGAGTGTTTTCAGGTGCATTACTATATGCATTAATCTTTTCATCCGTAGCTGGAATGCGGTTGGTTCATCCTCTCGATTGGGGTGTTTTCAAGAATTATGAAAGGTTTGAACGCAGATTGTAATCGTCAAGATACAAATGAGGTTTAAGATGAAATCAAGTGGCAAACTTGAAGAATTATTTAGTTTCATATGTTATAATCAATATTTTAATTCATTTTAATTGTCCAATGTCATTAGTCCAAAGTCGATAATTCACAGCTAACAGTCCAGTAATTCATATATAGTTTAATATATTATATTCGAATTAATTAATACGTGTCGTGACCCATATACGTCTCAGACTCGATCACAACTCAAAGTATATATATTATTATAAAATCAGCCTCAACCCTGTATAGAGAACTCGATCATTACTGCATATAGAGTGTCTATGGTGATTCCAAATAATATATATAGATGCGTCGATATGATATGTCAAAACCTTGTATACGTGTCCCGATATTTAAAGTGCGTAAAATAAATAACAATAATTAATTAACGATAAATAAGGTGCGTAAAGTAAATAATAGAATTTAAATGACGATAAATAAAATTGCGAGAATGTAAATTGCGATAATTAAATTGCGATAAATAAGATGTAATCAGTTAGCTAGGAATAGTTAGCTAGGATCAGTTAGCGTGGATTCTTAACAAAATTTTCGATTAGTTAATTCGTTTGTTTCTAACAAATTTTATTTTGTCCAATGTTTTCTTCATTATGCCACTTGTTGGTTTCTGATAAATCAAAATCCAAATATGAAATTGGATGAAAATGGTTATTCTGTGGTGAACGAATTGGTATATCAGTGGATGTAAGTAAGATAGTAAAGGACTGTTGAATCAGATTCGAAGAATGTACAGTGTAACTTATTAATGTGAAATCTAAATATTTCCTCGGGTATTACCTACCCGTTAAAATATTTTCACCATTAACAGTTTGTACGAAAGAATTTTTAATTACAATCTTTATGAAAATATATATACATATATATTTTCTTCAGATGTAATCATCGATTTAATGAGTCAATGTGATATTAAACTCATCGGATTTATGGCTAAAACTAGAGTACATAATCACTAAAACATTAGAGATTACATAATAGTCATGAAGAACGAAGATAATAGATATAGAACGATACGTAGAATGATGATTATACTCGAAGTCCAGATAGTGATATTGAAGCATGGATTGTTGATGGTACTGGTGCTGTTACTGATGGTACTGTTGGTGCCGGTGATGTTGCTGAAGCTGGTACATTTTGTACCATATTCTCCGAATTGATTTTTCGATCGCGAAGTTCGTTGACTTCTTACTCCAGGATGATTGTCGATCGGAATGAGCGGATGAATAAGGTTCAGAATTGTGGATAGAATATAATCTTGTCGAGTTACCCTGGAAATGAGACTGAAAATGGTGTCTCGAACAGGTTCACCGGTAAACGCTTCAGGTTCATTGTCAAGAGGTGAATTCGGTTGGTGGAAGGGATCGCCTTCTTCGCGTCTCCATTGTTTAAGTCGACTACGAACTCATCAAATGAATTGGGGATGGTTGTTTGGTTGAATTCATTCTAGTGATGCTGCTTTCGGAGCTTAGGTGAAAATCCATATCGGAATAGCTGTCTGAATCCGAACTGGTTGAGGGATTCATCTCGTACGATCAGATGAAGGATTTTCGATAAGAAATAGATTATAGGATGTAGATTAGTACCCTGCAATATCTAATTTACATATACATATATAATACTAATATCCCATAAGTTACGGAGGAATCTACGGAAGTTGTCAGGCAAAGTCTACTGTAACAGGTATGCCAAGATATGAATTAGCAGATACGCTAAGATACAAATTTTGTCTATACACTATTCATGCAATCATTGCAGTAAGATGTGTCTAGACTAAGAATGATAAGCAGGTAATTTCCTAAGGATAATAAGTAGATGATTTTCGACACGAAATGATAAGCAAAACTTTTGACATGCAGACACGGTCGAAGTCCAGACTTACTAATGCATCCTACGACTATCAGTTAGACATACTAATGCAAGACCTGGTTCACTAAGACCACCGCTCTGATACCAACTGTGAAGACCCGTCCTAATCCATCTGGACAAAGTCACCAACAACTGGTTCCATTGCGATGATCGACTCCAAATACTGTCTTTAAAATGAGAAAATGCACAGCGGAAATGTTTCTTTCATACCTGAGAATAAACATGCTTTCAAGTGTTAACCAAAAGGTTGGTGAGTTCATTAGTTTAACATAAATAATCATTTCATAATTTTAATAGACCACAAGATTTCATATTTCCATTTCTCATAAGCATACGTCCCATACATAGAGACAAAAATATCATTCATATGGATTGAACACCTGGTAACCGACATTCACAATATACATATAAGAATATCCCCATCATTCCGGGATCCTCCTTCGGACATGATATAAATTTCGAAGTACTAAAGCATCCGGTACTTTGGATGGGGCTTGTTGGGCCCGATAGATCTATCTTTAGAGTTCGCGTCAATTAGGGTGTCTGTTCCCTAATTCTTAGATTACCAGACTTAATAAAAAGGGGCATATTCAGTTTCGATCATTCAACCATAGAACGTAATTTCGATTACTTGTGTCTATTTCGTAAAATAGTTATAAAAGTTGCGCATGTATTCTCAGCCCAAAAATATAAAGAGTAAAAGGGGATCAAAGGAACTCACGATACGATATTTTGTAGAAAAAATATGCATACAACGCAACTGAACAATGCAAGATTGGCCTCGGATTCACGAACCTATATCATTTATATATTTATTAACACATATAATTGTAATCAAATAAATTCATATATTATATCTTAAATTATATATCTTATATATTAAATTTGTATATATTTAAAATAGTTAATATTTATATAGTTTAATATTATATTTAAAATCAATAATTTGTTATATGTAAATATTTATATAAATAATCTTAATATATATAATTATATGTAATATTATGGTAGTTGTAATATATATACTCTTATATAGAAAATATTTATTTGTTATAATAATATTGTTAATATAATAATAATAATGATAATAATAATAATAATAATAATAATAATAATAATAATAATAATAATAATATTAATATTAATAATAATATTAATAATAATAATAATAATAATAATAATAATAATAATAATAATAATAATAATAATAATAATGATAATGATAATGATAATGATAATGATAATGATAATGATAATGATAATGATAATGATAATGATAATGATAATGATAATAATACTACTAATAATACTAACTATAAAAATAATGATTTTACTAATAATACTAACATTTATTTTAATAACTATAATGATAATGATGATAAGAATAATAATAAAGATAAGTAAATAAATTAAATAACTACCTCAAAGATGTAGTCCTAAAAAAAATGTCCAAGCCCGGGTTTGATCCCGCGACCTCCCACTAACTTGATAACATACCAAACCAATGCTCCATTTGTTACTTTCCTAATTTAATACCCAAACTAAATATTTTAACCCGTTTTCTGTTTCAAGCCCGAACAACTCAATCACACTTGACCCAACTGCCTAACCCAACCTGAGCAGCTTATTTATTGATAAAAACAAAATATACTGCAGCAGCCTAGGGTCGAACTTAGGACCTCTCAGTTAAACCAAACACCACACCAACCATTCTGCTACTACTTACTTTTCTATTATTTTCTAACACATAAATATATTTATCCCGTAATACTGTATGTTCTTCTTTTTCTTCATCGATTAATTAACCTCCTAACCCAAATCATCATTATCTTATTATCCTTTCATCATCTTTACTTAACATCATCAAATATCACATGTATTATTTCATCATAACACCATCACCTTTTAAATATCACGATCAATATCATCCTTATCACTCGTCATTTATCACCATTTAACACTATTATCTTAATACTAACATCATTACATAAAATCATGAGCATATCATCATCATTGTTGTATCATCATCGCCATTTTTCCTATTAATATTTCATTATTACAATGTACAGGAACACAGAAGTAGAAGTCCTAGTTTACGGACCACTTAGAGCCCAACAGAAAGGAAGTACGGCCCAATAGAAAGAGAAATAATACCTCGGCCCAATGAATAATCTGAGTTCTCGGCTCATATCAACTCACGGCCCAAGCTTTGTAATTAGGATTCGAAACAGAAAACTAAAGTCTCCATTTATTAATCATAATCATAATCGAATGATCATCACCACACTTTAATATCATCATCTTCTAATCCATTTAAATCATTTTTATCTAAACTACCTATTACACCCTCAATTTAATCTTTTACGTATCCATCTTTCAACCCGTTTAATTAATAATTGTATGTGGGGCTGTGTGCTTGTGGGTTTGCTCAAATCATTACAATAATTGTGAGGTAGGCATAAAATAATGATAGTTGGCAAGAAGGTTTACTTTATATTTTATCTCTTTATCAACTATCAATATAATATCACTGTATCGATATCTTCAGGCTTCACTTTCTTCGCTGTTTAACTCAAAACAGAAACAGATTGGTTCGAGCAACAAAAAGGTGTTTGTTTTCGTGTCATCGGTAACAGCAACAAAGGGGATAATAGCTGCAACTAATGGTGGGTGTTTGATGGTTAACATCGAATACAAAAGAAAAACAAACGGTTACATATAACTGATATGGTGTGGGTTTGTCGAGTTGAAACAAATAAAAGGAAGTGGTGATGGTTTTTGGCCTGTATACAGACTCAATACCTATTCGAAAGTTATGTTGGGTGTTCAAACGAAGATATAGTTGCAGGTGGTATTGGCTTACGGATAATAGAAATAAATGGGTGACAATCGATGGTGATTCATGTGGGTTCGTTGTCATGGTGGGTGGCGGCTTAGAAAGGTGGTGATGTGTGTTCATGATTTACGATAGAAGTGAAATACAAAACAAGATGGTGGTTAACATATTGAAGGTCGTTTGTGGTGATCGGTTGTGGTGGTGTACTTCGGTTGATAGAGTAAAGAAGGGAAATTTTGTGATTTATTGTATGATGGTGGAAATTCACGATAGTAGTGAACGAGGGTTATGGCTTCGGTGAATGTTTTGAGGTTCATCCTCATGTGTTGTATGTATTTTTCTATGAGAGAAGGAGATGACTTATAATTGATTATAGAAGGATTGTAAGGACAATCAATTTAGTTTGTGGGGTTATTAAAATCGACAGAAATCAATTAGGTACAGAATATGAAGAAAGAAAAATTAAAAGTAGATGGAGATTGATAACTAAATTTGTTTGTATTGGTTTTAATATCAATAATCAGAAATAGTAAATACAAATCATACACAATATGACAATGATATAAAAAATATTTGATTCTTATTTTATTAATAATAATTTAAATACTAATAATATAATAATAATAATAATAATAATAGGATTAATAATAATGATAATAATATCAATAATTCTAATAATAATAATTATTATATTAATAATATTAATAAATAATAATGATAAAAATGACAATTTTAATAAGTTTAATGATAGTCATAATAAAAATGATAACAATAATATTATCTCAAATTATATTTTAACTTAATATATATATTTAAATGTATATGTATCTATTTATAAATTGTTGTTCGTGAATCGTCGAGAACAGTCGAAGGGTAATTGAATGTATGAAACAGTTCAAAATTTTGAGACTCAACATTACATATTTTGCTTATCTTGTCGAAATCATATATAGATTAAGTTTAAATTTGGTTGGAAATTCCTGGATCATCACAATAATCTCATTAGTCACCGAAGAATCAAATCCTATATAGATTACAATGATTTTCTTTAATTCAAAGATCAACTGTGATGACGTCAAAAGATAAGGCAAATCTCTATTTTCTCATTTTACTCTTTTACAATAGTTTCACTCATACTCTTCGAGAAATCGAATTATTTTATCCGTATTTCTTAATCATGATAAAACTCTATGTATCAGCTTAAATTCATCATAATAACATTCTTACTGTTAGTCATGACGACCTCGATCAAATTTCGGGGACGAAATTTCTTTAACGGGTAGGTACTGTGACAACTCGGAAATTTTCGACCAAATTTAAACTTTGATCTTTATATGTTTCCGACACGATAAGTAAAGCTTGTTAAGTTAAATCTCAAGAATTTTAAACTATGTTCAAACATTCATTTAACCTCGACTAAATTCTGACGATTCACGAACCATTATATGAACGAATATGATTATATATATATATATATATATATATATATATATATATATATATATATATATTATAACTTGAAAACGTTAACAAAGTATTAAACGTATAATACTTTACATGAACGTATTTGGTTCAATATGTTTATCGATGGAATTAGGTGATAATATCAAATGATTGAATTATCAGATACATTGTAATTACGATTACGAGTTTCTGTTGAGAGGTCCACTATGATTTAAGAAATCTATCTATTTTAACAACATTCGGAAATATTGGTAAAGTGATTTACAAGTAAGAACAATTGTGTCAATTATCGAGGATTAGACAAGGATTAGTGGAGATTCCTATTTGATTTCCAATTTATGCTTTATAATAATTTCCTCGTGATTCTTAAGTAAAATAATTAACTATAATAATATGTAATAACATAGATAATGGATGTCGAGCAGATAGATAGATTATCGTACTATATTAATATGATGTAGTATGTTTAATCATCCATTGAACTTAACCCTACAACTCACAAATAAACTGTAAGTTAACAACTGGAAGCCTGCTATGAATTATATATGATTTTATTTTCTTAAACGAAAATATCTTTCGATATATATATATATATATATATATATATATATATATATATATATATATATATATATATATATATATATATATATATATTAACTTACTCATAAAATGTTTGGATTTAAAATAACATGTATACATAACGAGACAATGATTTATTGAAGCAAATGACCAAAACACTCAATTGATTAAGTTACACTTTGAGTGGGATAGTTTTTCATTTATTTTAGTCTAGTTATTGTTAAAGGTACACGTCGCGTAACATAGAGTATCAGTTTTCTAAATATACGAAACTTCGTTTGAAAAACTGGAACCGAGTCATAAACCATTTCTTAACGTACGTCTTAATGGAACAAATTTTACAAGTTAACTATATACGTAAATATAATATATTATATAATTAATTATAAAGATTAAATATATAAAATAATTATTTATATTAAACCACTAGTGTCGGCAAGGAAGTAGTGGATATCAGTTGGCAAATGAGAGCATGCGATCGCATGGCCACATAGCCTTCACACCATGCGATCGCATGGTGGGTATAGGTGGCTCACATGGTTATAAAACGAATCTGTTTCTGCTCTGGTTCACCTCATTCAATCTCTCGTATCCTCTCTACTCTCTCTATATATATTAAAATTAATATTATTATTATTATTAAGATTAATATTATTATTATTAATCATATTATAATTAGTAGTAGTAGTATTATTAGTATTATACATAAAATACTACGACGAGGTTATGAGCAAATTATGTCAAAATGAGTTTTCGAACGGGATAGAACTAAGGAAATTATGGGTTATAACTATGGAGGTTATGGGTATTGTTCATGGGGTAGCTCGTGAGGTCAACCTAGTGTTTATCATCTCCGTTGCGTCTATGTACTTTCCTGCAATATTGAATCTCAATATTGATACGTGAGCACTCATAACTTAACTTTTATATATTATTAGTGTATCCCTGACTAGTGCTCGAGTATATAGAATTATGCATGCTTATACATTTAATATTGTCGTTAGATAGGTTATGTTGAATCCTAAATTAAATACATACGCTTCTGAGATAAGGTATATGATATGCATGTCGTTGGAAAGCTAGCAAAAAATTAAGAACTTTTCATTTAGAACTCATGTGATTTCGATGAACGGATTAATAGATGTAGTGAACTGAATTATTACTAATTTTAGTATAGTTATTGTTAAAATAATTATTATTACTATCGTCGTTATTATCATCGTTATAATTATTATCTAATAATTATTATTATTATCAATATCATTATTGTTATAAGTATTATTATTAAAAATTGTCATTTTTTTAGTATTACTACCGTTACTATCATTAAGATTATTATGAACATTATCATTACTATTATTACTATTATCATTATTATTAGTATTAGTATCATTAAAATAGTTATTAGTATTATCAAAAATATTATTATAATATTTATTAATATTAGTATTATCTAATTATTATGATTGCTATTATTATCATTATTACGAATGCGATATAAAAGAAGACTAAAAGCTATTAAACGAATCGATTAGGAAATAATGAGTATAAGTATCATGATGAAATAAAAATATTGTAAGTTATTGATTTAGATAAAAATATCGTTTTCATTATTTTTATCATTATTATTATTATTAAAAGTAATGTTAATATTAAAACTATCAATTTTATTAAAATTATTTTTAATAGAAATATCATTGTTATTATAAAATATCAGTATTAATTATTATTATCATTTAGTATTATTATTATTTAAAATTATCATTTTGAATAGAATTATTATTTTTATATAAAATATTATTATTACAGTTAATATTAAAAAGTACTGTTATTATTAAGATTATCACGATTAGAATTATTATTTTATTATAATCATTAGTAAATATAAATATTGTTATTATTATTAGTAGAATAATAATTATTATTATTATTACAAAATAATACAACTTTTACTTATTATTATTATTATCAATACTATTTTATCAAATAAATATATAGTACAAAGATATCTTTACCACATGTAATATAATTTCATCAATAATACATACTACTATATTATTGAATTTTATAAATTATATTACTTAGGATATTTATAAAAGTATATTTTTATCGTATATAAAATTTTATATAAATTTTTAATTATTAATAATTGACGTGTATTATTTACTATAATAAATTCTCATGAATATATTTAAAACGACTAGTTAGGTTATATAATAAACATGTATAGATTTTAGAAGACATTTTAGAGTCAAATTGACTTTTGTTGACTTTTGCATATTAGTCTCGAGCATTAGGATTGTGATACACTACGACTTGACCTAAATTGTTAGACAGATATTGACCAACATATAAATATATATACTTAATATAGGTTCGTGAATTCGAGGTCAACCTTGCACTTGTTCAATGACGTCATATGTATTTTACTACGAAATACAGTATTGTAAATTTCATTTGCTCCCTTTTTAAATGCTTTTGCAATATATATTCTGGGACTGAGAATACATGCGCTGATTTTATAAATATTTTACGAATATGCCCCTTTTAGTCTGGTAATCTAAGAATTAGGGAACAAACACCTTAATTGACGAGAATCCTAAAAATAGATCTATCGGGCCCAACAAGCCCCATTCAAAGTACCGGATGCTTTAGTACTTCGAATTTATGATGTTCGATGGTTGTCCCAGAATGATGGGGATATTCTATATGCATCTTGTGAATGTCGATTACCAGGTGTTCAATCCATACGAATGATTTTTATCTCTATGCAATTTGTGAAATGCCTGATATGAGATGTATATTTATGAGAAATGGAAATGAAAATCTTGTGGTGTATTAAAATTATGGAAATGATTGATTACGATAAACTAATGAACTCACCAACCTTTTGGTTGACACTTGGAAGCATGTTTATTCTCAGGTTTGAAAGAAATCTTCCGCTGTGCATTTGCTCATTTTAAAGATATTACTTGGAGTCACTCATGGCATATTTCAAAAGACATTGTATTCAAGTCATTGAGTTCAATAAAGATTATTATAAAGTAAATGACAGATTAGGTCATTTATAGTTTGGATATTGTGAGATGGTATGCATGCCTGTCAACTTTTAATGTAATGAAAGTCTGTTTTTTAAAAATGAATGCAATGTTTGTAAAATGTATCATATAGAGGTCAAATACCTCGCAATGTAACCATATGTTATTGTATTCGTCCTTATGGATTTGGACGGGTCACTTCACCCCTCCCCCACCCCATGCTTAACCGTCGGGGGATATGGCTCAACCATCACCATTTCATTTTTTTAAAACTCTCATTTCATTCTCAAAACACACACACACACACACACACACACACATTTCTCTCTAGCTTTTCTCTCTAAAATACTTGAGAAAAATTGTAAGTTTAAACTTTATTTCTTCTTCTTTTTCTTCATTAATCACGATATCATCATCATCATGAACAAAGATTCAAGTTTTGTAACTTGAATCTTCATAAATCTTGTAGATTCAAACTTTGATTTGAAAGTCTTCAAGAACATGAAGGATTCAAGCTTTTTAGCTTTGAATCTTCATTATCTTGTTAGATCTAAGTTTTATAACTTAAGATCTCTTCATTTATGATTAAAAGATCAAAACTTATGTTTATGATCTTCATGTAACTTGTTGATCTAAATTTTTACTTTAAAGATCTTCAAGAACATTAGAAATCTAAGCTTTCTAGCTTGAGGTTTCTACAAAAAGTTGTTTGAAAGATCAAGTTCATAAACTTATGATCTTCTTTAATTTATTGTACTTTAAATTTGTAATTTGTGTTTTCATTAAACAAATATACAAGCTTACTAGCTTGAAGTCTCATAAGTGTGTTAAGAAATCCAAGCTTTCTAGCATAGGGTTTTATTATTGTGTTTGATCTAAGTTATGTAACTTATGGTCATCTAACTTTTTTAAACAAAAGCTCATAAGCTTACATTCATTTTACTTTGCAAAATCTAAGTTTTATAACTTAACATTTTGTAAAAGTTGAAAGTCTAAGATCTATAACTTAGGTTTCATCAAGAACACCAGATCTAGACTTTCTAGTCTAAGGTTTTCAATATTTAGCTAAGATCTAAGTTCTATAACTTAAGGTCTTGCTTATTTAGTTTGAATCAAAGTTTATAGCTTAATAGAACTTGTACTTGTGTCGAAACTAAGAACTTGATGTAACTTTGGTTCATCATCTTGCTCAAACTCTCAAATGAGTTGTATTTCATTTCTTAGTCTTGAATTTGTGTGTTAATGGTTAAACCTTGGTTAAAGTGATGCTAAAACATCAACAGTTGTACACTTGAGGCTTATACGCATCAAGGATGAGAACCGTGATGAGCATCAAACACCAAGAAACCCACCGGAGCACTTGTTTTCTGTTTTTCAGGGTCTGATCAGACTCCTGGGACTTCTAGAAAGTTGATTTCCAGATATTTCAGTTCGAGTAGATGACTTTTCATTTAAGATTCGCCTAAATCCGATATACGGTTTAGGATTTATAGCCTTCCGAAAATCACTACGCCTTCGTAACGATGTGCTGAAATTTCTGACCTACTCACGCTTGAACCGTCACTACGGTCAAACGACATCGATTTAGGATCTGAAAATTAGAAAGTGGTAAGAGGACTCACATACGGAGCCTTGACCACTGACCACACGTCATTTCAGTTTATATAGAGGTCGTAGCAGCTGATCGAAGTCAGCCCTTTTTTCGACCTCTATTCTTGTTGAAAACTTACTTTACCTTTTACGTATGATGATGATGATGATACTTAAGACTTAACTTATTTACTTTTAAACTTTTGGAGAAGAATTACTGACTTAGTAACCTTTGACTTAGGTTGAGGACCTTTCGGACTGACTTACTACTTGCTTACTTATTCGTATCGATTTTACCGCACATTCACTGTGAGTTATAGCTCCCTTTTTACTTTAACTCTTTTTGGGACTGAGAATACATGCACTTTTTATGTTTTACATACTAGACACGAGTACTTTAACTTTATATATGTGTGGGTGACATAACGGCACAAAGTTTCCCCTTAGCTCGATAACGTTTAGTCATTGGTTTATGAACCGGTGAACGCGAATCTTAGATATGGATCCATAGGGTTTGACATCCCCAATCGGGCTAGTCGCGCTAGCATTTAACGGGTGTTTAATACTTCGTCTGTTTTAACACACTCGCCAAGTGAACATTTAGGGGGTGATATATTGATTGTGACGACCCGGGAATTTCCGACCAAATTTAAACTTAATCTTTATATGTTTCGACACGATAAGCAAAGTCTGTAATGTTAAAGTCTCAAAAAGTTTGAACTGTTTCATATATTAAATTACCCTTTGACGATTCTCGACGATCACGAACAATTGTGTGTAAGTAGTTATGTATAAATGTATGTGTATGTATGTATATATATATATATATATATATATATATATATATATATATATATATATATATATATATATATATATATATATATATATAACATAAATAAGTATAGATATAATAATGAAAAATAATAAATACAAACTTAATCATCAGAATTAAACATGTAAAATATAATACAAGATAAGAAAGTTGTTATTAAAATAAATCTATATATAGATATATATATGATTTAGGTAATAATTATTATCATTTGTATATTGGATTATTTATATAAAAGTTATAAATATTATATTTTAAAAATTATTTGTATGATGAAAGAATATAATATTTTAAATAAATATATATACAATACTCATATATATAAGACAATTGTATTCTCATATTTAATATGCGAACACATATTATATAATGTATTTATATTAAATATTCGACATATGTTATCATATAATATATATGGTATAATTATTATGTATAATATTAGCATGTTAAACGTAATTACAAGTTAAAATATAGTTGTTGTATTAACACCAATATTATTGTTACTACTTTCATTATTATTATTAATATTACTATCAATATTATTATTATTATTGATATTATTGATATAGTTATAAATATTAAAATTTTAATAATTTTTAGATTATGATTATCAAAATAAAGATTTTTAAATATAAATATTATTATAAGACTGATTAAAATTATAACTTAAGTTATAATTTAATTATTATTAGTTATTATTATTATTAAAAAGATTACTAACAATTATCAATTTTACTTTAAATTATTATCATTGACATTAACATTATTAACATTATTATTAATAATTATTATTATTATTATCATTATTATTTATATTATTAATATTCTTATTTATTATTATTAATAATATTAATAAGATTATTATTTATATATTTATAATTATTATTAATATTAAATATATTACATAAGATCTTAATCGTACGTTGATGGTTTCCCATCTCTATCTGTCCAATTTATTTTTTTGCTTTCTGTCCTATTTATTTTTGTTTTCTCTCGTATTTTTCTTCCTGCTCTAGATATGTTGTCGACCACCTTTAATTTAGGGATCAATCTCAATCAATTAATCACTACAGCAAACAATCATCTACACCATATAACTTCTGTTGATGCTATTTGAAAAATCAAATTAAAATTTAGAAGAAAAAAATCAAATAAACCTGTCGGACCTTGTTCTTGAATGTTTTTATCCAAAACTCGATCTTGAAGTGTTTTACAAAATCCTTAAATGCAATTGTGTTTGAAATCATCTTCTCAAATTAACTATAAAGTTTCAAAACCCAAGTCTTCTTATCGAATTTCAATTTGTGAGTCAAAGGTAATTTTCTAAAAAGTCAAAGTTTGTGTTCATCAAGAAATTCGAATCTATGTTAAAGTTTCTGTTGAAATTATCGATTCCTATAGTTTCTAGGAGTAATTTAAAACATATTTCATGTTGTAACATTTGTCCAAAACAAGCTCGAAATCAAAATCAATTTTTTTTCTTTTTCTACAGCGACGAGCAGACAGCAACTTTGATATTTTTTATTTATTTTTTTTCTTTTCGTTTTGTTTTAATTAAGTTAATCAATCAACTAAGTCTTTCTGTTTGTTAAATAAATCTGAAAACGTAAAAAAAAAAATTTGTGTCTTCATCTGTCGAACAGCAGGTGTCGGTTTTTATTTTTATTTTTTATTTTTTTCTTTTCGTATTCAATTAGTTCATGATTGATTTAGGTTGATCAAATATTGATTGAGAATCCTAAAATCGTTTAAATGATTGAAAGTTAAGTTGAATTGATTTTGGGCCGATGGTGTTTGAAAGAAGAAGGAGAAGGAGTCAGGAGAATTAAGGGTTATATATTAATGAGTTAGTAATATTTTAGAAAAACGGAAATTGCTTGGATGGTTATGGGAGTTAGCAGGTGTCTAGGAGGTCACGGGTTCGATCCCGGTTCGGTGCAAATCTTTTTATAAAAGCCTTGAAAGGTAGTTCCTTATATAAAATTTTATTTGTTATTAGTATTGTTATTATTATAAATGTTAAAATTATTATTATTGTCATTTATCAATTATTATTATTATTCCAAGTATAGCAATTATAAGTAGTATTAATATTGTTATAACTAAAATCATTATCAATATCAAGTATGATTATTATTATTACGATTATGATTATTATTATTATTATCATTTCATCAATATTAGAACTTTTATTATTAACATAAGCATATTATTAGCATTAGTACATTTTAGAGTTATTGTTATTATTTAGATTACCATTAGTAATGAGATTGTTAAAATTACTACTATTATGTATTAAGTATTATTATTAGCATTATCATTTAGGTTATTATTAGTGGTATCATTACGAGTAAAACCACTATCGTTATTATATCTGTCATTATCGTTATTATTACTATTATTATTATTAAGTAAGTTAGTTTTAATATTAATATGATGATCTTAGAAATTTAAAAGTATTAGCTAGAGGTTAATAAAATTATAATTAGATTATAAACATAATATATATCCTAATAGTAAAATAAAAATGACGGAAGATATTAATTACTACTACAAAGTTTATAAGTCATAAAGATCAGTATAAAGATATATAAAATTATTATTTTTAACAATAATATTATTAATTTTAACATTATTATTATTATTATTATTAGTATCATTTTTATTATTACTAGTATCATTATTATTATTATAACAACTACATTATCATTATTATTATCATTACTTTAGTACTATTATAATTATTATTTTTGCAAACAAAAGATATTTATATAACAATAGAATTATTTCATATATCATAAGTATATCTAATTACTACTTTCGTATCAAAATAACATATATAGATATATATGACATTTGGAATAATAAATACATTACTAGTTAATTTAAGTAATATATTATATAATTAATATACAAACTGGGTTGAATACCAATATATGTTCATTATATGTTTTAATATATATACAAATGATATAGGTTCGTGAATCCGAGGCCAACCCTGCATTGTTCAGTTTCGTCGTATGAATATTTTTACTACAAAATATTGGATTGTGAGTTTCATTACTCCCTTTTTAAATGCTTTTGCAATATATATTTTTGGGACTGAGAATACATGCGCTTTTATAAATGTTTTTTGAAATAGACACAAGTAATCGAAACTACATTATATGGTTGAATGGATCGAAGCCGAATATGCCCCTTTTAGCCTGGTAATCTAAGAATTAAGGAACATCACTAATTTTGAGAATTAGTGCACCCCTAATTGACGCGAATCCTAAAGGTAGATCTACGGGAACTAACAACCCCCATTCTGGAATTTGGAATGCTTTAGTACTTTGAAATTTATCATGTCCGATGGGTGTCCCGGAATGATGGGGATATTCTATATGCATCTTGTTAATGTCGATTATCAGGTGTTCAATCCATATGAATGATTATTTTTGTCTCTATGCATGGGACGTATTTTTATGAGAAATGGAAATGAAAATCTTGTGGTCTATTAAAATGATGAAAATGATCGATTATGATAAACTAATGAACTCACCAACCTTTTGGTTGACACTTTAAAGCATGTTTATTCTCAGGTATGAAAGAAATCTTCCGCTGTGCATTTGCTCATTTTAGAGATATTACTTGGAGTCATTCATGACATATTTCAAAAGACGTTGCATTCGAGTCGTTGAGTTCATCAAGATTAATATTAAGTCGTTTATAGTTGGATATATTATGAAATGGTATGCATGCCTGTCAACTTTCGATGAAATGAAAGTTTGTTTTTTAAAAACGAATGCAATGTTTGTAAAATGTATCATATAGAGGTCAAATACCTCGCGATGTAACCAAATGTAATGTATTCGTCCAGATGGATTAGGACGGGATACTTCATTGATTACTTTGTTAAGTTAGTTACCAAGTGCCCACGGTTAAGCACATACTTTTCATACTATTTTGAATACGAAATCTCGTGGTCTACATTACATTATTGTTTACAATAAAACTATAGCTCACCAACATTCGTGTTGACATTTTAAAGCATGTTATTTCTCAGGTGCTTAGATCAAATTGCTTCCGCTGTATTAGACTGGTGATAATGCTAAAAACGAACATATATTTCATAGCATTATTTCTCAAGAAAGACAAGCTTTTAGTTGCAATTGTTCTATTTACAAGTGATATTCGTTTAAATAATAAAAGGTGAAGACAAAAGACAGATTCGACGAATTGAAGACACAAACGACCAAAAAGCTCAAAAGTACAAAAGACAATCAAAAAGGTTCCAATTATTGATAAGAAACGTCTCGAAATTACAAGAGTACAAGATTCAAAACGCAAAGTACAAGATATTAAATTGTACGCAAGGACGTTCGAAAATCCGGAACCGGGACCAGAGTCAACTCTTAATGCTCGACGCAACGGACTAAAAATTACAAGTTAACTATGTATATAAATATAATATAATATATAATTAATTATATTAATTATATATATATTATATTTATAAATAAAAACCGTCGGCAGAGAAAGACTCCAAAGGGACTGAGCTGTAAATTCATTCTCCGCGACTCGCGGAGTTTGAAGAGGCTTTCACCGCGAGTCGCGGAGCCCCAAAATGAAAAACTCCCTATAAAGCAAACCGAAATCTGATCATTTTCATCATCTTTTTTCTCCTCATTCATACGATATATATATATATATATATATAATTTATATTTTAATTTTAATTTTAATTATAATTCTAATAATAAGGGTATGTTAGCGAATGTTGTAAGGGTGTAAGTCGAAATTCTGTCCGTGTAACGCTACGCTATTTTTAATCATTGTAAGTTATGTTCAACCTTTTTACATTAATGTCTCGTAGCTAAGTTATTATTATGCTTATTTAAAACGAAGTAATCATGATGTTGGACTAATTACTAAAATTGGGTAATTGGACTTTGTACCATAATTGGGGTTTGGACAAAAGAACGACACTTGTGGAAATTAGACTATGGGCTATTAATAGGCTTTATATTTGTTTAACTAAATGATAGTTTGTTAATGTTAATATAAAGATTTACAATTGAGCGTCCTTATAAATTACCATATACACTCGATCGGACACGATGGGCGGGGTATTTATATGTACGAATAATCGTTCATTTAGCCGGACACGGGAATGGATTAATAGCCACTAGAATAATTAAAACAGGGGTGAAATTACATTCAAGGGTAATTGGTGTAATTGTTAACAAAGTAGTAAAACCTTGGTTTACACGCAGTCGATAACCTGGTGTATTCATTAAACAAAGTATTAAAACCTTGTTACAATTCGAATCCCCAATTAGTTGGAATATTTAACTTCGGGTATAAGAATAATTTGACGAGGACACTCGCACTTTATATTTATGACTGATGGACTGTTATGGACAAAAACCAGACGGACATATTAAATAATCCAGGACAAAGGACAATTAACCCATGGGCATAAAACTAAAATCAACACGTCAAACATCATGATTACGGAAGTTTAAATAAGCATAATTCTTTTATTTCATATTTAATTTCCTTTATTTTATATTTAATTGCACTTCTAATTATCGCACTTTTATTTATTGTTATTTAATCGCACTTTTAATTATCGTACTTTTTAATTATCGCAATTTTATTTTATCGCACTTTTATTGCAATTTCATTATCGTTATTTATTTTACGCTTTAAATTAAAGTCTTTTATTTATTTAATATTTTACATTAGGTTTTAACTGCGACTAAAGTTTTAAAATCGACAAACCGGTCATTAAACGGTAAAAACCCCCCTTTATAATAATAATAATATTACTTATATATATATATTTGTATTTTTATAAAAGTAAACTAATATAGCGTTAAGCTTTGTTTAAAGATTTCCCTGTGGAACGAACCGGACTTACTAAAAACTACACTACTGTACGATTAGGTACACTGCCTATAAGTGTTGTAGCAAGGTTTAAGTATATCCATTCTCTAAATAAATAAATATCTTGTGTAAAATTGTATCGTATTTAATAGTGTTTCGTTGTAAACTTCAATAGTATTTTATACCCCTTAGCTTTGACATCAAGTATTTTTGGCGCCGCTGCCGGGGATCTCTCTTAAAAGCCGGAAGCGCAACGCTAATAATAATAATAAAAAAAAAACGTTTTAAATATTCGAAAATATAAAAAGAAAAGAAAAAATATAAATATTTTTAGGAGTTTGATAAATATTTAAGTTTTATAAAGTTTCTTTGTTTTTATAAAAACATAAGTTTTATTTAAGTATTTTGTTTTTATTTAAAAACATATAAAAATATATATATATATATATATATATATATATATATATATATATATATATATATATATATATATATATATAAATCTAGTTTTAAGATTTTTATTTATAAAATTATAAAATATTTCTATTTTAGTTTTTATATATAAGTTGTTATTATATAAATACTTTTATTAAAACAGAAAATTAAAAACAGAAATTAAAAAAAAAAAAAACGCGTAAAATTTCAAACTGCTCCAGATCTGAAATTCTGAACCCCGCGACTCGCGGGGTTTGATGTTTTAAATACCGCAACTCGCGGAGTGACTCTGACACGAGACAGAACCCTAATTCAGCATTAATTACGGGTTATTTAATAATTATTATTATTATTAACCCTAATTATTATTATTATTATAATTAATTTTATTTTAACTTTTACTTTTTATTTAATTTATGTATTTAGTATTAATTAGTTTAATTAAATTATAAAATTAATAGATTTAATAAATAAATAATATAAAAATAATATTTTTATAAAAATTGTAATTTTTACAACTTTTTGTATATTTTTATATTTTGTCCCTTTTTAATCGTTTTAGCGTAATATTTGTATTTTTAGCTCATATTTAATTTTAAACTTAGTTTTTGCTATAGTTATTTTTACTCCTAGATTTTTAGGCTTTGCCGTAGAATTCCTTAAGTGCTTTTTCTTTAGACTAAGATTTAGGTGCTTTAGAATTTTGCGACGCCTTTTTAAGTTTTAGTTTCTTTTTAAGTTATTTCCATTTGGGATTTAGTTTTTCCTGTAAGCTTTAATATTTTTAGACACCTTTTACTATGTATCAATTATCATTTCAATTAGTAATTTCAATTTGCGATTATAATTTTAAGTTAGTTGTAGTAATAAGGTTAGGTTAGTCAAGTATTTTTAATTTTTTATAAGTTTCTTTTATTTTTCCGTCAACTTTTATTTTTTTCAACCATTTTTCTTTTTAAATTTTTTTTTTCGACGAACTCTTTTTCTTTCTTATTTCTCGCTATTCTAGTTTTAGGACATAGATTTTTATTCTACTTCTTATCTAAATTTCTTAAAATTACGAAAATTTATTTTAAGTGGTTAAATTAATAGACATCAAAATTTTCTGGTTCGTAGTAATAGTTGGATTTGTACGTGGACCGGGTTATTGGAGCCAAACAGTCCTCAATTATATTGAGACCAAACGAATCCTGCCCCTCTGCTGCATCTTTTGGCTATTCGAAACGTGGGCAAAATCAGAAAAGTCTATTGGTTGGATAACTTATTATAATTTTTCTTTCCTTTTAAAAACTAATAGGATATTCAGTGAATGCACCGAGCAAGACGCTCACCACCTTTTGTACGTTCACCACCTGTAACTAGATCAAGACATTTAGCAAATATAACTGCCGTTGATTTTTCTTTAGAATCATCATCCAGTCGACCAAGTACTTCAGTTCAAATTTCCGATAATCCATTTTTTGAACCCAACCTCACAATTGAGAATCCGGAAAATATTCAGGAACGGTTCGTAGATCCTGAACCACTAAACTTTCCTCCGGAACCACCAATCATTCAAACAGAGATTGTTGAGGAACGAACCATTAAATCAGAATCATCTAGTGATACCGATTCAACAAATTCAATTATGGAGAATCTGGAACCTTTAAGTATGGAAGACCGAATGAGAGCTAAACGCACTGGCCAAGGTCACGCAATTACTCATCCAGACATTAATGCGCCAGATTATGAAATCAAAGGACAAATTCTACACATGGTGACTAATCAATGCCAATTTAGTGGTGCGCCGAAGGAAGATCCAAATGAACATCTACGTACCTTTAATAGGATCTGCACACTATTTAAAATCCGAGAAGTGGAGGATGAACAGATATATCTCATGTTATTTCCCTGGACTTTAAAGGGAGAAGCCAAAGATTGGTTAGAATCGTTACCTGAAGGGGCGATCGATACATGGGACGTTTTAGTTGACAAATTTCTTAAACAATTCTTTCCTGCATCTAAAGCCGTAAGACTTCAAGCAGAAATTGTTACGTTCACACAGAAGCCAAATGAAACTCTATATGAGGCATGGACTAGATATGGAAAGTTGTTAAGAGGATGTCCGCAACATGGTTTAGACACCTGTCAAATAGTACAAATATTCTACCAAGGATGCGACATCACTACAAGAAAAGACATAGATATAGCAGCTGGTGGTTCTATTATGAAGAAAACCGAAACTGATGCTTACAAAATTATTGATAACACTGCTTCCCACTCACATGAGTGGCACCAAGAAAAAGATATCATTAGATCATCTAAAGCAGCTAGAGCCGATTCTAGCCATGACTTAGATTCCATTTCCGCAAAGATAGATGCTGTGGAGACACGAATGGAAAAGATGACTAAAGATATTCACTCAATACGAATTAGTTGTGAGCAGTGTGGAGGACCACATTTGACAAAAGATTGTCTCAGTATTGAATTAACAATGGAACAAAGAGAGAATATTTCATACATAAACCAAAGGCCTGGAAATAATTATCAGAATAATTATCAACCGCCAAGACCGATTTACAATCAAAACCAGAATTATAAGCGAAATATTCCATACAACAACCAACAAGGTCCTAGCAATCAACAAGTATCCAATAATACTTACAATCAGCAAAGACCAAATTTTCAAAACAAACCACCACAACAAACCGATGATAAAAAGCCGAATTTAGAAGATATGATGACGAAGCTAGTTGAAACTCAAACGCAGTTTTTCACATCTCAAAAACAAACCAATGAACAAAATGCTCAAGCATTTAGAAATCAACAAGCTTCTATTCAAAATCTGGAACAAGAATTGAGTAACCTAGCAAGGTTAATAGGTGAAAGAAAACCGGGAAGTCTACCTAGTGATACAAATGCTAACCCCCGGAGTGAAACAGCTAAAGCCATTACCACAAGAAGTGGCACAACACTTAAACCACCTGAAATACCTGTAACTTCTGATGAAACCATTCCTACTCCACAAGAACCACAACCTGATCAAGATAAGGAAAAAGAACCGGTAGTTGAAAAGGTTAATGAAGATAACACAGTTAAGGATAAACCTTATGTTAAACCATATCAACCACCACTTCCTTACCCGAGTAAAATGAAGAAAGAGAAACTTGAAGCCGAGCAATCCAAATTTTTGGATATGTTTAAACAGATAAATGTAAATCTTCCTTTCATTGATGTGATTTCAGGAATGCCTAGATATGCTAAATTCTTGAAAGATCTAATCTCAAATAGAAAGAAAATGGAAGAACTCTCGGCTGTTACTATGAATGCTAATTGTTCAGCAGTGCTGTTGAATAAAATACCAGAAAAACTATCTGATCCAGGAAGTTTCACAATTCCATGTTTTCTGGGTAGTCTTAGTTCAATAGAAGCATTGGCAGACTTAGGTGCTAGTATAAATCTAATGCCGTATTCACTATACGCTAAACTAGACCTTGGAGAATTGAAACCAACCAGAATAAGCATACAACTAGCCGATAGATCAATAAAATATCCTAGAGGGATAATGGAGAACATGCTAGTTAAAGTTGGTACTTTAGTATTTCCAGTAGATTTTGTTGTTTTGGACATGGAAGAAGATTCTCAAGTTCCTCTCATATTAGGAAGACCATTCTTAAACACGGCTAAAGCAATGATAGACGTGTTCGGTAAGAAACTGACCCTAAGTATAGAGGATGAGAGTGTTACCTTTTAAGTTGATAGAGCAATGCAACAACCACAATCTGCAGATGATACATGTTATTATATTCAAACTATAGATGCACATGCAGAATTGTTAGAAGAATTTCCAGAATTACAAGGAACAGGAGAATGTTCTTTAGGAGAAGGTAATGAACCAATTGATGAAGCTGAAATGTTAGCTACACTTATAGCTAATGGATATGAACCAACAACAGAAGGAATTCAAATGCTAAAAGAAGAAGACAGATATCGATACAAATCATCGATAGAAGAACCTCCGAAATTAGAGTTAAAGCCACTTCCAAACCATTTGGAATACGCTTATTTACATGGTGAATCTGAATTACCTGTAATAATATCGTCTTCTCTTACTGAAAATGAGAAATCACAACTCATTTCTGTGTTGAAAGCTCATAAACCAGCCATTGCATGGAAGATTCATGATATTAAAGGAATAAGTCCTTCGTATTGCACGCATAAAATCCTTATGGAAGAAGGTCATAAAACGTATGCGCAACGCCAACGAAGACTAAATCCTAATATGCAAGATGTAGTTAAGAAAGAGATTATTAAACTGCTAGATGCAGGTTTAATTTATCCAATTTCCGATAGTCCATGGGTAAGCCCAGTTCAATGCGTACCTAAGAAGGGTGGCATGACTGTCATTACAAATGAAAAAAATGAGCTTATTCCTACTAGGACTGTAACAGGATGGCGTGTATGTATTGATTATAGAAAATTAAATGACGCCACCAGAAAAGATCACTTTCCCTTACCTTTCATAGATCAAATGTTGGAAAGATTAGCCGGAAATAGTTACTATTGTTTTCTAGATGGATTTTCCGGATATTTTCAAATTCCAATAGCACCCGAAGATCAAGAGAAAACCACATTCACGTGCCCTTATGGTACTTTTGCTTACAAACGCATGCCATTTGGACTTTGCAACGCCCCTGCAACCTTTCAAAGGTGTATGATGGCGATTTTTCACGACATGATAGAAGAATGCATGGAAGTATTCATGGATGACTTTTCAGTCTTCGGTGATACATTTAAATCATGTCTAGTTAATCTGGAACGAATGCTAATTAGATGTGAACAATCAAATCTAGTTCTTAATTGGGAGAAATGCCATTTCATGGTTAAAGAAGGCATCGTTCTTGGACATAAAATTTCAAAAGAAGGAATTGAAGTGGATAGAGCTAAAGTAGATGTAATTGCTAAACTTCCACATCCCACCAATGTTAGAGGAGTTAGGAGTTTTCTAGGGCATGCCGGTTTTTACCGACGTTTCATAAAAGATTTTTCTGAAATTGCCACTCCTATGAATAAACTCCTAGAAAAGGATGCTCCATTCATCTTTTCAGATGAGTGTATCAAATCTTTTAATATTCTTAAAGAGAAACTCACTAATGCGCCGATCATGATAACACCAAATTGGAATCTACCATTTGAACTAATGTGCGATGCAAGTGATTTTGCAATGGGAGCCGTTTTAGGACAAAGGATTGAAAAACGATTTCAACCTATATATTATGCTAGTAAGACATTACAAGGAGCACAAACGAACTATACAACTACTGAAAAAGAACTCATTGCTATTGTCTTTGCTTTTGACAAATTTCGATCATATCTCGTTCTAGCAAAAATGGTGGTCTATACCGACCATTCTGCTCTTAGATACCTATTTTCAAAACAAGATGCTAAACCAAGATTAATCCGTTGGATCTTACTCTTACAAGAGTTTGATATTGAAATCCGAGATAAAAGAGGAGCAGAAAATCTCGCTGCTGATCATCTTTCTCGTCTTGAAAATCCTGAGTTAGAAGTTCTAAATGAATCGGCCATACAAGACAACTTTCCTGATGAATATCTATTGAAGATAGATTATAAAGAAATCCCATGGTTTGCAGACTATGCAAACTACTTAGTTTGTGGATTCCTTGAAAAAGGATTATCGTACCAAAGACGAAAGAAATTCTTCAGTGATATATAACACTATTTTTGGGAAGATCCACATCTGTTTAAAAGTTGTCCCGATGGAATAATACGACGATGTGTATTTGGAGATGAAGCTAGTAAAATTTTAAACCATTGTCACACAGGACCAACAGGAGGGCATTATGGGCCTCAACTAACAGCAAGAAAAGTTTATGAAGCTGGATTCTATTGGCCTACAATTTACAAAGACGCACACCTTCTTTGCAAATCCTGTGATGCATGTCAAAGGGCCGGAAAAATAAGTCAACGTGATGAAATGCCACAAAATGTCATCCAAGTATGTGAAGTATTTGACGTTTGGGGTATTGACTTTATGGGTCCATTTCCAAAATCTCATAATAATCTATATATACTCGTAGCCATTGATTATGTATCTAAATGGGCGGAAGCACAAGCTCTCCCAACTAACGATGCACGAGTTGTAGTCAACTTTTTAAAACGTCTTTTTGCAAGGTTTGGAACACCGAAAGCTTTAATAAGTGATCGGGGTACTCATTTCTGTAATAATCAACTTGAGAAGGTTCTTAAAAGATATGGAGTAACTCATAAAATCTCCACCGCATATCATCCACAAACAAGTGGACAAGTTGAAAATACCAACCGAGCTTTAAAATGTATTTTAGAGAAAATCGTAGGATCAAATCCGAAGGAATGGTCCATTAAATTGGAGGATGCACTCTGGGCTTTTAGAACAGCCTACAAAACTCCAATTGGAACCACACCTTTTAGACTTGTTTATGGAAAAGCATGTCATCTTCCAGTAGAAATTGAACACAAAGCATTTTGGGCTTTGAAGACATGTAATCTTGATTTACATGAAGCTGGACGTCTACGATTAAGTCAACTAAACGAATTAGAAGAATTAAGACATGAAGCATACGAAAATTCGTTAATATATAAAGAAAGAACGAAGAAATGGCATGATAAAAGAATCAGAAGTTCAAAAGAATTTAAAGAAGGAGACAGAGTTCTTCTTTTCAATTCACGATTCAAGCTATTTCCTGGAAAATTGAAATCAAGATGGTCTGGACCATTCATAGTCAAAAGAGTTTTCCCATACGGAACGATAGAATTAATAAATTCAAATGGGATTGAATTTAAAGTTAATGGTCACAGAGTTAAACATTACATACATGGTCCGATGGAAGTCGACAACGAAGTTAATCACAATTTTGACACCACAGCTAACTAAGTGTGGGGAGAATCAAGTCTTTAAAGGATAATATGTATTTCTGTTAGAGTTAGATTTTCTGTTTTCGTGTAGATCTCGAAAATGGAACCCGAATGGTCTTTCCCTAGCAGACCCTAAAGAACTAGTCTTCTCCCCCCATTCTGAATTTTTATTTTTTTTAGGTTTTTACGAAATGAAGACTACCTGTGAACTAAACCATGGTCTAATGCTACACGCTTTGATCACTAAACGTAATAATGACATACTAACAAGTGAATTAGTATCAGTAATCAGAGAAAGAATGGACGGAGTTAGAAAAGAATCCAGATGCGAAGATAATAAGTTACAATTTGGTAAAGGAAAATCAAAATCCGCAGCGAAAAGAAGAGCACGACACCTAGAAAGATGTCACAAATGCGGAAAATGGTCACATGGAGGTAAATGTTCAAATAATCAAACCTATTCAAATACCGAATTTGTTACTTTATGCAGAGACGGACCATTCATATGTTTAGAAGAAAAGACACTGAATGCTCGAGGTTACGCCTATGTAGCCATGGAAAACCAATTAAACCGACTATCTTATGAATGGGATAGATCATATAACTAAGAAATCTATTTCACAGGTATGTCTGTACAGTTTTTATTTTTATTTTTATTTTTAACCTTTTGATAATAAACGCTAATTTGTTCGCTAAAAAGTATTAAATTGGTATTGAATAAAATTAGGTTTGGCGACCGAAATTATTGATATCATTCAAAAATTTATTACATCACTGCGAAATTTAACGTTTATTCTTAAGGTATAAATATCTTTAAACAATCAACCCAAAATATTTTAAAAATTCGTAATGAGTTAAATTAGGTCTTGGAACCGAAATTACTTTACCGAAAAGAGGGGCGCATATTTTTGATAATATTTGATTGATTAAAGTGGGATAAAAAGACAAAAAGATTTTAAATTTTATTTTTACCATGTTTTTAAAATTAATATTTAAATCTTAAATTAATATTGTAAACTTTGTAAAAACAATATATTTAAAATTGTAAATATTTGAAAAATTAATATAAGTTTGATATGAATTTATAAATTTTTAAATTAAATTTGGTGTGAATTTTTAATTTTTAAAATATAAATTTTTAATTTTATGCATTTCAAATTTTAAGTTTGGTGTGAATTTTTAATATAAATTTTGAATTTTATATTTAAGTTATGTGAATTTAAAAACAAAAATTTACTTTATCTCATTAAGTTAAGAATATGATTTTTAAAATTCGTCGTAAGTTGAAGACTAGGTCTTTGAACCGAAATTGCTTTACCCGAGGGAGGGGCGAGAACTTTTATTATCATTATTTTTAATCTTATTGAATTAAAGTATGCCAAAAACATTAAAAAAAAAAACCCAAAAATCTTAGCTTTTAAAACAATCGCTACAAAAAGACAAATTTTAAAATTTTGTCGAAGGACGGACTAGGACATCAATCCGAAATGACCTCGTCCTAAATAACAAAGGAAACAAAATTTTAAAATTTAGTACTTAATTGTTTCATAAGTTAATGATTATAAAAAAAAAAAAAAAATAGCAAACTCCGCGAGTCGCGGAGTTTGAAGTGCAATTCGCCGCGACTCGCGGAGGAGTCGGATTACAGAAAAAAAATAAAGAGCTGCAACAGCTCAGTTTCACACACCCCAACAGCAAAATAACTGCGAAAAACACTCCGCAAAAACACGAAAAAAACCCCCAAAATCACAATTTTTAACCGTTAATCACCAAATTTTTTACTAAAATCATGTTGAGAAGGATGCTATCTAAGAATTACTCAAGAAAAATGGTAAATTTCTACACCTAAACACCATTTAATCCGAAATTTGGTGTTCTTGAGAAATTTTTTCCCCAATTTGATTTTGATGTTTTTTAGTGTAATTATGCTTAAATTGTTTATGTATTATGCTTGTATAACCTAGATTGATGCTGTTTAACATGATTAGAAGCTTTAAACTTCAAATTTTGAATAATCTAGGGTTTGTGTTCTTGAGCAAATTTGGGGCTTTTTGATATAAACAGGTTATGGCCGATTTTTGTGATGAATTGTTGCTAAATTAAGTAGTGTAACATGTTTAGGTAGTTAAATGATCCAAACTTTGAGCCTAAACACGATTTTGAGAATTAAAGTGGACTTTTTCAAGTCTAAAATTCATGAACTTGATTTTTGAAAGATAAAGCCATTTGAGACTTGTTTAATTGCTACTAATGATTATTTTGACATGTTATTTGAGTTGAATGCTTATGAACTTGGCGAACATTTTCGTATATGCTTATTTGAAAAAGTGTAGATTTGATAAAAATGTGAAAATGAGCTTAAGTTTGATATAAATTGATAATGTCATTGTAATTATTTTGATTGATGATTTTGCTGACACTAATGCATATTTGGATGCACAAAAATTGTGTTTGATGTGTTTTGCAGACTGAAAGGGGTGAATCTTCATCCCAAGCCCGCAATGCTCCTGCTGAGAATTTGGAACAACAGGAGGTGGATAACTACTACAAGCATGATATACCTCATCCAGTCATGACCTTTTCCGATATGCACTTGAAAGAGTTGCACCCGAACCTGAGATTTGACAGACTTTGGATAGATTATCCAAAATATCAAAGGGGTTTACATACTCTTCATTCTAAGGTTGTTGAGGTACCGAGGGTCATAGAATGGGGACCCTTAGAAGCTGTAGAATTGGCCGGGCCAATTAGGGAATTACTTGTACAGAGGTATGGTAATTCTTCTTTTAATGACTGGGTACGTTTATTCACCATGCGTAGACCTGTATATAAAGTATGGTGTGAAGAATTGTTATGTAGTATAGAGTTGAATGATCGGGTAGCTAGTTTAACCGATCATTCTTTTATTAGATTTTTGTTAGGCGGTTCGATGCGCCACATGTCTTTACTGGACATGGCTCAGGCTTTATGTATATATACGCCTGAGGAGTTAGCGTCTGCCGATTGTAGAGGATTGATACTAAACGGTAGAAAGATAGATGAAAATTTTGATACACACGGTGTGTGGAGTCAAATGACAAGCCATCACCGTTTCAAAGGGGGAAATTACTCTTATTTGGATATAGATAGAGCCGAATTAAGAGTGATACATAGGTTTTTAGCTAATTCGATTACACAAAGGGGTAAGAACAAGGAAAAAGTAAATGAACAGGATTTGTTTTACCATATGTGTATTCGAGACCCACAAAGCGCTGTAAGTATACCGTATTGTGTGGGTTATTATTTATCAGCTATGGTTCAGGGGATGCGACCGCATAGCATAATAGGAGGTGGTATTTTTATTACTTTGATTGGTGAATATCTCGGTGTGGATATAAGTCGGGGGGGATTATTAGTAGAAGAACCGGAACCCCGCGATACTATAGGTTTAAATGTATACCATGGTGCGAAAGTTTTGAAGAGGCGAAATAACGCCGCAGTACGATACCATGGTAGACATCCACAGGTGGAGAGAAACCAACAGCAAGGTAATGTAGGAGGGGGGAATGAGATGCAAGAAATGCAAAGGTTTATAGCTTCTCAGGAATACGAAAATGCTAGACAGAGAGCATTTGAAGATTGGAAAGTTCATCAGAACCAAATCATAGCTCATTGCCAACATATAGGTAGAAACTATATTCCTACACCGAAACCCATCTTCCCTCCCTGGTCTATAGAGATGCAGCCACCGTATCCTACGTATGACCCTGCCGAAGCATTCTATAGCACCTATGGTTATGCCTGGAACCCCTATTGGTACCAATATCATCCCTAGTATACTTAGTTTTATTTATTTTGTAAATTGTAATTATTGATACGTTTAATACTTTTGTTAATATTGTAATCATTTTTATAATTATCTAACTTTTATTCTTAGATTTTAATAATTTTTGAATGTGGGGTAATATACCAAACTTCAAAAATATGTATATATGTTTGCAGTTTATCTTATGTACACAACAGGGTAAAACAATGCATTTTCAAAGACTGGCATTAAGTTCAGCAAAAGCAACTAATTTTGACGACAAGATGCAAAATATATGTGAAATAACAACAAGACGGAATGAACAAATGATGTGCACCATTTATCATTCAGCAAACAAACGACAATATATTTGGAAACTTTGGTAAAAATTTAATCATTTTCACACTAATCACCCTCAATAATTTAAATTGTTACTGATTTCTTGCAAATGAGGGCATTGCAAGATCTTAAGTGTGGGGAGGGGTTAAATTCTTTCGGATTTTAAAAATTTTTACTTTATACACTTGGTTACCATTAAAAATACTAGTAAAGCAGTAGTTGTATTAGAATCTAGTGCTCTCTGATAATAAAGAACAGCCCTGGTCTTATATACTGACTACCCAATTCTAGTAAAATTTTTCAAAATTTTCAATTAAATGAACTAAAAATCATGTTTATACATATTTATGAACGATAAAACTAGGTTTTAACACCGAAATTATTGTTACCTCAAAAAGGACATAAATTGAGAAACAAACCAAAATGTTAAAATTCATTTAAAATGGAATAGAGGACGATAAAAAGGAAAATAAAAGCCAAGTGTGGGAAAATTTACCAAGTTATCTTAAACATATGTCACATATATCTGTAACAAATAACTGAAAATACTTTTGCTTTGGACTAAACTAAACTGTTTTTACCCGATGAAAGAAAAGAAGAGATGGATCTACACGATGAATCAATTCCATCATTAAAAGGAAGTAAAATCTTCCGAAAAAGAAACGCGCTTCTTGATTTAGGTCATGAAGTTGTCGTCCAGACCAGCTGTAGGTTGACGAAAAATCTAGAAAAGTCATCACTAAAATCAGCAGGAAATCCACGGACCTCAGCATTAAACAGGGTCGCCAAGTGGTCAGATTTATCCTAACCATGAGAAGGATTTATCTCGTACAATGGGGGGGCACCATGCAAATTAGCTGGATAAGACTAATGAATCAGACCCCTAGAAAGGATAATCTCCTTTTAAAGATTAAAAATCAGCTTTTAAGACTGATATTACTCAATCCTTGAGATTGACTTTAAAGATTGAGAATTACAAACTCATGGAATTCAATGATATCTAAACTCGAGCTTGAACGAGAAAATATTTTGATCAAAATTACAAACCGATTTGTTTTCTGAAAACCCTATTTTCAATGCGTTCATTACCATTGAACGTAAAAACCTAGGAATTCACCTGGAATTCATTAGGTCACCTGAACCAAATCGGGTGTCAACCGTAAGAACGGTGGTTGCATAGTGGTCAAAGACAGGACCTTGTGCCATACCGAAAAATTATAAGGGTGAGCTTTACTATTGCTCCTACCAAGGATAGTAATTGCGTCCGACACGTTATAGACCATAATTAAAAGCATGTCAGGGGACATTGCCTTAATAGTTGCTTGTTCAACGCTTTCCTTTACAACCGGACGGTAGTTTATCGAAAGGTAATATACGGGACAAGTAAACTGGACGTGTTGCTTTCCAAATACAAGGTTAGCAAGTGGGTGACACAAAACCATAAGTTTTGAGCTAAAATTTTCAAATCTGAAACCCACCAAACCCACAAAAATATTTTGCAAACACCGGTAAAGGGTTATTCCGGAAAACTTATCTAGGGTAAAAACTAGATTTTCAAAAGATCAAATGTTTTCATAAAGATCCAATTTCCTTAATGGATCTAAATTTTTATAGTCATATGGGACTGTAAAACCATATCGTTACTACCATTGTTTATACCGCCGTATAGAAATCACTGATGTACAAAGTGTGAAGAATAAAGAAGTGATTCTAGTATTTCAAGACGATATTGCTTGAGGACAAGCAACGCTCAAGTGTGGGAATATTTGATAATGCTAAAAACGAACATATATTTCATAGCATTATTTCTCAAGAAAGACAAGCTTTTAGTTGCAATTGTTCTATTTACAAGTGATATTCGTTTAAATAATAAAAGGTGAAGACAAAAGACAGATTCGATGAATTGAAGACACAAACGACCAAAAAGCTCAAAAGTACAAAAGACAATCAAAAAGGTTCCAATTATTGATAAGAAACGTCTCGAAAATTACAAGAGTACAAGATTCAAAACGCAAAGTACAAGATATTAAATTGTACGCAAGGACGTTCAAAAATCCGGAACCGGGACCAGAGTCAACTCTTAACGCTCGACGCAACGGACTAAAAATTACAAGTTAACTATGTATATAAATATAATATAATATATAATTAATTATATTAATTATATATATATTATATTTATAAATAAAAACCGTCGGCAGAGAAAGACTCCAAAGGGACTGAGCTGTAAATTCATTCTCCGCGACTCGCGGAGTTTGAAGAGGCTTTCACCGCGAGTCGCGGAGCCCCAAAATGAAAAACTCCCTATAAAGCAAACCGAAATCTGATCATTTTCATCATCTTTTTTCTCCTCATTCATACGATATATATATATATATATATATATAATTTATATTTTAATTTTAATTTTAATTATAATTCTAATAATAAGGGTATGTTAGCGAATGTTGTAAGGGTGTAAGTCGAAATTCTGTCCGTGTAACGCTACGCTATTTTTAATCATTGTAAGTTATGTTCAACCTTTTTACATTAATGTCTCGTAGCTAAGTTATTATTATGCTTATTTAAAACGAAGTAATCATGATGTTGGGCTAATTACTAAAATTGGGTAATTGGACTTTGTACCATAATTGGGGTTTGGACAAAAGAACGACACTTGTGGAAATTAGACTATGGGCAATTAATAGGCTTTATATTTGTTTAACTAAATGATAGTTTGTTAATGTTAATATAAAGATTTACAATTGGGCGTCCTTATAAATTACCATATACACTCGATCGGACACGATGGGCGGGGTATTTATATGTACGAATAATCGTTCATTTAGCCGGACACGGGAATGGATTAATAGCCACTAGAATAATTAAAACAGGGGTGAAATTACATTCAAGGGTAATTGGTGTAATTGTTAACAAAGTAGTAAAACCTTGGTTTACACGCAGTCGATAACCTGGTGTATTCATTAAACAAAGTATTAAAACCTTGTTACAATTCGAATCCCCAATTAGTTGGAATATTTAACTTCGGGTATAAGAATAATTTGACGAGGACACTCGCACTTTATATTTATGACTGATGGACTGTTATGGACAAAAACCAGACGGACATATTAAATAATCCAGGACAAAGGACAATTAACCCATGGGCATAAAACTAAAATCAACACGTCAAACATCATGATTACGGAAGTTTAAATAAGCATAATTCTTTTATTTCATATTTAATTTCCTTTATTTTATATTTAATTGCACTTCTAATTATCACACTTTTATTTATTGTTATTTAATCGCACTTTTAATTATCGTACTTTTTAATTATCGCAATTTTATTTTATCGCACTTTTATTGCAATTTCATTATCGTTATTTATTTTACGCTTTAAATTAAAGTCTTTTATTTATTTAATATTTTACATTAGGTTTTAACTGCGACTAAAGTTTTAAAATCGACAAACCGGTCATTAAACGGTAAAAACCCCCCTTTATAATAATAATATTACTTATATATATATTTGTATTTTTATAAAAGTAAACTAATATAGCGTTAAGCTTTGTTTAAAGATTTCCCTGTGGAACGAACCGGACTTACTAAAAACTACACTACTGTACGATTAGGTACACTGCCTATAAGTGTTGTAGCAAGGTTTAAGTATATCCATTCTCTAAATAAATAAATATCTTGTGTAAAATTGTATCGTATTTAATAGTGTTTCGTTGTAAACTACAATAGTATTTTATACCCCTTAGCTTTGACATCAACTGGCTGTATTAGACTCGCTGTATTAGACTGGCTATGTTAGACTTTCGCTGCATTGCTTAGATGTCTCAATCACGGAACTTTTATTTTGCATTCAAAACTTATGTTACATTTGAACTATGGTTTTTGTAATAACCTTAGTGTCACGTACTTTTGTTAACGCTTTCTATTCATAGAAGCACGTTACCTTTTGTAAAACATTCGACGTTGGTAAAAACGCTATCTTTTTATGAATGCAAACTCGTTTTAAAACAGCATATAGTGTTGTAACTGTGTAATGGACCTGTTGTTGATGATCCGTACACGTTGATTTTGTACGGGGCATCACAAATTTCCTTATTCAGTTGCAGGGATCCACCTTTCTCCGGCGACAACCAATCGACGGCACTGTCGGGTTCATCCGCCACCCTTTCAACTACATTGCATTTGAGGCCTTGGAACCTACTGAAGGAAAATACTTAATTGGTATGACTTCTTTTAAATTTCTCTGTTACTTCTGGTTACAGTAAACTACACAGCGAGTTGAGCCTAACTGATCAATATGTCATAGATGTTGTTGGATGTGTTCTGAATGTGGGGTCACCCCAGACCCCTAAAAAGGGTACAAACACTCTAGAGTTCGAACTTGCAAATGAACAGTACTGCACACATCTACCTCCCTATGTGATTACTAAAAATACTACTTACATATTATTTCCTAATTTTATGTTAACCCTTATTTGGGTTTGCAGTGGTCAACGAGTTAGGGTCACATTATGGGGAAACCTGGGGACTTCTTTCGTAGACAAGAAACCTCCCCTACCCGCACAGTATTGCATCATTTTGAGCTCTGCGTCCGTAAAACAAAACTACTATGGTATGCTTTACTTCTCCCACCATTCCTCACTGCACTATTACACTGCGAACACTCATCCATTGACGGCCTACCTCTGCAGGTACAAAACCACTCTCAAGCACATCATCCACTATGATTCTAGATGACGCCAAAATACTCGCCCTCAATGATTTTATCAACAAAATAAGGTCTATCTCGGTTCATTAGCTAACATATTATTTACATAACACATCTTAAAATGTTACTAAACACAAGCACATTTTTTTCCAGCGGACTTCAACTATGTGATGATCAGGAAGAATTTCTTACCGGACGCCATTACCTGCCGTCCAAAGAGGGCACGCTTGCTGATCTCCTAGCGATGGTCCGGAAAGGGAAAAACAATTCCGTAAGCCCACCTACATACACCATCTAACCTTTTGTTATCATCCATTTTGGTTTTGCCACATATAGTATAAGCAACTTGACTACTTTAACTGCAGGCGTTTGTTTTCAAGTGTAAAGTTGAGCTCATGAATATTCGCATGAAGAACAACTGGCATTACACCACCTACAGTATTTGTTAGGCGAAAAAGGGCATAACGCGGTTGTGCAGGTTTCCTATATGTATATAAACATAAAGTGGGGTGAGTAACGAACAAAAATAAGACGTGCAAAAGTAGACTCTTACCTCGTCTTGTTCAGCCATCAAACATGGTGATGCTATCTGAGTCAGCTGTTCAGCGGTTTCATCGAAGAAAAAAATCACAGTTTTCGCAGTTGCATCTCGCACGTCACATTGAACCCTGAACCTGGAAATGTTTCATGAAGCTGAATGTAACGTTTACCATTGAATAATTAGACGTCGGAAAAAACATTGCTGGAGTTGTTGCCACCAGCATAGGTTTAGATATTAAATACCGCGTAATTGGCTCGGGGACAATTTTGGCGCAAGATTCACACCAATACCCACCAAACTGCCGCGTTATGCCCTTTTTCGCCTGACAAATACTGCAGGTGTACAATTGTAGAAACACAAACTTTATTGAAAACGTCGAAAACCAGAGGGAATAATGTTATATGCTATAGGCGAAACACGCCAAGAACATAAGGAAAAACAAAATTGTGCTTACGAACGTAAAAGAACCAAATTATAACTCTGTTTATGGAGTTATTTATTTTAGGGATGCGGCTCCTTTTTATTCATTTTTCTGGACCTCCTTCTCCTCACTGGTTGCTGTTTATGGGGGATGCTCGTCTTCCGAATCAGACGTTACAATGAACCTGCAGGTCAATAAAATGATTAATATAACAGTGAACCTGATAGTGGGAAAACATATGCACATTTTTTGACGCGTGGCTGTAGCTGTATGTATGGGTGTGCATAACTAAATTAAGTAGATGATTACCTTCGGCGGCTTGGATGCTCCAAATCCTTTGATGGAGTAGGCACATCGATTTCACGCTTCAACCCCTTTGAGGCTGAAGGTAGTGGGGTGCTCGATTCAGCAACGGGTTCAGCCACTGTAGGTATGGTAACCTGTGTAACATCCCCAGGGGGTGGGGTTTCGGGTACCGGCTCATCCAAGTAAATCTTAATGCAATTAAAACTTTCAAACGTTCCATGCTCATAATGGGAGCCTGTCTTTATCAAGACGACTTATGTTTGTCATGTTGGTTTTTATCTCTTTGCATTATGGTTGGCTTGCTGTATCACACACACACTGTTTAGTGTCTCAACTACTAATAATAAGAACCTAGGGATGTTTTAGTTGAAAATTTTCTTAAACAATTCTTTCCGGCATCTAAAGCCGTGAGACTTCAAGGAGAAATTGTTACGTTCACACAAAAGCCAAATGAAACTCTATATGAGGCATGGACAAGATTTGGAAAGTTGTTGAGAGGATGTCCGCAACATGGTTTAGACACTTATCAAATAGTACAAATATTCTACCAAGGATGCGACATCACTACACGAAAAGACATCGATATAGCAGCTGGTGGTTCCATTATGAAGAAAACCGCAACTGAAGCTTACAAAATTATTGATAACACTGCTTCCCACTCTCATGAGTGGCATCAAGAAAAAGATATCATTAGATCATCTAAAGCAGCTAGAGCCGATTCTAGCCATGACTTAGATTCCATTTCCGCAAAGATAGATGCTATCGAGAGACGAATGGAAAAGATGACTACAGATATTCACTCAATATGAATTAGTTGTGAGCAGTGTGGAGGACCACATTTAACAAAAAATTGTCTCAGTATTGAATAAACAATGGAACAAAGAGAGAATGTTTCATATATAAACCAAAGGCCTGGAATAATTATCAGAATAATTATCAACCGCCAAGACCAATCTACAATCAAAATCAGAACTATAACCGAAATGTTCCATACAACAACCAACAAGGTCCTAGTAATCAACAAGTATCCAATAATACTTACAATCAGCAAAGACCTATTTTTCAAAACAAATCACCACAAACCGATGATAAAAAGCCAAATTTTGAAGACATGATGTCAAAGCTAGTTGAATCTCAAACTCAATTTTTCACATCTCAGAAACAAACGAATGAACAAAATGCTCAAGCATTTAGAAATCAACAAGCTTCTATTCAAAATTTGGAACAAGAAGTAAGTAACCTAGCAAGGTTGATAGGTGAAAGAAAACCGGGAAGTCTACCTAGCGATACAAATGCTAACCCTTGGAATGAAACAACTAAAGCCATTACCACAAGAAGTGGTATTACAATTAAACCACCTGAAATGCCTGTAATTTCTGATGACCCTATTCCTACTCCACAAGAACCACAATCTGAGCACGATAAGGAAAAAGAACCGATAGTTAAAAAGGTTAATGAAGATAACACAGTTAAGGCTAAACCTTATGTTAAACCATACCAACCACCACTTCCTTACCCGAGTAAAATGAGAAAAGAAAGACTTGAAGCCGAGCAATCCAAATTCTTGGATATGTTTAAACAAATAAATGTAAATCTTCCTTTCATTGATGTGATATCAGGAATGCCAAGATATGCTAAATTCTTGAAAGATCTAATCACAAATAGAAAGAAAATGAAAGAACTCTCGGCTATTACAATGAATGCTAATTGTTCTGCAGTGCTGTTAAATAAGATACCAGAAAAATTATTTGATCCAGGAAGTTTCACAATTCAATGTTTTGTGGGAAGTTTTAGTTTAATAGAAGCATTGGCAGACTTAGGTGCTAGTATAAATTTAATGCCATATTCACTATACGCTAAACTAGACCTTGGAGAATTGAAATCAACACGAATAAGTATACAACTAGCCGACCGATCAGTAAAATATCCTAGAGGGATAATGGAGAACATGCTAGTTAAAGTTGGTACTTTAGTATTTCCAGTAGATTTTGTTATTCTGGATATGGAAGAAGATTCTCGAGTTCCTCTCATATTAGGAAGACCATTCTTAAACACGACTAAAGCAATAATAGACGTGTTTGGTAAGAAACTGACCCTAAGTATAGAGGACGAGAGTGTTACCTTTTCTGTTGATAGAGCCATGCAAGAACCGCAATCTGCAGATGATACATGTTATTACATTCAAACTATAGATTCACATGCAGAATTGTTAGAAGAATTTCCAGAATTACAAGGAACAGGAGAATGTTCTTTAGGAGAAGGAACTGAACCAATTGATGAAACTGAAATGTTAGCTACACTCATGGCTAATGGATATGAACCAACCAAAGAAGAAATTCAAATGCTAAAAGAGGAAGACAGATATCGATACAAATCATCGATGGAAGAACCGCCGACATTAGAGTTAAAGCCACTTCCAAACCATTTGGAATATGCTTATTTACATGGTGAAGCTGAATTACCTGTAATAATATCGTCTTCTCTTACTGAAAATGAGAAATCACAACTCATTTCTGTGTTGAAAGCTCATAAACCAGCCATTGCATGGAAGATTCATGATATTAAAGGAATAAGTCCTTCGTATTGCACGCATAAAATCCTTATGGAAGAAGGTCATAAAACGTATGCGCAACGCCAACGAAGACTAAATCCTAATATGCAAGATGTAGTTAAGAAAGAGATTATTAAACTGCTAGATGCAGGTTTAATTTATCCAATTTCCGATAGTCCATGGGTAAGCCCAGTTCAATGCGTACCTAAGAAAGGTGGCATGACTGTCATCACAAATGAGAAAAATGAGCTTATTCCTACTAGGACTGTAACATGATGGCGTGTTTGTATTGATTATAGAAAATTAAATGACGCCACCAGAAAAGATCACTTTCCCTTACCTTTCATTGATCAAATGTTAGAAAGATTAGCCGAAAATATTTACTATTGTCTTCTTGACAGTTTTTCCGGATACTTTCAAATTCCAATAGCACCCGAGGACCAAGAAAAAACCACGTTCACATGTCCTTATGGTACTTTTGCTTACAAACGCATGCCATTTGGACTTTGTAACGCCCCTGCAACCTTTCAAAGGTGCATGATGGCAATTTTTCATGACATGATAAAAGAATGCATGGAAGTTTTCATGGATGACTTTTCAGTCTTCGGTGATACATTTGAATCATGTCTAGTTAATCTTGAACGAATGCTTATTAGATGCGAACAATCAAATCTAGTTCTTAATTGGGAGAAATGCCATTTCATGGTTAAAGAAGGTATCGTTCTTGGTCATAAAATTTCAAAGGAAGGAATTGAAGTGGATAGAGCTAAAGTAGATGTAATTGCTAAACTTCCACATCCCACCAATGTTAGAGGAGTTAGGAGTTTTCTAGGGCATGCCGGTTTTTACCGACGTTTCATACAAGATTTTTCTAAAATTGCCACTCCTATGAATAAACTCCTAGAAAAAGATGCTCCATTCATCTTTTCGGATGAATGCATCAAATCTTTTAATATTCTTAAAGAAAAACTCACTAATGCGCCGATCATGATAACTCCAATTTGGAATCTACCGTTTGAACTAATGTGCGATGCAAGTGATGTTGCAATGGGAGCCATTTTAGGACAAAGGATTGAAAAACGATTTCAACCTATTTATTATGCTAGTAAGATGTTACAAGGAGCACAAACAAATTACACAACTACTGAAAAAGAACTCCTTGCTATTGTCTTTGCTTTTGACAAATTTCGTTCATATCTCGTTCTAGCTAAAACGGTGGTCTATACCGACCATTCTGCTCTTAGATACCTATTTTTGAAACAAGATGCCAAGCCACGATTAATCCGTTGGATCTTACTCTTGATGAATATCTATTGAAGATATATTATAGTGAAATTTCATGGTTTGTAGACTATGCAAACTACTTAGTATGTGGATTCCTTGAAAAAGGATTATCGTACCAAAAATGAAAGAAATTCTTTAGTGATATAAAACACTATTTCTGGAAAGATCCACATTTGTTTAAAAGTTGTCCCGATGGAATAATACGCCGATGTGTGTTCGGGGAAGAAGCTAGTCAAATCTTAAACCATTGTCACACAGGACCAACAAGAGGGCATTATGGGCCTCAGCTCATAGCAAGAAAAGTTTACGATGCTGGATTCTATTGGCCTACAATTTTCAAAGACGCACACCTTCTTTGCAAATCCTGTGATGTTTGTCAAAGGGCCGGAAAAATAAGTCAACGTGATGAAATGCCACAAAATGTCATTCAAGTATGTGAAGTATTTGACGTTTGGGGTATTGACTTTATGGGTCCATTTCCAAAATCTCATAATAATCTCTACATTCTCGTTACCATTGATTATGTATCTAAATGGGCGGAAGCACAAGCTCTTCCAACTAACGATGCACGAGTTGTTGTCAACTTTTTAAAACATCTTTTTGCTAGGTTCGGAACACCGAAAGCTTTAATAAGTGATCGGGGTACTCATTTTTGTAACAATCAACTTGAGAAAGTTCTTAAAAGATATGGAGTATCTCATAAAATCTCAACCGCTTATCATCCACAAACAAGTGGACAAGTTGAAAATACCAACCGAGCTTTAAAACGTATTCTAGAGAAAACCGTAGGATCAAATCCGAAGGAATGGTCCATGAAATTGGAGGATGCACTCTGGGCTTTTAGAACAGCCTACAAAACTCCAATTGGAACCACACCTTTTAAACTCGTTTATGGAAAAGCATGTCACCTTCCAGTAGAAATTGAGCATAAAGCATTTTGGGCTTTGAAGACATGTAATCTTGATTTACATGAAGCCGGACGTCTACGGTTAAGTCAATTAAACGAATTAGAAGAATTAAGACATGAAGCATACGAAAATTCGTTAATTTATAAAGAAAGAATGAAGAAATGGCATGATAAAAGAATCAGAAGTTCGAAAGAATTTAAAGAAGGAGACAGAGTTCTTCTTTTCAATTCACGATTCAAGCTATTTCCTGGAAAATTGAAATCAAGATGGTTTGGACCATTCATAGTCAAAAGAGTTTTCCCGTACAGAACAACAGAATTAATAAATTTAAATGGGATTGAATTTAAAGTTAATGGTCACAGAGTTAAACATTACATAGATAATCCAATGAAAGTTGAAGATGAAGTTAATTACAATTTCGACACCACATCTAACTAAGTGTGGGAAGGTTCGAATCTTTTTAGGGTAATATATATTTCTGTTAAGAGTTAGATTTTCTGTTTTCGTGTAGTTCTCGAGAATGGAATCCGAATGGTCTTTCCCTAGCAGACCCTAAAGAACTAGTCTTCTCCCCCCATTCTGAATTTTTATTTTTTTAGGTTTTAAGAGATGAAGAATTCCTTTGATCTGAACCATGGTCTAATGCTACATGCTATGATTACTAAACATAATAATGACACACTTCCGAGTGAACTGGTATCATTCATAAGAGACAAAATGGACGAAGTAAGAAAAGAACTCAGGAAAGATCATCATAAGATACATTTTGGTAAAGGAAAATCAAAATCTACAACGAAAAGAAGAGCACGACACCTTGAAAGATGTTATAAATGCGGCAAATGGTCACACGAAGGTAAATGTTCAAATAATCAAACATATTCAAATACCGAATTTGTTACTCTATGCAGAGAAGGACCGTTCATATGTTTAGAAGAAAAGATATTGAAGAATCGAGGTTATGCTTACATAGCTATGGAAAACCAAATCACACGACTCTCCTATGAGTCGGCTAAAGCAGGTCTCTGAGAATTCTTTCTCACAGGTAAGTATGTACAGTTTTTATTTTTTTATTGCTTTTAACCTTTTGATAATAAACGCTGAATCGTTCGCTATAAAGTATTAAATTGGTATTCAATAAAATTAGGTATGCGTAACCGAAATTATTGATATCATACAAAAATTTATTACATCACTGCGAAATTTATCGTTTATTCATAAGGTATAAATATCTTTAATCAATCAACCCAAAATATCTCAAAATTTCGTCAGGAATAAAACTAGGTAATATAGCCGAAATTACTTTACCCAAAAGAGGGGCGTATATTTTTGATAATATTTGATTGATTAAAGTGGGATAAAAGACCAAAAAAATTTTTAATTTTATTTTTAACTTGTTTTTAAAATTAATATATAAATATTAAATTAATATTATAAATTTTTATAAATTCATATATTTAAGTTTGTAAATATTTTAAAAATTAATATTTTTAATATAAGTTTGTAAAATTAATAGTTTAAAATTGTAATGATATTAATTTTTAATTTTATGCATTTTAAATCTAAGATTGGTGTGAATTTAAAAACAAAAATTTACTTTATTTCATTAAGTTAAAATTTTGATATTTAAAATTCGTCGTAAGTTGAAGACTAGGTCGTTGAACCGAAATTGCTTTACCCGAGAGCGGGACGAGAAATTTTCTTATCATTATTTTTAATCTTATTGAATTAAAGTATGCCAAAAACATTAAAAAAACCCAAAAATCTTTGCTTTTAAAACAACGCTTTAAAATGACGAATTTTTAAAATTTTGTCGACGGACGGACTAGGTCAACGTACCGAAACAACCTCGTCCTAAATAAAAAGGAAAACAAAACTTTCAATTACTCAATTAATTGTTTTATTAATAAACCTTTAAAAAAACGCACTCGCGGTACTTTGTGGGTTCCACATCCGCACTCGCAGAGGTCTGAAATTCCGGACCAGATAAAGTGGTCGACAGACCAGTTTCCACACACCCAACTCAATTTTTTTTTGAAAAAATACCCAAAAACACTCCCAAATTCGAAATTTTTCACCGTTAATCAACAAATTTGTTGTTAAAATCACGATGAGGAGATTCTTCCCACGAAGTTACTCAAGGAAATCGGTAATTTCTACACCTAAACACTCTTTAATTCGAATTTTTAGTGTTCTTGAACAAAAATAAACCTAATTTGATTTTGATGATTTCTAGTGTAATTGTTCTTAAATTGTTTATGTATTATGCTTGTATAACCTAGATTGATGCTATTCAACATTATTAGAAGCCTTAAACTTCAAATTTTGAATAATCTAGGGTTTGTGTTCTTGAGCAAAATTGGGGCTTTTTGATATAAATAGGTTATGGCCGAATTTTATTGTTAGTTTATGCTAAATTAAGTAGTGTAACATGTTTAGGTTACTAAATGATCAAAACTTTGATCCTAAACATGATTTTCAAGTATTAAAGTAGACTTTTTGAGTCAAAAATGCATGAACTCAATTTAATTGATATGAATGCCATTTGGAACTTGTTTAATTGCTAGTAATGATTATTTTGACATGTTATTTGAGATAAAAGTTAAAGAACATTGTATACATTTTCATATATGTTTATTTGTAAAAGTGTAGAATTGTTAATATTGTGAAAATGCATATAAAGTTTAATATGGATTAAACATGTCAGTATGATTGTTTTGATTTATGATTTTGCTAAGACTAATGCATATTTGGATGCACAAAAATTGTGTTTAATGTGTTTTGCAGACTGAAAGGGGTGAATCTTCATCAGCATCTCAGGCTCACAATGCTCCTAATGAGAATGCAGAAGAACATGAGATTAACGACCAATATAGACAAAATCTACTGCATCAATTCATTTCATATTCAAATATAGAATTGGCAGATTTACATCCTAATTTAAGGTTTGACCGACATTGGATAGATTATCCAAAATAACAGAGGAACTTGCACACCCTTCAGTCTAATGTTGTTGAAGTACCCAGAGTAATAGATTGGGAACTGTTAGAAACAGTGGGATTGGCTGGTCCAATCAGAGAATTACTTACACAAAGGTATGGTAATTCTACTTTTAATGATTGGGAACGTTTGTTTAATATACGTAGGCGTGTATATAGAGAATGGTGTGTGGAATTATTATGTAGTGTTGAAATAAATGATCGGGTAGCTACCTTAACCGATCGTAGTTTTATTAGATTTTTATTAGGAGGTGTGATGCGCCATATATCTCTACTAGACATGGCTCAGGCTTTGTGTGTATATACGCCTGAGGAGCTAGCATCTACTGATTGTCAAAGGTTGATAGTTAATGGTAGGAGGGTTGATGAAAATTTTGATATGAATGGAATATGGAGTAGAATGACTAGGCATAACCAATTTCGTGGGGGGAATAACTCTTATACTGATATTAATAGAGCTGAGCTAAGAGTAATCCATAGGTTCTTAGCAAATTCGATTACACAGAGAGGTAAGAACAAAGAGAAAGTAAATGAGAATGATTTATTTTATCTCATGTGTATTCGAGACCCACAAAGCGCTGTGAGTATACCTTATTGTGTGGGTTATTATTTATCAGCTATAGTTAAGAGTATACGGCCTAATGGTATAATAGGAGGTGGTATCTTTGTTACTTTAATTGCTGAGCATCTCGGTGTCGATAGAAGTCAGGGGGGATTAATATTTCCAGCACCAGAACACCGTGATCCAATTGGTTTGAAAGTATATCATGGTGCTAAGGTTTTAAAGAAATGACATAACGCTGCAGCACCATATGATGGCCCGCATCCACAGGTCGAAAGAGATCAGCAGCAAGGTAATGCGGGAGGGGGGAATCAGATGACAGAAATGCAACTTTTTATGGCTCATCATGAGTATGAAATGGCTAGACAACGAGCATTTCAAGATTGGCAGTATCGTCAAAACCAAATCATAAGTCATCGTGCACACATAAATGCAAACTACATTGCTACTCCAATGCCCGTATTTCCTCCCTGGACTATACAAACCCGACCACCGTACCCTACATATGACCCAGCTCAAGCATTCTACAGCACATACGGCTATGGATGGGATCCCTACTGGCACCATCCTCATCAACCCTGATTTTCTTTTATGCTTATTTTTATTTATTTGGTAACTTGTAATTTTATACTTTTAATATTTCTTTTGATACTATAATAGTTTTTATAATTTTCTAACTTTTATTATTAGATTTTTAATAATTTTTTAATGTAGGGTGATATACCCAACTTCAAAAATATGTATATATATGTTTGTAGTTTATCTCATGTACAAAATAGGGTAAAACAGCGCATTTTCAAAGACTGGAATTAAGTTCAGCAAAAGCAACTAATTTTGACGACAAGGTGCAAAATATATGTGAAATAACAACAAGACGGAATGAACAAATGATGTGCACCATTTATCATTCAGCAAACAAACACCAATATGTTTGGAAACTTTGGTAAAATTTAATCATTTTTCTAGGCTAATCACCCTCAATAATTTAAATTGCACTGATTTCTTGCAAATGAGGGCATTGCAAGATCTTAAGTGTGGGAAGGGGTTAAATTCTTTCGAATTTTTAAAATTTTTGACTTATACACTTGGTTACCATTAAAAATACTAGTAACGCAGTAGTTGTATTAGAATCTAGTGCTCTCTGATAATAAAGAACATCCCTAGTCTTATATACTGACTACCCAATTCTAGTAAAATTTTTCAAAATTTTCAAATAAATGAATTCAAAATCATGTTTATACATATTTATGAACGATAAAACTAGGTGTTAACACCAAAATTATTGTTACCTCGGAAAGGACATAAATTGAGAAACAACCCAAAATGTTAGAATTCATTTAAAATGGAATAGAGGACAATAATAAGGCAAAGAAAGGAAAATAAAAGCCAAGTGTGGGAAAAATTTACCAAGTTATTTAGAACATATATCACATATTTTTTGTACAAATAATTGAAAATACTTTTGTTTTGGACGATATTAATCAGTTTTACCCAGTTTATTGTAATTTAAAAGGAAGTAAAGTCTTTCGAGAGAAAAAGACACGCGCTTCTTGATTTAGGTCAGGAAGTTGTCTTCCAGACCAGTTGTAGAGTCTACGAAAAACCTTGAAAAGTTTTCTCGAAAATCAGCTGGAAATCCACGGACCTCAGCATCAAACATGGTCGCCAAATGGTCAGACTTATCCTAACCATGAGAGGATCTATCTCGTACAATGGGGGGCACCATGCAAATTAGCTTATAAGACTAATGAATCAGATCCCCAGAAAGGATAATCTCCTTAAAGATCAAAAATCAACTTTTAAGACTGATATTACTCAATCCTTGAGATTGACCTTAAAGATTGAGAATTCAAACTCATGAAATTCGATGATATCTAAACTCGAGCTTGAACGAGAAAATATTTTGATCAAATTAGAAACCGATTTGTTTTCTGAAAACCCTATTTTCAATGCGTTCATTACCATTGAACGTAAAATCCTAGGAATTTACCTGGAATTCATTAGGTCACCTGAACCAAATCGGGTGTCAACCGTAAGAACGGTGGTTGCATAGCATGGTCAAAGACAGGACCTTGTGCCAGACTGAAAAAACTATAGGGTGATCTTTACTATTGCTCCTACAAAGGATAGTAATTGCATCCGACACGTTATAGACCATAATCAACAGCATGTCACGGGACAATGCCTTAACAGTTGCTTGTTCAACGCTTTCCTATACAACCGGATGGTAGTTTACCGAAAGGTAATATACGGAACAAGTATACTGGACGTGTTTCTTTCCTAATACAAGGTTAGCAAGTGGGTGACACAAAACCGCAAGTTTTGAGCTAAAATTTTAAATATGAAACCCACACAACCCACAAAAACAATTTGCAAACACCGGTGAAGGGTTATTCCGGAAAACTTATCTAGGGTAAAAGCTAGATCTTATTTTTGAAAAATCAAATGTTTTCATAAAGATCTAATTTCCTTAAAGGATCTAAATTTTCATAGTCATATAGGACTGTAAACCACATCGTTATTACCATTGTTCATAACGCCGTATAAAAATCACTGATGTACAAAGTGTGAAGAATAAAGAAGTGATTCTAGTATTTTTATTTTAAGACTATATTGCTTGAGGACAAGCAACGTTCAAGTGTGGGAATATTTGATAATGCTAAAAACGAACATATATATCATAGCATTATCCCTCAAGAAAGACAAGCTTTTAGTTGCAATTGTTCTATTTACAAGTGATATTCGTTTAAATAATAAAAGGTGAAGACAAAAGACAGATTCGACGAATTGAAGACGCAAACGACCAAAAAGCTAAAAAGTACAAAGTATAATCAAAGTGGTTCAAATTATTGATGAGAAATGTCTCAAAATTACAAGAGTACAAGACGCAAAACGCAAAGTACAAGATATTAAATAGTACGGAAGGACGTTCGAAAATTCGGAACCGAGACATGAACCAACTTTCAGTGCGCGACGCAACGGACCAAAAATTACAAGTCAACTATGCATAAGAATAAAATATAATATATAATTAATTATATATATTATTATATAATATAATTTTACGCAGCCCACGTTTTAGATTTAATATGTGAGCTGGATTCCAGACCTCCGCACTCACGGAGCTTTTGTGAAGGAAACATCCGCACTCGCGGAGCTCTACAGTACAACGTGGGCCTATAAAAGGCATCGAATTTTGCACGAAAATTCACATCTTTTTCTAATCTATCTCTCACTCTCTACGTAATATATATATATATATATATATATATATATATATATATATATATATAATTTATAATTTTAATTTTAATTTTAATTTAATAATAATAAGGGTATGTTAGTGAATGTTGTAAGGGTGTAAGTCGAAATTCTGTCCGTGTAATGCTACGCTATTATTAATCATTGTAAGTTATGTTCAACCTTTTTAAATTAATGTCTCGTAGCTAAGTTATTATTATTCTTATTTAAGCCGATGTTGGGCTAAAATATTAAAGACGGGGTAATTGGGCTTTGTACCATAATTGGGGTTTGGACAAAAGAACGATACTTGTGGAAATTAGACTATGGGCTATTAATTGGCTTTATATTTGTTTAATTGAATGATAGTTCGTTAATTTAATATAAAGATTTACAATTGAACGTACCTATAAATAACCACATACACTCGATCGGACACGATGAGCGGGATATTTATAAGTACTAATAATCGTTCATTTAACCGGACACGGAAATGGATTAATAGTCAATGGACTTATTAAAACAGGGGTGAATTATATACAAGGAAAATTGGTGTAATTATAGTTTAAGTCCCCAATTAGTTGGAATATTTGACTTCGGATATAAGGATAATTTGACGAGGACACTCGCACTTTATATTTATGACTGATGGACTGTTATGGACAAAAACCAGATGGACATATTGAATAATCCAGGACAAAGGACAATTAACCCATGGTAATAAACTAAAATCAACACGTCAAACATCATGATTACGAAAGTTTAAATAAGCATAATTCCTTTATTTCATATTTCATCGCATTTTTATTTACTGTCATTTTATTTAATTGCACTTTTAATTATCATGTTTTTTTAATTATCGCAATTTTATTTATTGTCATTTTATTTATCGCACTTTTATTTATCGCACTTTAATTATTGTCATTTACTTTACGCTTTAAATTAAGTTATTTTTATTTTTAATATTTTACATTAGGTTTTAAGTGCGACTAAAGTTTTAAAATCAACAAACCGGTCATTAAACGGTAAAATCCCCCTTTTATTATAATAATACTACTTATATTTATATTTATACAAATATAGTTTTAAAAATATAGCGTTAAACTTGGATAGCTCCCTGTGCAACGAACCGGACTTACTAAAAACTACACTATTGTACGATTAGGTACACTGCCTATAAGTGTTGTAGCAAGGTTTAGGTATATCCACTCTATAAATAAATAAATAACTTGTGTAAAATTGTATCGTATTTAATAGTATTTTCTAGTAAAATATAAGCTATTTCGTATACACCCCTACACACATCAATATATATATATATATATATATATATATATATATATATATATATATATAAACATAAATAAGTATAGATATAATAATGAGAAATTATAAATACAAACTTAATCATCAGAATTAAACATGTAAAATTTAATACAAGACAAGAAAGTTGTTATTAAAATAAATCTATATATAGATATATATATGATTTAGGTAATAATTATTATCATTTGTATATTGGAATATTTATATAAAAGTTATAAATATTATATGTTAAAAATTATTTGTATGATGAAAGAATATAATATTTTAAATAAATATATATATAATACTCATATATATAAGACAATTATATTCTCATATTTAGTATGCGAACACATATTATATAATGTATTTATATTAAATATTCGACATATGTTATCATATATATATATATATATATATATATATATATATATATATATATATATATATATATGGTATAATTATTATGTATAATATTAACATGTTAAATGTAATTACAAGTTAAAATATAGTTGTTGTATTAACACCAATATTATTGTTACTACTTTTATTATTATTATTAGTATTACTATCAATATTATTATTATTATTATTATTATTATTATTATTATTATTATTATTATTATTATTATTATTATTATTATTATTATTATTATTGATATAGTTATAAATATTAAAATTCTAATAATTTTTAGATTATGATTATCAAAATAAAGATTTTTAAATAAAAATATTATTATAAGACTGATTAAAATTATAACTTAAGTTATAATTTTATTATTATTAGTTATTATTATTATTAAAAAGATTACTAACAATTATCAATTTTATTTGAAATTATTATCATTGACATTAACATTATTATTAATAATTATTATCATTATTATTTATATTATTAATATTCTTATTTATTATTATTAATAATATTAACAAGATTATTATTTATATATTTATAATTATTATTAATATTAAATATATTACATAAGATCTTAATCGTACGAAGATGGTTTCCCATCTCTATCTGTCCTATTTATTTTTATTTTCTCTCGTATTTTTCTTCCTGCTCTAGATATGTTGTCGACCACCTTTAATTTAGGGATCAATCTCAATCAATTAATCACTACAGCAAACAATCATTTACACCATATAACTTCTGCGGATGCTATTTGAAAAATCAAATTAAAATTTAGAAGAAAAAAATCAAATAAACCCGTCGGACCTTGTTCTTGAATGTTTTTAGCCAAAACTCGATCTTGAAGTGTTTTACAAAATCCTTAAATGCAATTGTGTTTGAAATTATCTTCTCAAACTAACTGTAAAGTTTCAAAACCCAAGTCTTCTTATCGAATTTCAATTTGTGAGTCAAAGGTAATTTTCTAAAAAGTCAAAGCTTGTGTTCATCAAGAAATTCGAATATATGTTAAAGTTTCTGTTGAAATTATCGATTCTTATAGTTTCTAGGAGTAATTTGAAACATATTTCATGTTGTAACATTTGTCCAAAACAAGCTCGAAATCAAAATCATTTTTTTTTCTTTTTCTATAGCGACGAGCAGACAGCAACTTTGATATTTATTTTTTTATTTTTTTCTTTTCGTTTTGTTTTAATTAAGTTAATCAATCAACTAAGTCTTTCTGTTTGTTAAATAAATCTGAAAACGTAAAAAACTATTGTGTCTTCATTTGTCGAACAGCAGGTGTCGATTTTTATTTTTTTTTATTTTTTTTTCTTTTCGTATTCAATTAGTTCATGATTGATTTAGGTTGATCAAATATTGATTGATAATCCTAAAATCGTTTAAATGATTGAAAGTTAAGTTGAATTGATTTTGGGCCGATGGTTTTTGAAAGAAGAAGGAGAAGGAGTCAGGAGAATTAAGGGTTATATATTAACGAGTTAGTAATATTTTAGAAAAATGGAAATTGCTTGGTTGGTTATGGGGGTTAGCGGGTATCTAGGAGGTCACGGGTTCGATCCCGGTTCGGTGCAAATCTTTTTATAAAAGCCTTGGAAGGTAGTTCCTTATATAAAATTTTATTTATTATTAGTATTGTTATTATTATAAATGTTAAAATTATTATTATTGTCATTTATCAATTATTATTATTATTATTATTATTATTATTATTATTATTATTATTATTATTATTATTATTATTATTCCAAGTATAGCAATTATAAGTAGTATTAATATTGTTATAACTAAAATCATTATCAATATCAAGTATGATTATTATTATTATTATTATTATTATTATTATCATTTTATCAATATTAGAACTCTTATTATTAACATAAGCATATTATTAGCATTAGTACATTTTAGAGTTATTGTTATTATTTAGATTACCATTAGTAATGAGATTGTTAAAATTACTACCATTATGTATTAAGTATTATTATTAGCATTATCATTTAGGTTATTATTAGTGGTATCATTACGAGTAAAACCACTATCGTTATTATATCTGTCATTATTGTTATTATTACTATTATTATTATTAAGTAAGTTAGTTTTAATATTAATATGATGATCTTAGAAATTTAAAAGTATTAGCTAGAGGTTAATAAAATTATAATTAGATTATAAACATAATATATATCCTAATAGTAAAATAAAAATGACGGAAGATATTAATTACTACTACAAAGTTTATAAGTCATAAAGATCAGTATAAAGATATATAAAATTATTATTTTTAACAATAATATTATTAATTTTAACATTATTATTATTATTATTAGTATCATTTTTATTATTACTAGTATCATTATTATTATTATAACAACTACATTATCATTATTATTATCATTACTTTAGTACTATTATAATTATTATTTTTGCAAACAAAAGATATTTATATAACAATAGAAAAATTACATATATCATAAGTATATCTAATTACTATTTTCGTATCAAAATAACATATATAGATATATATGACATTTGGAATAATAAATACATTACTAGTTAATTTAAGTAATATATTATATAATTAATATATAAACTGGGTTGAATACCAATATATGTTCATTATATGTTTTAATATATATACAAATGATATAGGTTCGTGAATCCGAGGCCAACCCTGCATTGTTCAGTTTCGTCGTATGAATATTTTTACTACAAAATATTGGATTGTGAGTTTCATTATTCCCTTTTTAAATGCTTTTGCAATATATATTTTTGGGACTGAGAATACATGCGCTTTTATAAATGTTTTTTGAAATAGACAAAAGTAATCGAAACTACATTATATGGTTGAATGGATCGAAGCCAAATATGCCGCTTTTAGCCTGGTAATCTAAGAATTAGGGAACCTCACTAATTTTGAGAATTAGTGCACCCCTAATTGACGCGAATCCTAAAGGTAGATCTACGGGAACTAACAACCCCCATTCTGGAATTTGGAATGCTTTAGTACTTTGAAATTTATCATGTCCGATGGGTATCCCGGAATGATGGGGATATTCTATATGCATCTTGTTAATATCGATTATCAGGTGTTCAATCCATATGAATGATTATTTTTGTCTCTATGCATGGGACGTATTTTTATGAGAAATGGAAATGAAAATCTTGTGGTCTATTAAAATGATGAAAATGATCGATTATGATAAACTAATGAACTCACCAACCTTTTGGTTGACACTTTAAAGCATGTTTATTTTCAGGTATGAAAGAAATCTTCCGCTGTGCATTTGCTCATTTTAGAGATATTACTTGGAGTCATTCATGACATATTTCAAAAGACGTTGCATTCGAGTTGTTGAGTTCATCAAGATTAATATTAAGTAGTTTATAGTTGGATATATTATGAAATGGTATGCATGCCTGTCAACTTTCGATGAAATGAAAGTTTGTTTTTTAAAAACGAATGCAATGTTTGTAAAATGTATCATATAGAGGTCAAATACCTCGTGATGTAACCAAATGTAATGTATTCGTCCAGATGGATTAGGACGGGATACTTCATTGATTACTTTGTTAAGTTAGTTACCAAGTGCCCACGGTTAAGCACATACTTTTCATACTATTTTGAATACGAAATCTCGTGGTCTACATTACATTATTGTTTACAATAAAACTATAGCTCACCAACATTCGTGTTGACGTTTTAAAGCATGTTATTTCTCATGTGCTTAGATCAAATTGCTTCCGCTGTATTAGACTGGCTGTATTAGACTCGCTATATTAGACTGGCTATGTTAGACTTTCGCTGCATTGCTTAGATGTCTCAATCACGGAACTTTTATTTTGCATTCAAAACTTATGTTACATTTGAACTATGGTTTTTGTAATGACCTTAGTGTCACGTACTTTTGTTAACGCTTTCTATTCATAGAATCACGTTACCTTTTGTAAAACATTCGACGTTGGTAAAAACGCTATCTTTTTATGAATGCAAACTCGTTTTAAAACAACATATAGTGTTGTAACTGTGTAATGGACCTGTTGTTGATGATTCGTACACGTTGATTTTATACGGGGCATCACAAATTTCCTTATTCAGTTGTAGGGATCCACCTTTCTCCGACGACAACCAATCGACGGCACTGTCGGGTTCATCCGCCACCCTTTCAACTACATTGCATTTGAGGCCTTGGAACCTACTGAAGGAAAATACTTAATTGGTATGACTTCTTTTAAATTTCTCTGTTACTTCTGGTTACAATAAACTACACAGCGAGTTGAGCCTAACTGATCAATATGTCATAGATGTTGTTGGATGTGTTCAGAATGTGGGGTCACCCCAGACCCCTAAAAAGGGCACAAACACTCTAGAGTTCGAACTTGCAAATGAATAGTACTGCACACATCTACCTCCCTATGTGATTACTAAAAATACTACTTACATATTGTTTCCTAATTTTATGTTAACCCTTATTTGGGTTTGCAGTGGTCAACGAGTTAGGGTCACATTATGGGGAAACCTGGGGACTTCTTTCGTAGACAAGAAACCTCCCTTACCCGCACAGTATTGCATCATTTTGAGCTCTGCGTCCGTAAAACAAAACTACTATGGTATGCTTTACTTCTCCCACCATTCCTCACTGCACTATTACACTGCGAACACTCATCCATTGACGGCCTACCTCTGCAGGTACAAAACCACTCTCAAGCACATCATCCACTATGATTCTAGATGACGCCGAAATACCCGCCCTCAATGATTTTATCAACAAAATAAGGTCTATCTCGGTTCATTAGCTAACATATTATTTACATAACACATCTTAAAATGTTACTAAACACAAGCACATTTTTTTCCAGCGGACTTCAACTATGTGATGATCAAAAAGAATTTCTTACCGGACGCCATTACCTGCCGCCCAAAGAGGGCACGCTTGCTGATCTCCTAGCGATGGTCCGGAAAGGGAAAAACAATTCCATAAGCCCACTTACATACACCATCTAACCTTTTGTTATCATCCATTTTAGTTTTGCCACATATAGTATAAGCAACTTGACTACTTTAACTGCAGGCTGATATTTTCAAGTGTAAAGTTGAGCTCATGAATATTCGCATGAAGAACAACTGGCATTACACCACCTACAGTATTTGTCAGGCGAAAAAGGGCATAACGCGGTTGTGCAGGTTTCCTATATGTATATAAACATAAAGTGGGGTGAGTAACGAACAAAAATAAGACGTGCAAAAGTAGACTCTTACCTCGTCTTGTTCAGCCATCAAACATCGTGCTGTTATCTGAGTCAGCTGTTCAGCGGTTTCATCGAAGAAAACAATCACAGTTTTCGCAGTCGCATCTCGCACGTCACATTGAACCCTGAACCTGGAAATGTTTCATGAAGCTGAATGTAACGTTTACCATTGAATAATTAGACGTCGAAAAAAACATTGCTGGAGTTGTTGCCACCAGCATAGGTTTAGATATTAAATACCGCGTAATTGGCTCGGGGACAATTTTGGCGCAAGATTCACACCAATACCCACCAAACTGCCGCGTTATGCCCTTTTTCGCCTGACAAATACTGCAGGTGTACAATTGTAGAAACACAAACTTTATTGAAAACGTCGATAACCAGAGGGAATAATGTTATATGCTATAGGCGAAACACGCCAAGAACATAAGGAAAAACAAAATTGTGCTTACAAACGTAAAAGAACCAAATTATAACTCTGTTTATGGAGTTATTTATTTTAGGGATGTGGCTCCTTTTTTATTCATTTTTCTGGACCTCCTTCTCCTCACTGGTTGCTGTTTATGGGGGATGCTCGTCTTCCGAATCAGACGTTACAATGAACCTGCAGGTCAATACAATGATTAATATAACAGTGAACCTGACAGTGGGAAAACATATGCACATTTTTTGACGCGTGGCTGTAGCTGTATGTATGGGTGTGCATAACTAAATTAAGTAGCTGATTACCTTCGGCGGCTTGGACGCTCCAAATCCTTTGATGGAGTAGGCACATCGATTTCATGCTTCAACCCCTTTGAGGCTGAAGGTAGTGGGGTGCTCGATTCAGCAACGGGTTTAGCCACTGTAGGTATGGTAACCTGTGTAACATCCCCAGGGGGTGGGGTTTCGGGTACCGGCTCATCCAAGTAAATCTTAATGCAATTAAAACTTTCAAACATTCCATGCTCATAATGGGAGCCTGTCTTTATCAAGACGACTTATGTTTGTCATGTTGGTTTTTATCTCTTTGCATTATGGTTGGCTTGCTGTATCACACGCACACTGTTTAGTGTCTCAACTACTAATAATAAGAACCTATGTATTTAAATTCGAACGCGTTTCTATGCATTATGCACCTATTGATTTCACCATACATGACATTTGTCCATTTGTGGTTATTCTAATCCCGTCACTGCTTCAAGGGCCTGGTATAGCTGTGTATGTTCAGTTAACTAATAAAGGCCAAAGTACATATCACATATGAATCGAAACCAATTGATTTTACTCCATGTATGTGTTTCATAGGAATGGTTTGTTTATATTGGATTTAGTCATGTTTGTTTTGATCATGGTTGACTTAATTATATAATTGGCCGTCTCGAGGCTGTGCCACACAACACCTGAACACACGGCCTTCTCATACTTCAGTTAATGATGGACTGAAACTTTAGGGTTTCGTGTGACACATACCTGGGAGCCATACTTGATAGATCACATGATCCGTAACATTGAACAGCTAAATTTTTTCTCCTCCAGCTACACATGACTTATATTGACCTATTATGCTAAGGTATGCCCTCCAACCTATATGTTCTGTTTGCTCAGGACTATTTTCTAAATACGTATGTATAATTGTTAGAGTCATTAAATTAATTGCAATTAAGAGACCCAAAGCAACAGGCTAATTGTTGGTTGCATACTTACAGTTACTTTACACAGATGGACTTGGGAAGATAATATAATCACTCATGGTCCCCTTCTCCAACCGTTGGCATCCTTTTCACCCTTTGAATTAATAACCCCCCCCCATATTAAATGTAAAGAGGAAAATGAAAGACCATATAGAAAGGAGAAGTCTCTACTCATATTTAATTGTCACTACATATAAGTCTAACTTTGCATCATTATCGTCCAATATCTCACATGACAGGCAACCAAATTGGATCCTCCTGCACACACATGTCTTCAGGTATGCTATACATTTCTCAAAAGGTATAATCAATTTAATTGCAGCACCTGCCTAACACACTCGGGGTTTGCCAGTTGCTCACTATCAATTTACTCATCAGAAACCAAAACAGGGTTTGGAAAAGCACAACCCTATTGCGTTCTCAAGTTAACTGAACCATCCCATTTAGATTCAGGTTACTTTTAAACCATGTTAGAATATTTTAATGCCATATAATTTGGCTCTGTTCAGCCACCATTGCTTTCAAATTAACCATTTCCCCTGCAGGGAACCTAATAGCCAACGAAGACCTCCTCTCCTTATCCAAGATTCTATACCATTCTCTCAGTATAGTATCCATCAACACGCTGAAGCATGGTTAGGTGCAGAGTTTTGTTGGCCTTCGATATATTGACCTGGCTGGCCCTGCACATCCCGGTAAGTCTAAATTAATAGGGTCCATATTCAGGTTATTTGTAAATCATTTTAAAGTATTTCAACATACAATATTCACTTCCACCAACACCAACCCTGCATTTGATCTACGCATTTATCCTCTAGGAAAACTAAAAGGCAACGAAAGCTTCCTATCATTCTCCTATATCCTTCACCATAGCCTCATTATAGAATCAACCAACACAAAGATGTATGGTCATATTCAGAGTTTTGTTGGCCTGAAACTTATTGAACACCCCGCTCCGCCTTACGCTGGTAATTCTATATTTTATGTTACAAGTTTTAAGGTCAAAAAGTTTACATATATTTTCTATATAGGAATTATAACCATCCCTCATGATAAACATACTTCAACTGGCACCGCGCACCCGTCGGGCGCTCAGAGGACGACCTGCACAGTAACAGGTTAATTCCATGTATAAAGTTCACCTCTTTCTCCTCATTCCATTTAGCGCCATCTAAAATCCACTTTCTCTTATTCAGAAAAAAAACATGGCAATCCCCATACTCATCAAAAGCGCACTGCAAAGACTGCGGCTACGTCTTCAGGTGATTTGTTTTTGTGTTAACACCGCGAACACCCACGCTCGCTTTAAAATTAAATTACATTTGCCAAACATAACAAACCATTGTTGGCTATTACCAACAATGCTACTCACCTTACAATAGTTAGTAAGGCATCTAATGACATACTTACTTTATTTGGCAGGTTCACAGGTGTCTTACCATAACCAAGGACCGCCTTCCTTTAAATGCATATATTGCAATGCAACAATGTGGTATGAAGAGAGGAGTAATAAACCCCAAAAAAACTGCCAACCCGACTTTCTCACTTTGTTGTCAAAATGGAAAACTACTTCTACCAAAGCTATTACTGGACTACACAGCCTCTTCAACAGCGAAATTCAGGGAGGAAATTCGCATTTACAACAGCATGTTTTCTTTTACATCGTTCGGGGCAAGAATTTATCACTCAATAAACCATGGCCGAGGCCCTTATACATTTAGAATAAGTGGTCAAACATATCATAAAATTGGGTCACTTTTGCCGAAACATGGAGGACACCCAAGATATGCACAACTATATTTTTTGATACAGAAAATGAGGCGAGGAACCGAATGTCTGCTTTTGTAGGTTCCGAGGCCCGACAATCGCTACACAAAAACATAACCAACAACCTGATCAACATGCTGAATCAATACAGTGTTGTTGCACAAGCATTTCGAATGGCGCGAGATTGGTCTACTCACAATACATCATCGGAATTTCAACTCCGGTTGCTTGCTAAGGTGACAAACTCACGGCAGTATAACACGCCTACTGTAGCTGAGGTGGCAGCATTAATAACAAGTGACTTTGGCCAGTGTACGACTTCACGGGATATCATTGTGCAACAAAAAAAATCCCCCCCCCCCTCAAACGGATATCAGAACTACACCAGCTATATATAGCATTGCAGTACCTTTTATTATTTCCATACGAAGAAACAGGGTATCACGAAGAAATCCCCTATCGTAATAATAATGGAAGATGGAAAACTAATAGAGGGTTTGTCACCATGCGCGAGTTCTATTGTTATATGATTCAGCAACGTGAAAATGAAGGCACCACCCTACTTAGAGGTGGACGGTTATTTCAACAATATTTAGTGGATGCATACACAGCTGTAGAAGAACAGCGGCTTAAATGGCTAAGGAATCACCAAAATGAGCTGCGCCTCGACCTATATAATAATGTGTGTGACGCTGTTATGCGCGGTGACACGAAAGCCACGTCAATAAGAAAAAGAATCATTCTACCATCTTCACATACTGGAAGCCCACGATATATGGTACAGAACTACCAAGACGCAATGGCACTATGTCGAGAGTTTGATAATCCAGATTTATTTATCACCTTTACCTCTAACCCTAAATGGCCAGAAATTGAAGGCATGTTGTCTTATATAGAAGGTCGATGAGCACCCGATCGGCTAGACATTGTTGCAAGATTGTTCAAACAAAAGCTTGATTCCCTCATGACTGATATAATGAAAGCTCATATATTTGGTACAACTGAAGCAGGTAGCACCTCTAGATCCTTACATACGCAATTAAGGTTTTTTTACCCTTTAAACTTCCCGTTATAACCACATTTTCTTTACATTCCATACTCTACACACCTCAGCTGGACCTGTATTTAGTTTAAATGGCCTGCTAGTTATTAGATGTATTACACTATTTACCCTTTTATTTTAGTATTTGTTCAACGACATAATAATAATACAAAATTTAACTAATAATTTAAATACCCTGCTAAATAATGGAGGCATTGCACTATTTACCCTTGACTTCAGTAATTGTCTGGCCACATAATATTGGTGCAAAAATTTATACAATAAACAGTATGTTTAACTACCTTCATTCTAATACTATTTCATCTCGGTTTTGCTTTAAAAAGAATTGAGATGACCCGTCCTAATCCATAAAGACGAATACAATAACATATGGTTACATTGCGAGGTATTTGATCTCTATATGATACATTTTACAAATATTGCATTCATTTTTAAAAGACAACCTTTCATTACATCGAAAGTTGACAAGTATGCAAACCCTTTCATAATTATCCAAACTATAGATGACTTAATATGTCATTTACTTAATAATGATCTTTATTGAACTCGACGACTTGAATGCAACGTCCTTTGAAATATGTCATGTATGACTCCAAGTATTATCTTTAAAATAAGCAAATGCACAGCGGAAGATTTCTTTCAAACCTGAGAATAAACATGCTTTCAAGTGTCAACCAAAAGGTTGGTGAGTTCATTAGTTTATCATAATCGATTATTTCCATAATTTTAATAGACCACAAGATTTTTATTTCCATTTCTCATAAACATCATCTCATATCAGGCATTTCGCAAACACTGTATAGAGATAAAAATCATTCATATGGTGAACACCTGGTAATCGACATTAACAAAACGCGTCTAGAATATCCCCATCATTCCGGGACTCTCATCGGACATGATAAAATTGAAGTACTAAAGCATCCGTAACCCGGATGGGGTTTGTTAGGCCCAATAGATCTATCTTTAGGATTCGCGTCAATTAGGGTGTATGTTCCCAAATTCTTAGATTACCAGACTAAAAAGGGTGATATTCGATTCGATAATCCAACCATAGAATGTAGTTTCGATTACTTGTGTCTATTTCGTAAAACATTTATAAAAGCAGCGCATGTATTCTAAGTCCCAAAAATATATATTGCAAAAGCATTTAAAAAGGGAGCAAATGAAACTCACAATACTGTATTTCATAGTAAAAATACATATGACGTCATTGAACAAGTGTAAGGTTGGCCTCGGATTCATGAACTTATATTAAGTATGTATATATATATATATATATGTGTGTTGGTCAATATCTGTCTAACAATTTAGGTCAAGTCGTAGTGTAACACAATCCTAATGCTCGAGACTGATATGCAAAAGTCAAAAAAACTCATCTTGACCCAAAATGACTTCCAAAATCTATACATGTTTATTATATAACTTAAATATAGTCATTATATATATTAAATATATTTATCAGATTTTATTAAAGTAAATAATACAAGTCATTTATTAATATATCAAAATATATATATGATAAAAATATTCTTTTATATATCGCAAATAAAATTTATAAAGCTCAGTTAATATCATAAAAATATAGTGGTATGTATTATTATATTACGTGTGGTAAAAATATCTTTGTATCACATATTTATTTGATAAAATAATATTGATAATAATAATAATGAGTAAAGGTTGTATTATTTTGTAATAATAATATTAATAATTATTATTCTACTAATAATAATAATAACAATATTTATATTTACTAATAATGCTATTATAATGAAATGATAATTCTGATTATGATAATTTTAGTAATAACAATACTTTTTAATATTAACAGTAATAATAATATTTTATATAAAAATAATAATTCTATTCAAAATAATAATTTTAATTATAATAATACTAAAATGATAATAATAATGATATTTTATAATAACAATGATATTTCTATTAAAATGATAATTTCAATAAAAATGATAGTTTTAATATTAATGATACTTTTAATAATAATAATAATGATAAAAATAATGAAAACGATATTTTTATCTAATTCAATATCTTACAATATATTAATTTCATCATGATACTTATACTCATTATTTCCTAAATCGATTTGTTTAATAGCTTTTAGTCATCTTTTATATCGCATTTATAATAGTGATAATAATAATAATCATAATAATTAGATGATACTAATATTAGTTTTTAATGATAATGATACTAATAATAATAATTATAATAATACTAATGATAATACTAATAATTATTATAATGATGATAATAATAATAATAATAATAATAATAATAATAATAATAAAAATAATAATAATAATAATAATAATAAAAATAATAATAATAATAATAATAATAATAATAATAATAATAATAATAATAATAATAATAATAATAATAATAATAATAATAATAAAAATAAAAATAACCTTATTGATAATAACGATAGTATTAATAATAATAATAACAATTTTAATGATAATACGTATATTGATAATGATAACGATAATAATAATAATAGTTATTAGATAATAATAATAACGATAATCATAACGACGATAGTAATAATAATAATCATTTTAATAATAATAATACTAAAATTAATAATAATTCAGTTGGCCATATCTTTTAATCTGTTCATCGAAACCATAAGCTTTCTAAATGAAAAGTTATTAATTTTTCGCCAGTTTTCCAACGAAATGCATATCATATACCTTATCTGTAAGACCCTAATCTTCATTGTACAGCAGAGTATATAGAGTACATAAAGTGTGGGAATGATTGTGCAGTTAAACAGAAGTCAGAGAGCAATCTGAGCTTAGTGAGCGCCGCGCACACCAAAGGGAGCGCGCCGCGCACTCCCTACTGTAGCCGGGTTTTTGCTGTTTTAATGATATATTTTGATGGGCAATTTGGTAATTTCACTTGTGGACGAGTTAAAGGCCAGTTGGTCAGTTGTGGAGTATCATTAACTCCATTATCAACAACCTTATCCCCTTTAATTAAATTTTAGAGTGAGAGTGTGATTCTTGAGTGAGAAAGCTTAAATCTAAGGGGAAGAAGTTGTTCTCGGACCAAAGTGCGGGTATTAAAGTTGTTCATCCCCTCTCTAGCTCCGTTGTGGTTGTAGTGGTATGTTCTAACTTTAATTTTCTTACTTTGATTTTGTGTAAGGGTTAGGGTTTGGGTAAATGAAGAACATAAAACCCATATTTGGTGATTTTGGGTGTTCTTGGGTAATATGGAGTCATGAAGACTCATTGGTAACTAACCTAGGGTTTCAAAGTGGTAATTGATGTTTATAAGTCCTAATTGGTTAGTTAATTACTAGCACACCTAGTTAATTAGTAAATGGGTGTTAGATGGGTTAGTAGATAACCCGAAATGGGTATGTTGACTTTAAATTAGTCAAAGGGCTAATGATTGACCTAATTGGGAAATATGGGTATGAAATACCCTAATTGTGTAATGGTTAGTGTTGTTGGACCTTAATCACTAGCTTTTAAGTGATTAATGATGGTCTTGACCCCTAAAGGGCGGTTTTGGTGAAAATGGGGCATTTAATGCATTTAAGTCATTAAATGCACATGAGTGAAGTGTTGGTATTTAGTCCAACAAGTTTGTTTGTTGATCGAGTGCTTATATTATTAGGTACCTTGCTTTGAAGCTTGTGGAGGTATAAATCGTCACCAAATCGTTAAGGTGAGTGGAATGATTATATGCATATGTATGTAAGGTAATTATTTGTAAGCTATGGTATGAACCAAAGAGCCGGTAGTGCCATAGTATGTGCGAGCGTGCTATGATGTGAACTAAAGAGCCGGTAGCTTCATAGTACGTGTGTTATAGTGTGAACCAAAGAGCCGGTAGCGCTATAGCACGATTTGTTAGGGTGTGAACCAAAGAGCCAGTAGCACCTTAGCGTTGTTAGAGTGTGAACCAAAGAGCCGGTAGCACTCTAGCGTGAGTATGACTCGAGTTGTGATGTGAACCAAAGAGCCGGTAGCATCATGACAAATGCGTATGGTGTGAACCAAAGAGCCGGTAGCACCATGACGCGAGAATGGTTAACCATGGTTGTGTATTTTGTTTTGTAGCATATTATATTATGCCGATTATATGTTATTGATTACGCTAGTAGCGATTTGTTAGAGATTATTAGCGTTGTACTTGAGATGGTATGCTAATTGTATTGCTAGCGTGTATGTGGTATATGTGTAAGTGATTGCAAGTAGGTATGTTATATATATATGGGTATAATTATTGCATTCACTAAGCTTTGCTTACCCTCTCGTTGTTTATCTTTTTATAGGCTCCGGCGTCGACAAAGGTAAGGGCCTTCAATTGGATTAGAGATCCCGCTTGTTGTTTAGGGGACGCTTTTGGGATGTGATAGCTTTTGGAGTATGACCAAGATATGGGTAGTTTAACCCCAAACACCATGCTCATAGTGTCGTTTGGAATTTAAACTAGTGTGGTCGAAACTCGAACTTTCGTATGAAACTCGTAAAACGGCCGATGTGGGCCCCGTTTTATAAAACTCGTTTTATGTTTGAATCGTATGAGTTTTTCATATTAGAACATGTTGTGTAAAGCGTTTCGTCTAAATATGTCGGGAAGTGAGAGATCTTTATTCAAAAAATTGAAAATTTGGACAGAACTGAAAATAGGCCTGTGCGCGCCGCGCACCCTGAGCTGCTGCGCGTGGCGCACTACCCTGTAAAAAAAATAAAAATTTTATTTTATGCGTGTTCGATTGTATATTGGGTTGGGTCGTTACAAGTGGTATCAGAGCATGGTCTAAGGGATTTAGGCGACTTGAGATAGGTGCCTAGACTTAGATTTATTTGTGTATGCGCTTTATGCGGGACTTGTAGGAGACGGGTCGGACCGGGAGTTGATTAGTGCTTAGGTTTATGTGAACTAACCTTGCGCTAATTGTTTTGTGTTGTGTTAGCAATCAACAAGCAAGATAGACGTTGTACTAGCAAGTTAATGCGACGTGCTCGCGTAACAATGATTAGCTACCATTGTTACGAGTTCAAATCGTGTCAAACAAGCGATGTGCGACAATTGTTGAGCAAGATGGGGTAGTGTGGTGTATATGTATATACATATGTGTTAAGTTTTCTCGTTCGTTGCTTAACCTTTTCCGTTTTATAGTATGAAGACGAGAAACGGACCCGAGACAAATGAAGGGGGTTCGAGCGAGGATGCTGAGTTTACGGCCAAGGTTGAGGCCATTATGCAAAGGCGTCATGAGGCCTTCTTAGAGGATGTTAAGAAGATGTTCTTGGATTCGATTGACGAGCAAGTAGTCAATCTAGTCAAGGAACAAGTTAAGATTGTTCTTAATGAGGATAAAGCGGGAAGACGAGACTTTCACTATAAAAACTTCAAAGATGCTCAACCTCCCACCTTTGAAGGTGAACGAGACCCTCTAAAGAGTGCTCGATGGATCTCCGATATGGAGGGGGCTTTCCGTACTAGTGAGTGCCCTCTCGATAAAAAGACGAGGTTTGGTAGTAGCATGATGAGGGGTGATGCCAAGTTGTGGTGGGATGCGAAAATCCGACTTTATGGCGAAGAACAAAGTATGAGTTTGACGTGGGACGAGTTTAAAGAGGAATTTTTCAGGGAGTACCGAACTTCGGCCAATCTTTCAAAGCTTAAGGACGAGTTACGTACTTTAAGGCAAGGGTCAATGGATTTGAACACTCTCAAGTCCACTTTCTTATCAAAGACCCAATTTTGCCCGGAGTATGACGGGAACGATCACATGTTGAAAGAAGATTTCTACCGAACCTTGAATGATAACTATCAAGAAAGGATTAGTAGGAATTCGGCGAAGACTTTTGATGAGCTATTTGACATCGCTAAGGGTTTTGAGTCGCTTGCTCCAAGAAAGAGTGACTTCACCTTTGGCAAACGAAAATTTGAATCTACTAGCCACTCGAACAAGAAGAACAAGAGTGTGACTGAGAGCGTCGGTAGTGCAAAAAAGGGGGCTTCTAAGAGTTTTGGGCCCACGTGCTACAATTGTGGTCGACAAGGGCACTTGGCCCGTGATTGTACGAACTCATCTTCCAACAAAATCGTTTGTTTTAATTGTAACAAAGAGGGGCACAAGAGGCCGGAGTGTCCCGAATTGCGCAACGATAATGTTAAGCGATTAGAGAAGGCGGAGGGTACGGCTAGGGGTCGAAATTATTTGATGACCAATGAAGAGGCCAAGCAATCTAGCGATGTTGTCTCAGGTACTTTCATGGTTGATTCAAATTCGGCAAGGATACTCTTTGATAGTGGTGCAAACTTATCGTTTGTGTCACCAAAATTTGTGCCTAAACTTAATAAACCGTTAACTATGTTAAGTCGTCCGGTAGAAGTTGAAATAGTGGATGGCAAGACGGTGCTAGTGGTTGATGTGTGTAAAAATTGTAATGCTGTGTTTGGTGTCGAAAACTTTGAAATCGACCTCATCCCGATGACTTTGGGTGATTTTGATATCGTTGTTGGTATGGATTGGCTCGATCATAATAGATCCGATATTGCATGCCATAAAAAATCTATTCGAGTGAAGACCCTTAGTGGGGGAGAGTTAATTATTCATGGCGATAAACGAAGAAGACTTGTGCCGATATGCACTTTTGCACGGGCACGTCGTTTTCTGGTTGGTGGTGGCATGGCTTTTCTTGCCCATGTTGTTGATACTCGTGATGAGCCACCACCCATTCGTGAAATTCTGGTGGTGAATGAATTTGAAGACGTTTTTCCGGATGAGTTACCGGGTGTTCCGGCGGAAAGACAAGTTGAATTTCGCATTGAGTTGGTTCCGGGGGCTACCCCCATTGCTAAAACTCCTTATCGTTTAGCACCAACGGAAATGCAAGAGTTGTTAAATCAAACCCAAGAGTTGCTTGAGAAGGGTTTCATTCGACCGAGTGCTTCGCCATGGGGCGCTCCGGTTTTATTTGTGAAGAAGAAGGATGGTAGTATGCGGATGTGCATCGATTACCGGGAGTTGAATAAAGTGACGATCAAGAATCATTATCCATTGCCTAGGATTGACGATTTATTCGACCAACTCCAAGGTGCAACGTATTTCTCTAAAATCGACCTACGGTCCGGCTATCACCAAATGCGGGTCCGTGAGGAAGACATCGAGAAAACGGCTTTTCGAACGCGTTATGGCATTTTGAATTCGTAGTTATGCCTTTTGGTCTTACGAATGCACCGGCGGCATTCATGGATCTTATGAACCGAGTGTGCCAACCTATGTTGGACAAGTCGGTAATTGTGTTCATTGACGACATACTTGTCTATTCGAAGAGTATGAAGGAACATGAACATCATTTGCGGAGTGTGTTAAAGACGTTGCGGAAGGAAAAGTTGTATGCTAAATTCTCCAAATGTGAATTTTGGCTAAGGGAAGTTCAGTTCCTTGGCCACATTGTGAACGAAAATGGTATTCAAGTAGATCCGGGGAAGATAGAGACGGTAAAGAGTTGGGGACGACCGACTACGCCTACGGAAATCCGAAGTTTTCTCGGATTGGCCGGTTATTATCGTCGTTTTATCCAAGACTTTTCTAAGATCGCTTCTCCATTGACGAAGTTAACGAGAAAGAATGCGAGTTTTAATTGGGAGAACGAGCAAGAAATTGCTTTTCGATTGTTAAAAGAGAAGTTATGTCAAGCTCCGGTGTTAGTGTTGCCGGAAGGTGTGGAAGACATGACGGTTTATTGTGATGCTTCTTTAAATGGGCTCGGGTGTGTTCTAATGCAAAGAGGTAAAGTCATCGCTTATGCCTCTCGACAATTAAAGGAACACGAGACGAGATATCCGACTCATGATCTTGAGTTGGCGGCGGTTGTTCATGCGTTGAAAATTTGGAGCCATTACTTGTATGGTGTCAAGTGTACAATTTATTCGGATCACAAGAGTTTGAAACATCTTTTTGATCAAAGAGATTTGAATTATCGTCAACGTAGATGGATGGATGTGGTGAAAGACTACGATTGTGAGATACTTTATCATCCGGGCAAGGCGAATGTGGTCGCGGATGCGTTAAGTCGAAAGATTCATCACCCGGCATTACGATTGGGATTGTTACGTATGATTATTACTAACGATTTTCTTGAAAAACTTGGTGTGATTCAAATTGAAGCTTACGTTCACAACAAGCATGCGGAACGAATTGTGGGGCAATCGGAATTTATTACTATGGGTTCGCGTGGTTTGTTGTCTTTTCAAGGAAGAGTGTGGGTGCCTAAGATGGGGGATTATTGACGAGTGCTACTTGATGAAGCACATAAGTCAAAGTATTCCATTCATCTGGGCGCGACGAAAATGTATCTTGATTTGAGAAAATATTATTGGTGGCCGGGCATGAAACGTGATGTTGTAAAGTATGTTGAGCAATGCGTCACGTGTTTGCAAGTTAAGGCCGAGCACCAAAAGCCGTATGGTAAGTTACAACCGTTAGAAATCCCGAAATGGAAATGGGAGCACATTACCATGGATTTCATCACAAAGTTACCTAAAACGGCGAGAACCCAATTTGATTCGATTTGGGTGATAGTTGATCGATTGACGAAAAGTGGCTTGTTTCTTCCCATTCGGGAAGCAATATCATCAGAGACTTTGGCTAAATTGTTTATCAAAGAGGTAGTCGCTCGACATGGGGTTCCTATATCTATTATTTCGGATCGAGATACTCGTTTTACATCTCGATTTTGGGAAAAGTTTCATGAGGATATGGGTACACAATTGAAATTGAGCACGGAGTATCATCCTCAAACGGACGGTCAAACCGAACGTACGAATCAAACATTGGAGGACATGTTGCGGGCGTGTATTATTGATTTCGGTGGTAGTTGGGATGAGCACTTACCTTTGGTGGAATTCTCGTACAATAATAGTTATCATACTAGTATCGGGATGCCACTTTACGAGATGCTTTATGGGCGGAGGTGTCGAACTCCAATTTGTTGGGGTGAAATTGGCCAAAAGGAAATCGGGAGTACCGATTTGGTCTTAGAAACGAATAGCAAGATTGATATGATTCGGGATCATTTGAAAAAGGCTCAATATAGACAAAAGTCGTATGCCGACAAACGTAGGCGAATGATCGAATTTCAAGAAGGTGACATGGTGATGCTTAAGGTTTCGCCATGGAAAGGTGTTATTCGGTTTCGAAAACGGGGATAGTTAGCTCCTCGGTTTATTGGGCCATTTAAGGTTTTAGCTCGTGTTGGTGAAGTCGCGTATTGTTTGGAATTACCCGAAGAGCTTGCGGGGATTCATAATACATTTCATGTTTCCAATCTCTGTAAGTGTCTTGCGGATGATTCATCATGGGTGCCGTTAGACGAAATTGAGCTAAACAATCCTAATGCTCGAGACTGATATGCAAAAGTCAACAAAAGTCATCTTGACCCAAAATGACTTCCAAAATCTATACATGTTTATTATATAACTTAAATATAGTCATTATATATATTAAATATATTTATCATATTTTATTAAAGTAAATAATACAAGTCATTTATTAATATATCAAAATATATATATGATAAAAATATTCTTTTATATATCTCAAATAAAATTTATAAAGCTCAGTTAATATCATAAAAATATAGTGGTATGTATTATTATATTACGTGTGGTAAAAATATCTTTGTATCACATATTTATTTGATAAAATAATATTGATAATAATAATAATGAGTAAAGGTTGTATTATTTTGTAATAATAATATTAATAATTATTATTCTACTAATAATAATAATAACAATATTTATATTTACTAATAATGCTATTATAATGAAATGATAATTCTGATTATGATAATTTTAGTAATAACAATACTTTTTAATATTAACTGTAATAATAATATTTTATATAAAAATAATAATTCTATTCAAAATAATAATTTTAATTATAATAATACTAAAATGATAATAATAATGATATTTTATAATAACAATGATATTTCTATTAAAAATGATAATTTCAATAAAAATGATAGTTTTAATATTAATGATACTTTTAATAATAATAATAATGATAAAAATAATGAAAACGATATTTTTATCTAATTCAATATCTTACAATATATTAATTTCATCATGATACTTATACTCATTATTTCCTAAATCGATTTGTTTAATAGCTTTTAGTCATCTTTTATATCGCATTTATAATAGTGATAATAATAATAATCATAATAATTAGATGATACTAATATTAGTTTTTAATGATAATGATACTAATAATAATAATTATAATAATACAAATGATAATACTAATAATTATTATAATGATGATGATAATAATAATAATAATAATAATAATAATAATAATAATAATAATAATAATAATAATAATAATAATAATAATAATAATAATAAAAATAATAATAATAATAATAATAATAATAACAATAATAATAATAATAATAATAATAATAATAATAATAATAATAATAATAATAATAATAATAATAATAATAATAATAATAATAATAATAATAACGATAGTATTAATAATAATAATAACAATTTTAATGATAATACGTATATTGATAATGATAACGATAATAATAATAATAGTTATTAGATAATAATAATAATAACGATAATCATAACGACGATAGTAATAATAATAATCATTTTAATAATAATAATAATCATTTTAATAATAATAATACTAAAATTAATAATAATTCAGTTGACCATATCTTTTAATCCGTTCATCGAAACCATAAGCTTTCTAAATGAAAAGTTATTAATTTTTCGCCAGTTTTCCAACGAAATGCATATCATATACCTTATCTGTAAGACCCTAATCTTCATTGTACAGCAGAGTATATAGAGTACATAAAGTGTGGGAATGATTGTGCAGTTAAACAGAAGTCAGAGAGCAATCTGAGCTTAGTGAGCGCCGCGCACACCAAAGGTAGCGCGCCGCGCACTCCCTACTGTAGCCGGGTTTTTGCTGTTTTAATGAGATATTTTGATGGGCAATTTGGTAATTTCACTTGTGGACGAGTTAAAGGCCAGTTGGTCAGTTGTGGAGTATCATTAACTCCATTATCAACAACCTTATCCCCTTTACTTAAATTTTAGAGTGAGAGTGTGATTCTTGAGTGAGAAAGCTTAAATCTAAGGGGAAGAAGTTGTTCTCGGACCAAAGTGCGGGTATTAAAGTTGTTCATCCCCTCTCTAGCTCCGTTGTGGTTGTAGTGGTATGTTCTAACTTTAATTTCCTTACTTTGATTTTGTGTAAGGGTTAGGGTTTGGGTAAATGAAGAACATAAAACCCATATTTGGTGATTTTGGGTGTTCTTGGGTAAGATGGAGTCATGAAGACTCATTGGTAACTAACCTAGGGTTTCAAAGTGGTAATTGATGTTTATGAGTCCTAATTGGTTAGTTAATTACTAGCACACCTAGTTAATTAGTAAATGGGTGTTAGATGGGTTAGTAGATAACCCGAAATGGGTATGTTGACTTTAAATTAGTCAAAGGGCTAATGATTGACCTAATTGGGAAATATGGGTATGAAATACCCTAATTGTGTAATGGTTAGTGTTGTTGGACCATAATCACTAGCTTTTAAGTGATTAATGATGGTCTTGACCCCTAAAGGGTGGTTTTGGTGAAAATGGGGCATTTAATGCATTTAAGTCATTAAATGCACATGAGTGAAGTGTTGGTATTTAGTCCAACAAGTTTGTTTGTTGATCGAGTACTTATATTATTAGGTACCTTGCTTTGAAGCTTGTGGAGGTATAAATTGTCACCAAATCGTTAAGGTGAGTGGAATGATTATATGCATATGTATGTAAGGTATTTATTTGTATGCTATGGTATGAACCAAAGAGCCGGTAGTGCCATAGTATGTGCGAGCGTGCTATGATGTGAACCAAAGAGCCAGTAGCTTCATAGTACGTGTGTTATAGTGTGAACCAAAGAGCCGGTAGCGCTATAGCACGATTTTTTAGGGTGTGAACCAAAGAGCCGGTAGCACCTTAGCGTTGTTAGAGTGTGAACCAAAGAGCTGGTAGCACTCTAGCGTGAGTATGACTCGAGTTCTGATGTGAACCAAAGAGCCGGTAGCATCATGACAAATGCGTATGGTGTGAACCAAAGAGCCGGTAGCACCACGACGCGAGAATGGTTAACCATGGTTGTGTATTTTGTTTTGTAGCATATTATATTATGTCGATTATATGTTATTGATTACGCTAGTAGCGATTTGTTGGAGATTATTAGCTTTGTACTTGAGATGGTATGCTAATTGTATTGCTAGCGTGTATGCGGTATATGTGTAAGTGATTGCAAGTAGGTATATTATATATATGGGTATAATTATTGCATTCACTAAGCTTTGCTTACCCTCTCGTTGTTTATCTTTTTATAGGCTCCGGCGTCGACAAAGGTAAGGGCCTTCGATTGGATTAGAGATCCCGCTTGTTGTTTAGGGGACGCTTTTGGGATGTGATAGCTTTTGGAGTATGACCAAGATATGGGTAGTTTAACCCCAAACACCATGCTCATAGTGTCATTTGGAATTTAAACTAGTGTGGTCGAAACTCGGACTTTCGTATGAAACTCGTAAAACGACCGATGTGGGCCCCGTTTTGTAAAACTCGTTTTATGTTTGAATCGTATGAGTTTTTCATATTAGAACATGTTGTGTAAAGCGTTTCGTCTAAATATGTCGGGAAGTGGGAGATCTTTATTCAAAAAATTGAAAATTTGGACAGAACTGAAAATAGGCCTGTGCGCGCCGCGCACCCTGAGGTGGTGCGCGTGGCGCACTCCACTGTAAAAAAAAAAAAATTTATTTTATGCGTGTTCGATTGTATATTGGGTTGGGTCATTACATTATCTTAGTAGCATATGTATTAAATTCATGATTTATCATAAACTATTTAACGACGAAACTAAGCATACAAACATGCATAATCATATATACTCGAGCATTAGTCAGGGATACACTATTAATATATAAAAGATAAGATATGAATACTCACGTATCAATATTGAGATTCAATATTACAGGAAAGTACGTAGACGCAACGGAGATGATAAACACTAGGTTAACCTCACGAGCTATACCCCTGAACAATACCCATAACTTCCATAGCTATAACCCATAATTTCCTTAGCTCTATCCCATTTGAAAACTTATTTTGAAATCTCCTGAACATAACTCCGTCATAGTATTTTATGTATACTAAAAATATCTTGAAATAATACTGAGTAAATATATATATGTAAATCGATTGAGAGAGTTTAGAGAAATATATTTTTAAGTTTCTATGAAATAATGAAACCTATTGAATTCTATTTATAATATATTTTTGAATTATTAAAGTGAATTATTAAAGTATAAATTATTAAAGTGAATTATTAAAGTATGAATTATTAAAGTTAAAGTAAAGTAAAAGTAAAGTAAAAGTAAAGTAAAGGTAAAGTTAAAGTATAGTAGAAGCATAAAACTATATACGTATAACACGCGTATAAATATATATAATATTAATTTACATCGTTATATATATTTAATAAAATAAAATATAAATATCGTTATATTTATCATAATGGTTAAGAAATGACTTGTCAAAAGTGGTTCTAGATATTTATAAAAGTTATATACGTTTTAATAATAAAGTTCTTTTTAAACTGAAAATGTTTTTGTACGTTTAAAACTAAATCAAATAAGTATGATAATTTTGTTTTTCAAAACTAAATATATTTAAGAATTATTTTGTTAAAAAGTTAAAATAATGGAAATCGTTATATCATAAAATGTTTTAGAAAAGTAGAACTATATATATTCATAATAGGTTTCAAGTTTTTAAATTACAGTCTGTTGGTGAAGCATGGGATAAAGTTCAAAGGTTAAATAAACATATGAAATCATCTTAATGAAAAATGTCGAGTTACTTAACTTGTCGATATCCAACATCTAAGTTATTTACACTCCACGTTCTTACTTTCACATTAAATAAAATGAAAGTTAACATAGTTATCTTATCAAGGTCACGAGGAAAATATTATAAAACATGAATTGGAAATTAAACAGGAATTTCTACTAACCCTTGTCTAGTTCCCGTTAATTGATACATTTGTTCTTACTTGTGAATCACTTTACCAATTATTCCGAATACCGTTAAAAAAATAGATTTCTTAAGTCTCAGTGGACCTTACAACAGAGACCCGTAATCATATCACAATATATCTGATAATTCAATCATTTGATATTATCTTATAATCTCGTCGATAATTATAATAAACTTATATTGAAACAAATACTTTCATGTAAAGTATTATACATATAATACTTTGTTAACGTTTTCAATTAATATAACCATATTATATATATATATATATATATATATATATATATATATATATATATACATATAAATGTTCGTGAATCGTCGAGCACGGTCAAAGGGTAATTGATTACATGAATGTAGTTCCAAAATTTTGAGATTCAACATTACAAACTTTGCTTATCGTATAGGAAACATATAAAGATTAAGTTTAAATTTGATCGGAAATTTTCAGGTTGTCACAAGAATGCCATCATAATATCCCATGTATTATTTTGTTGCAGGTATATACATAATTGAATTTCAAAAATGCGGGTTGCCCCATGTGCATATGTTAATTTGGCTAACCCGTGATTGCAAATGCAAGAGCCCATCAGACATTGATGATCTCATATCCGCTGAAATTCCATCTCAGATTCATGATCCAGAAGGGTACAAAGCCGTTTCCGTGTACATGTTACACGGGCCTTGCGGAGGAAAAAACACAGACGCACCTTGCATGGTTGATAGAAAATGCTCAAAACATTTCCCTAAACCCTATTTTGCGGAAACGATAATAGATGAGGATGGGTATACAAACTACAGGCGGAGGAACAATGGAGAAAAAGTAAGCAAAGGCAAAAGTACGCTTGACAATGGCTTTGTTGTGCCTTACAACAGATTCCTCCTCCTCAAATACAATGTACATATTAATGTGGAATGGTGTAATAGATCTCGAGCTATCAAGTACTTATTTAAATACTTAAACAAAGGCCCCTATAGAGCAACAATAGTGATACAAGAAAATCTATCTCCTATAGAGAACTCCTCTGTAGAAAAAGTAATCGAAGTTGATGAAATCCAAAATTACTTGGATTGTCGCTATCTATCTCCATGTGAGGCTGTTTGGAGAATGTTTTCCTTTGATATCCACTTTTCTCAGCCATCGGTTATCAAGTTGTCCTACCATTTACCAAATCAGCAGGCTATCACTGTACACGATTCGGAGAACCTACCCGCACTATTACATAGGGAAAGCATAAAGGAAACCATGTTCACGCTGTAACATCCTGCCTTTTCCCGTTTACTTTTCCGTTTATTTAATTTAAAGTCTGTTATCAATTTATAACATCTCCCGTTTACTCTACGTATTTAAGGTAATTCGTTTGGTTAATTCACGCACCCGCTTTAAACTTGAGAGACCAAGGTTGCCAAGTGACCAAAGATGTGACTAGGTCAAATGGTCAAACCTTATCCTCTCCATTCATTTCACTACCTCCCTCTCTAATACTTCCATCTTTTTCTCTCAACACCTAAATCAAAGATTCATCATCCATATTCAATCTAGTAAGTGTTCTTCAAAACAAATTACATATTTGGAATCCTTGCAACTTCCTCTTCGATTCCATAACGATTTCATCTCTTTTGGGTAACTTTCTAAAAATACTAGATTCTTTGTTCTTGATGTTTTCAACTTATAAAAGTGTTAATTAGTGTCTATGGCTCAAGTCTAACATGAATATATGATTTATATGCTTGTTCTTGTCATTTTGATGTAACTAGCTTAAACTTGAAATGGGTGTGTTTGATTTTGAGATTTGGTCGCTAAAATGTTTTTAGATGTTAAGAGTGCATGTATTAAATGTGTTACTAGCATCACTAGCTTCAATTTGGTATGTAAGTTGACATGGAAAAGCTTCATAAACATAATTGTTAAATTTGTGACTTTGAGTTAGGGTTTGATAGAAGTAAAATGGATTTTTAATGCATTGAATGCTTTAAAATGTGGTTTGTAAGTGTTTAGTGGTATTGTATGCGTAATTACCTACAAACGGCATATTATATGTATGCATTTAATTCCCGAATCATCAAAGTGCATTTATGAACTTGAAAGCATTTATGGTGGGCATTTAATGAGTTTTCAACTTAGATTTGATTTTTGTAAATGATGATTTTGGTTGATGAAATGTGTTTAGCTGTGTTCCTCATTAAATTAACTTTCCAACGATGTATGGCATGCGTTTTGAATGTTTTCGGTTCATGAGTTATGTTAAATTGAGTTTTGGTTCGAGACTTAACAAAACTGCAGCACCAGCACTTTTTCAAGTAAAGCGCGCCGCGCACATGATGAGGTGCAAATGTTTAACCCCTGAGATTCCACCTGACCTGATTCCACGCCTTAGAGCGCGCCGCGCACACCTGCGCGCACCGCGCACATCCCCTGGCCAAACTTTCCTTGTGTTTTATTTTTCATAAATTTCTTTCTCGCTTAACCGCAACTCCGATTAACATGAAACTTGGTTAACATGCTCATATATGATTTCTCGTCATGGGAAAATTGTCGGATACCTAACCCGACCCATTGACTTTGACCAAGTTTGACTTTTAGTCAAACCTAACCAAATACTTAGGCAATCATTCTAGTTGCTTTTATACTTGTATCTTGCATGAAACTTGACAACGTGATTCACATGCTATATAATTGAGTCGTAACGAGTCATAGGACTAATTGAACATCTTTGACCAATCGTGTTTACCGTTATTGATACGACCTACTTGTTTAGGTCAAGACTAGCATTCGTTCTTGCTCACGTTACTTTGTGAAGTACTTTATTTACTCGTGCACTCAAGGTGAGATCATAGTCCCACTTTTACTCTTTTATACTTATACTTGGGATGAGAAAACATAAACAATTTATACTTTTATACATTGAACACAAGTACGAAAACAAACATTCCACGTACGAGTTAGAACGAAAATCCTCAATTCAATTATCATTAGTTACACTTACAGGGTGTGAGCGAGTAATTATGTTGTGTGGCCATACGGGTTTGACGAACCCTCATTCGGACGGTTTGCTACCGTTAGCAAATGAAATATAATTTTATCGGTATAGTGTATGTTCTAACACTATGGATTCAGAGGTAACATTCAGTTAAGCCTTGATAATTGGGTGCTCGTGATACAAACAACATCTTTGGAATGCAAACGATTTGGATAATCAACTTATACTAAATCTTGTGGTTCAAATACATACATTTATTAATACACCTATGATTTCACCAACGTTTTTCATTGACAGATTTTCTATGTTTTTCTCAGGTCCTTGAACGATATGTGTTACATGCTTCCGCTCATTATTTTGATACTTGCTTGGATGTTGAGTATACATGCATACATGGAGCATCTTTTGACTTTACATTTAACTGTGTCGCATATGTTTCATTTGTACTTAAAATGTTGTAACGTCACTAGTTGTTGATCTGTTTTGTAAACTTGAAACATCTTTACATTTGAAATAAACGCAACGTATTTTTGGTCAAACGTCATTTTAAAGACTTATGACCACGTAACGGGACCTAAGTAGACGGCGCCGTCAAATGACAATTTTGTTGGGTCGCTACAGATGGTATCAGAGCGTTGGTTGTAGGGATTTAGAGTTCATTGGTGTCAACCCCGAGTCTTAGGGTACATTAGTGAGTCTAGACTACAACCAGTATATAGACTTGAAGTAGAAATTACTTGACTACTTGTGCATTTATACTCGAACTCTTCTATTCATATCTAACTCTTATTCCATCTTAATCTCACGTTGTTTAATTTGATTAACATGCCACGTTGACTATATGAAGTAATGTCGAATGCACATATGAATTAGGGTAATATAATTGCCGGTATTATATTACGGTGACACATATGGACGTTCCGACATTATGACATAAAGAATTTAAGGCGGATCAAGGAAAATTTTCTCTCTATCTTTATTCCATGTCACGATTAGTATTATTTAGAATACTAATCAATGATATTCTTGTGTCTTGAAGGAACAATGCCTCCTCGCCGAGTCCCACGCAATGAAACTCCCGAACAAGCTCTTCAACGAATGATAGCCACCGCCGTAGATGCGGCCATGGCAGGTCACTCATCCAACAACAACAACAATAACAACAACCACAACAACAACAACAATGGAGCCGGTAACTCAAACGAGGGATGCTCCTACAAAGCTTTCATCGGGTGCAAACCTCACACTTTCGATCGGACCAGAGGACCGGTTGCTCTCACTCGATGGTTTGAGCAAACGGAAGCCGTTTTTAGCATAAGCGGTTGCCGGGACCAAGACAAGATCAAATACTCCACCCACACTTTTGCCAGTATCGCTCTCACGTGGTGGAACACGTATGTACAATTGGTGGGTACCGATGAAGCCCACGCTCTCTCTTGGCCCGATTTAAAAGAAAAGATGATCACCGAATACTTTCCCCGCGAAGAGACTCGAAGGCTCGAAAGTGAGCTGAGAGGTTTGAAAGCGATCGGAAACGACCTCAATGCTTATAATCAACGGTTTGCCGAGCTAGCTCTAATGTGTCCAAACCTTGTAAATCCTGAGCCTCTACGAGTTGAACTTTACATGGATGACCTTCCTAAGAGCATCAAACATGGGGTAATGTCATCCAAACCCGCTAACCTATAAGACGCTTTAAAGATGGCCCGCCAATTGATAGAAATGGTAATGTCATCCAAACCCGATAACCTACAAGACGCTTTAAAGATGGCCCTCCAATTGATAGAAACGGTAGATGAAATCGTAGTACCGACACCTAAGGACGAGGATAAGTCGGGTGGCAACAAAAGAAAATGGGAAGCCACACAATCAAGCAACTACAACAACAACAACTTCACCAAAAAGCCTTTCACCTCCGATGGCAAGAAGGGTTATGCCGAATATCTACCTTATTGTAACAAGTGCTACAAACATCATTTGGGTGAATGTGGCAAGCCATTTTGCCACAGATGTCGAAGAAGTGGTCATGTGGCCAACGATTGTAGAAGTGCCCCCCCGTCGCTCAAAAGGGGCCCAATGCACCGAAAACGGGTGTTTGTTTCGAATGTGGCCAACCGGGTCATTTTAGAAATGCATGCCCAAAGAAGAAAGCTAACCCCAATGCACGCGGCCGAGCTTTCAGTATTAATATCGAGGATGCCCGAGATGACAATGAACTAGTCACGGGTACGTTTCTTCTCAACAATTCTTATGTCTCTTGCTTATTCGATTCGGGTGCCGATAAGAGTTTTGTATCCAAGACCTTGACTCATTCTTTTTGTACTCCACCACTTCCACTAGATACTACTTATACCATTGAATTGGCCTACGGGAAATTGTTGAGTGCCGACAAATTTTATCGGGGGTGTACGTTAAACTTAATGGGTAAAGAGTTTGAAATTGACTTAATACCTATCGAACTAGGGAGCTTTGATGTAATCAATGGTATTGGTTAGCCAAAACAAAATCTCACATCCTTTGTGATCTCAAAGCAATTCAAATACCAATCGAGAATGGTGAACCCTTGATTGTCTATGGCGATAAGAGTTGCACCGGACTCAACCTCGTCTCGTACCTTAAAGTTGAAAAATACCTTCGTAAAGGTTGTTTCGCGATTCTAGCCCATGTTAAGAAAGTCGAGACCGATGAGAAGCATATCGTTGATGTGCCAATTGTTAATGACTTTTCGGATATTTTTCCCGATGAATTGCCGGGTCTTCCACCTCATCGACCAGTAGAATTCCAAATCAACCTTATTCCGAGAGCCGCACCTGTAGCACGTGCACCGTATAGGCTCGCTCCATCCGAAATGCAAGAATTACAAAGTCAAATTCAAGAACTACTTGACCGTGGTTTTATCCAGCCTAGCCATTCACCATGGGGCGCTCCGATTTTATTCGTCAAGAAGAAAGACGGATCCCTACGAATGTGCATCAATTATCGTAAACTAAACAAATTGACGGTTAAGAACCGATATCCTTTTCCGCGCATCGACGACCTCTTTGATCAACTACAAGGGTCTTGTGTATATTCAAAAATCGATCTCCGCTGGGTTATCATCAACTAAGGGTTAAGGGGGAAGATGTCTCCAAAACCGCTTTCTAAACTCGCTATGGTAGTTATGAGTTTCTTGTAATGCCATTTGATCTAACTAACGCACCGGCGGTGTTCATGGATCTTATGAACCGCGTGTGCAAACCGTATCTCGACAAGTTCGTTATTGTATTCATCGATGATATGTTGGTCTATTCTAAAAGCGAAGAAGAGCACGAACAACACCTTCGACTCGTGCTCGAACTCTTGAGACAAGAACGACTCTATGCTAAAATCTCTAAGTGTGAATTTTGGTTGAAGAAAGTTCAATTTCTCGGTCATGTCGTAAACGACCAAGGCATTAAGGTCGATCCCGCAAAAATCGAAGCCATTAGCAAATGGGTGACCCCTACTACTCCTAATCACATACATTAATTCTTGGGTCTCGCCAGATACTATCATAGATTCATCAAAGATTTCTCTTTGGTTGCTCGTCCTCTAACCACATTAACTCACAAGGGAATGAAATTCTTTTGGGCAACCGAACAAGAATCTGCGTTTCAAATCTTCAAGACAAAGCTAACCACCGCTCCTATCTTGTCACTTCCCGAAGGCAATGATGATTTTGTTGTATATTGGGATGCCTCGAAACATGGTTTTGGGTGCTTATTGATGCAACGAAAGAAGGTTATTGCTTATGCCTCCCGACAATTGAAAATCCACGAACAGAACTACACGACACATGATCTTGAACTCGGAGCCATTATCTTTGCACTCAAAATGTTGAGACATTATCTTTATGGGACCAAAAGTACCATCTTCACCGATCACAAAAGCCTTCAACACATCTTCGATCAAAAGCAACTAAACATGAGACAATGACGGTGGATTAAAACTTTGAACGATTACGATTGTGAGCTTCGTTACCATCCGGGAAAGGCAAATGTAGTAGCCGATGCCTTAAGTCGAAAAGAAAGAGCGGTGCCTCTTCGTGTCCGAGCTTTAAACATCACCATCTACACCAATCTCAATAACTAAATTCGGGTAGCCCAAGATGAAGCTCTTAAGGATGAAAACATATCTCTCGAACGCTTGAACGTCCTCGCCTCTCGATTCGAAGTTAAGGAGACCGGACTCTGATATTTCGCTGGAAGAATTTGGGTGCCTAGTTATCGAGACTTGCGAAGCCTTATTCTAGACGAAGCCCATAAGTCAAGGTATTCGATTCACCCCGGTGCCAATAAGATGTACCACGACCTCAAGGAACAATATTGGTGGCCGAACATTAAAAGGGACATTGCTACTTATGTTGGAAAGTGCCTAACTTGCTCCAAAGTCAAAGCCGAACATCAGAGGCCGTCCGGACTACTTCAACAACCCTAAATCCCGTAATGGAAGTGGGAAAGCATAACGATGGATTTTATCATGAAACTACCACGAACGGCGAGCGGTTATGATACTATTTGGGTTATTGTAGACTATCTCACCAAATCCGCCCACTTCCTAGTCGTGAAGGAAACCGACAAAATGAAAAAAACTTGCACAACTTTACATTAAAGAGATCGTAGCCCATCACGGTGTACCTTTATCGATTATTTCCGACGAGATGGCCGTTTTGTTTCTAGATTTTGGCGTACTTTACAAGAATCGTTGGGAACACGATTAGACATGAGCACCACATATCATCCACAAACCGATGGACAAAGCGAATGCACAATTCAAACTTTGGAAGACATGCTACGAGCTTGCATTATCGACTTTGGAAAAGCTTGGGACAAGCACTTGCCTCTCGCTGAATTCTCTTACAACAATAGTTATCACGCGAGTATCAACGCCGCACCTTTTGAAGCCTTATATGGTTGCAAATGTCGTTCACCTCTTTGTTGGGCCGAAGTAGGCGACACACAAATCACCGGACCCGAACTCATTCATGAAACAACCGAGAAGATCATTCAAATCCGAGATAGGCTTAGGACGGCCCGTAGTCGTCAAAAGAGCTATACCGATATTAGACGCAACGATCTCGAATTCCAAGTTGGTGATCGTGTAATGTTAAAAGTTGCACCTTGGAAAGGTGTAATCCGTTTCGGGAAACGCAAAAAGCTAAATCCGTGGTATATTGGTCCTTTCGAAATCTTGGAGCGTGTTGGAACCGTTGCTTATCGTTTAGATCTTCCGCCTCAACTGAGCTCCGTCCATCCAACTTTCCATGTATCAAATTTGAAGAAGTGTCTTGCCGAACCCGAACTTGTTATCCCTCTCGAGGAGCTTATTATTGATGACAAACTTCATTTTGTGGAAGAACCGGTTGAAATTGTGGACCACTCCATCAAAACGCTAAAACAAAGCCGAATTTCGATTGTCAAAGGTCCGTTGGAACCCCTAGAGAGGACCCGAGTTTACTTGGGAAAGACAAGATCAAATGCAAAGGAAGTACTCTCATTTATTCGTGGAGGAGGAAACGCAAGATCTCGAGGAAGAAACAACGACTACTACGCCTACTTAAATTTCGGGACGAAATTTCTTTTAAGGAGTAGGTAATGTAACATCCCGCCTTTTTCTGTTTACTTTTCTGTTTATTTAATTTAAAGTCCGTTATCTATTTATAACATCTCCCATTTACTCTACGTATTTAAGGTAATTAGTTTGGTTAATTCACGCACCCGCTTTAAACTTGAGGGGCCAAGGTTGACAGGTGACCAAAGATGTGACTAGGTCAAATGGTCAAACCTTATCCTCTCCATTCATTTCACCACCTCCCTCTCTAATACTTCCATCTTTTTCTCTCAACACCCAAATCAAAGATTCATCATCCATATTCAATCTAGTAAGTGTTCTTCAAAACAAATTACATATTTGGAATCCTTGCAACTTCCTCTTCGATTCCATACCGATTTCATCTCTTTTGGGTAACTTTCTAAAAACACTATATTCTTTTTTCTTGATGTTTTCAACTTATAAAAGTGTTAATTAGTGTCTATGGCTCAAGTCTAACATGAATATATGATTTATATGCATGTTCTTGTCATTTTGATGTAACTAGCTTAAACTTAAAATGGGTATGTTTGATTTTGAGATTTGGTTGCTAAAATGTTGTTAGATTTTAAGAGTGCATGTATTAAATGTGTTACTAGCATCACTAGCTTCAATTTGGTATGTAGGTTGACATGGAAAAGCTTCATAAACATAATTGTTAAATTTGTGACTTTGAGTTAAGGTTTGATAGAAGTAAAATGGATTTTCGATGCATTGAATGCTTTGCAATGTGGTTTGTAAGTGTTTAGTGGTATTGTATGCGTAATTACCTACAAAACAGCATATTATATGTATGCATTTAATTCCCGAATCATCAAAGTGCATTTATGAACTTGAAAGCATTTATGGTGGGCATTTAATGAGTTTTCAACTTAGATTTGATTTTTGTAAATGATGATTTTGGATGATGAAATGTGTTTATTTGTGTTCCTCGTTAAATTACCTTTCCAACGATGTATGACATGTATTTTGAATGTTTTCGGTTCATGAGTTATGTTAAATTGAGTTTTGGTTCGAGACTTAACAAAACTGCAGCACTAGCACTTTTTCAAGTAAAGCGCGCCGCGCAGACTTGAGCGCGCCGCGCAGACTTGAGCGCGCCGCGCATATGATGAGGTGCAAATGTTTAATCCCTGAGATTCTACCTGACCTGATTCCATGCCTTAGCGCACGCCGCGCACACCTGCGCGCACCGCACACATCCCCTGGCCAAACTTTCCTTGTCTTTTATTTTTCATAAATTTCTTTCTCGCTTAACCGCAACTCCGATTAACATGAAACTTGGTTAACATGCTCATATATGATTTCTCGTCATGGAAAAATTGTCGGATACCCGATCTGACACCGTTGACTTTGACTTTGACCAAGTTTGACTTTTAGTCAAACCTAACCAAATACTTATGCAATCATTCTAGTTGCTTTTATACTTGTATCTTGCATGAAACTTGACAACGTGATTCACATGCTATATAATTGAGTCGTAACGAGCCATAGGACTAATTGAACATCTTTGACCAACCGTGTTTACTGTTATTGATACGACCTACTTGTTTAGGTTAAGACTAGCATTCGTTCTTGCTCACGTTACTTTGTGATGTACTTTATTTACTCGTGCACTCAAGGTGAGATAATAGTCCCACTTTTACTCTTTTATACTTATACTTGGGATGAGAAAACATAAACAATTTATACTTTTATACATTGAACAAAAGTACGAAAACAAACATTCCACGTACGAGTTAGAACGAAAATCCTCAATTCAATTATCATTAGTTACACTTGTAGGGTGTGAGCGAGTAATTATGTTGTGTGGCCATACGGGTTTGACGAACCCTCATTCGGACGGTTCGCTACCGTTAGCGAATGAAATATAATTTTATCGGTATAGTGTATGTTCTAACACTATGGATTCAGAGGTAACATTCAGTTAAGCCTTGATAATTGGGTGCTCGTGATACAAACAACATCTTTGGAATGCAAACGATTTGGATAATCAACTTATACTAAATCTTGTGGTTCAAATACATACGTTTACTAATACACCTATGATTTCACCAACGTTTTTCGTTGACAGGTTTTCTATGTTTTTCTCAGGTCCTTGAACGATATGTGTTACATGCTTCCGCTCATTATTTTGATACTTGCTTGGATGTCGACTATACATGCATACATGGAGCATCTTTTAACTTTACATTTAACTGTGTCGCATAGGTTTCATTTGTACTTAAAACGTTGTAACGTCACTAGTTGTTGAACTACTTTGTAAACTTGAAACATCTTTACATTTGAAAGGAATGCGACATATTTTTGGTCAAACGTCATTTTAAAGACTTATGACCAAGTAACGGGACCTAAGTAGACGGCGCCGTCAAATGACGATTTTGTCGGGTCGCTACACACACAGTGGTTTGAACATAACAACCGAGACCAGAATGCAAGAAACTTGACATACGCAAAAATTCCTATACATTATGTATGGAATCAAGACGCAAAAGAATGGGCCCCTCGAAAACAAAGAAGGTACATTGGACGTATTGTGTACTCAAATCCTGCATTGGGCGATCTTTATTATCTCAGGATGTTGTTAAATATAGTCAAAGGTCCCGGATCATTTGAAGATATTCGTAGAGTCGACGGAACATTGTATCCCACATTTAAAGACGCTTGCTTTGCATACGGCTTGATAAATGATGATAAAGAATGGATAGAGGCAATATCCGAGGCAACATTATGGGCATCTGATTCACAACTTTGTGACGACCCGGGAATTTCTGACTAAATTTAAACTTAATCTTTATATGATTTCGATACGATAAGAAAAGTATGTAATGTTGAGTCTAGAAAATTTTGAAATGATGTTCATATATTAAATTGACCTTCGACTGCTCTCAACGATTCACGAACAATTAATTGTAAATAGATATGTGTGTATGTATATATAAATAATAATTCGAAATATAATTTTAGGCTTACTAAAAATGTAATTAGGACCTAGTTATTAAATTTTAACACTTTTTATATTTCACCCATAAATGAGAGGGACAGTTGATGTAATATTTATTTATTAAATTAATGATTGAATTTTATACCATAATGACCAAAATAAATAAATATAGTTAATTTAAAAATATGGGATTTTTCTGAACACTTTTATCCGCCACTGAATTAAGAACGGGGTACGATTTAACAATTCGTGAAAATCGTCAGTAATATGACTCCAAAATACAAGGCTGCTTAATTATTTCAATTACTATTGCAATTACTGTTTAACACTTGATTATTATTTTATATTATAAATATTATTATATATTGTTATGATTGGATACCGTAATTGAATGTGTGTATATGTAAAGTTGCATATATATGTCTATGAATTTATTATCTAACAAACCACACCCGGCACACATCTTCTTCATCATCATTTTAGCCACCCACTTAACCACCGAAGTTTACCACCACTCGACAATCATGGAACCGCCACACTTCATCACTCTCTCTCTAAATATCTCGTTATTTTTATTATTTTTATTCGATGAAATCATCACAACAAATCACACCATTAACTATCACCATAAATCGCCACTCTAAAACATCTTGTGTTTTCATTGTTACTTCTTGAATCACCAACACAACACCATCCAACATTACTATTGAGCCACCTCCGAAGCAACCATCGATCATCAAGAACAACCATAAACTGCTATATCATTTCTGTTTCATGGCCATAATCCAAACACCATTCAAACAACTGTGAACCACCACTGTTAACCATTCCATCTCTCTCTTCTCTCTCTCTTAAGCACAATCATGAATCACCACCACTACTCGACATGCTGCTGCTATGAGTCTTTCTGTTTCACTATTCCGGTCAGAACACCACACAAACCACCACGAAGAATCACCAACAACCATCGTTTTTTTCTGTTTTTTATATGGCTGCTACAGTCGCTGGTACCATGTTCCAGTTCTAATCTGTTTTCCTGTTTTGTCTACTGTTACCATCGAACGAACCACCACCCACTTACCTCATCACATAAATTACTGCAGCTACAAGTTCTTGTTTTCTGTTTCACTGAGCGATATTACAACGAATTAATGATGAGGTCCGATGTTGAATATGATGATAATGATAAAAGGTGAACTAATAAGATACTTTTGCTTATTTTTATGGTAGTGGAATGTACAGCTGGTACTCTTTGCTCTTTGTTTATTTCCTTACTAATTGATACCGCAAAAACCAATATAGTAGTACTTGGGCCGTATGAAACCTTTATTGTACCGAATGATCATGTTTCATTATTGGGCCGAAATAATATAATTATTTGTTGGACCGAAATGGTCCAGTTCCATGTTGGGCTACTGAGGGTTTTTATATATAAGCCTGTCGAGTATTAGACCATGTTATTGAGCCTACAACGAGAGCCTTTTGTGTTTAAACGTTTGATGAGGGTTCTGTGTTAAGTTAATGAAGATATTATAAGTTGATAATGAATTGATGATGGTGAGATTATAATCATAAGAAATAATGATGATAATCGTTGGTAAATATGACTATGAAGATGGCGATGAGATTGATATAAATTTGAAGAGTGATGGTGATGATTAATGAAGGTGGCAAAGATGATGTTGATCATAATATGAAAATGACGGTGATGATGTTCGTTGAAGATGAAAATGATGATCATTATGATTTTGATAAAAGATGAAAACGATAATGGTATTTTATGATGATGATTATGATGTAATAAAACTGATGATGACGATAAGTGATGATCATGGTGATGTTATGTTCATGTCACGTTGAAGTAAACATAGATGATGATCATAATGATAGATGATGGTGATGAAATTATGAGGAAAATGATAACGGTTTTTCATATATTAAATAATTAAAAACGCGGGATATTACAAGATTAGATTAAGGGTTCAACGATTTGGAGTGTTGGTGGGTTAATGAGAGGTCTCGTATTCGAACCCGGTATGGGGCATTTTCTTTTTGGAAAAGCTTTTGAGGTAGTCTTTATATATTTATTTATCATTACTTATTAATATTAATTATTATTATTGTTATTATTAACATGATTATTATTGTTTTGATTATTATTGTTATTGTTATTGTTATTAATATTAGTATTATAATTATTATTATTATTATTAATATCACTAAAATAAGTAGTAAAAATCAATTTTTATTATTAGATATTAGTAATATCATGATTATTATTATCATTTTGCTATTATGTAACATCATTAAGTATTATTAATATTATTATTAGTATTATTAATATCAATATAAGTATTATTATGATTAGGATTATTATTATTGTTATTATAAAAATATACAAGTTATTATTATTTTTCACTAATATTAGTATTAATATCATTTTTGTAATTATTAGTTTTACTATTGTTATTATTAACATAAGTATCAATTTTAACAATATCGTTGTTATTATTATTAGTATTATCGATATTAAGAAAGTTATTATTATTAGTAAATCATTATTATCAAAACTACTATTTTTGTTACAGATAAATATTTTGTACCTAAAATATACTTAATACATATATCATAATTATATTAATAGTTTATATACCTAAATATCAAACATAATAACAATATTTAAATAAATACTTATATATAACAAACTAGTGATATTTTTATATAATACTAACCACATATATATATATATATATATATATATATATATATATATATATATATATATATATATATATATATATTGGTAGGATCAAGAGGGAAGTAACCAATCGGGGGGAAGCGGGGGGAAGCAAAAACTTTTTTTTTTCGTTTTTTGAAAAAACTTTGTTCACGAACATTATAGATGTGATGAAAATATGAACATTTAGTAGAGACACTTTGTGATAAATGTTTTTATTTTGGCGGGAAAACGCTCGAAGAAGTAATATATAACAATTATCGTGTTTTTCGAGCGTATGTTGAGGTTTTAGCTATTGGAGTTTAGATATTAGGGTTTATAGGGTTTAGATATTAGGGTTTAGAAATTTAGGGTTTAGGGTTTAGATTTAGGGTTTAGATTTAGGATTTAGATTGAGTTTTTAACACGAACGGTTTAGAGTTTAGGGTTTAGGGTTTAGGGTTTGGTGTTTTGGGTTTATGGAATAAACCCTAAACCCTAAACTCTAAATCGGACTAAATTTTACTTCACAAAACATGAAGAAAAAAAAACGTTCATATTCTTCACGAACAATATTATCTTGAATGTTATTTTTGTCGATCGTTTTTCCGCCTAAATAATAACATTCATCACGAAGTGTCTCTTCTAAATGTTCATATTTTCGTGTGATCTTGATGCCGGAAAAAAAATTTCAAAAAAAAACGAAAAAAAAAATTTTCAAAAAAAAACAAAATAAAAAATTTGCTTCCCCCCGCTTCCCCCCGATTGGTTACTTTCCCATTGATCATGCCCCTATATATATATATATATATATATATATATATATATATATATATATATATATATATATATATATATATATATATATATATATATATATATAAAACTAAATATATAGATATTAAACATTTTAAAGATATACACAAACTAAATAAGTATAATATATAATATAATATATAAACTTGTTCGATTGCGATTATACATTTTAATTTATATACAAATGATATAGGTTCGTGAATCCGAGGCCAACCCTATACTTGTTCAATGACGTCATAAGTATTTTTACTACAAAATACAGTATAGTGAGTTTCATTACTCCCTTTTTAAATTCTTTTGCAATATATATTTTTGGGACTGAGAATACATGCGCTACTTTTATAACTGTTTTACGAAATAGACACGAGTAATCGAAACTACCTTATATGGTTGAATGATCGAAGCCGAATATGCCCCTTTTTGCTTGGTAGCCCAAGAATTAGTAAACCGATCTACTAATTGACGTGAATCCTAAAGATAGATCTATTGGACCTAACAAACCCCATCCATGGTTGCGGATGCTTTAGTACTTCGATGTTATTTTATCATGTCCGATGGATGTCTCGGAATGATAGGGGATATTCTTATATGCATCTTGTTAATGTCGGTTACCAGGTGTTCAATCCATATGAATGATTTTTGTCTCTATGCATGGGACGTATATTTATAAGAAATGGAAATGAAAATCTTGTGGTCTATTAAAATGATGAAAATGATCGTTTATGATAAACTAATGAACTCACCAACCTTTTGGTTGACACTTTAAAGCATGTTTATTCTCAGGTGTTAAAGAAATCTTCCGCTGTGCATTTGCTCATTTTAAAGATATTACTTGGAGTCATTCATGGCATATTTCAAAAGACGTTGCATTCAAGTCGTTGAGTTCAGTAAAGATTATGATTAAGTAAATGACAGATTAGATCATTTATAGATGGATATTATTAAATGATATGCATGCCTGTCAACTTTCGATGTAATGAAAGTTTGTCTTTTAAAACGAATGCAATGTTTGTAAAATGTATCATATAGAGGTCAAATACCTCGCGATGTAACCATATGTTGAAGACTTCGTTCTTATGGATTAGGACGGGTTGTCTCATGTGGTATCAGAGCGGTGGTCTTAGCGAACCAGGTCTGCATTAGTGTGTCTAACTGATAATTGTTTAGATGCATTAGTGGGTCTGGACTTCGACCGTGTCTGCATGTCAAAAATTTTGCTTATCATTTCGTGTCGAAAATTACCTGCTTATCATCCTTAGGAAATTACCTGCTTATCATTCTTAGTCTAGACCTGTTTTACTGCATTGACTGCATGAATAGTGTATAGATAAAATTCATATCTTAGCGTATCTGATAATTCATATCTTAGCGCTTCTGTTACTGTAGACTTGCCTGACATATGCCGCAAATTTCTCCGTAGTCTATGAAATCTTTAGTACTATATATATATATATATATATATATATATATATATATATATATATATATATATATATATATATATATATATATATATATATATATATATATATATTCTATGTAGTTAGAATATCATTCAATATTCGAAAATCAATTCATATCGAAAAATCCTTTATTCACTCTTACGAAATGGAATTCGCCACTAGTTCAAGTTCTTCGAAACCCGACAGCTATTCCGACATGGATGTTCATCTAAGCTCCGAAAGCAGTGCCACCAGAATAAATAAACCAATCAGCCGTACCCAATTCATCTGATGGGTTCGTAGCCTACTTAGTCATTGGAGACAAGAAGAAGGTGATCCCTTCCATCCACCATATTCCCCTCTTGGCGAAGAACCTGAAGCACTTACCGGCGAACCTATTCGTAATACCATTTTCTTTCTCATTTCCAGAGTATCCCGTCACGACTATATATTATCTCAAATTCTAGATCTTATTCATCCGCTCGTTCTGACCGACAATCATCCCGGAATAATAGAATAAGTCAACGAGCTTCGCTCTCGAGTTGTATCCTTGGAAAATATGGTGCAAAACGTACCAGCTTCAGCAACATCACCGGCATCAACAGTACCACCAGCAACAACACAAACCACAACAACACACGCCTCAACATCACAATCTGTACCTCGAGCATAATCATTGTTTTACATGACATTCTACATCATTTATCTTCGTTCAACATGACGATTATGTAATCTCTAATGTTCTAGAGATTATATATTCTTGTTCCAACGGTAAATAAAATGAGTCTAATATCATACTGACTCATTAAATCCATGATTACATCTAAAGAAAATATATATGTATATATGTTTTCATAAAGATTGTAATTAAAAATTCTTTTGTACAAACTGTTAATGGTAAAAATATTTTAACGGGTAGGTAATACCCGAGGAATATTTAGATTTCACATTAATAAGTTACGCTGTACATTCTTCGAATCTGATTCAACAGTCATTTACTATCCTACTTACATTCACAGATATACGAATTCGTTCATCACAGAATAACCATTTTCATTCAATTTCATATTTGGATTTTGACCTATCAGAATCCAACAAGTGGCATAATGAAGAAAACATATGACAAAATAAAATTTGTTAGAAACAGACAAATTAACCATGAAAAAATTTTGTTAAGAATCCACGCTAACAAAATCCTAGCTAACTGTTAATTCCTTATTACATTTTATTATCGCAATTTATTTATCGCAGTTTATTTATCGCACTTTATATTCTCGCAATTTTATTTATCATCATTTAATTTCTGTTATTTATTTTACGCACTTTATTTATCGTGATTTAAATACTGTTATTTACGCATTTAAATATCGGGACACGTATACAAGGTTTTAACATATCATATCGACGCATCTATATATATTATTTAGAATAACCAAAGACACTCTATATGCAGTAATGCTGGAGTTAGCTATACAGGGTTGAGGTTGATTCTACAATAATATATATACTTTGAGTTATGATTGAGTCTGAGACATGTACACGGGTCATGACACGTATTAATTAATTCGAATATTATACATTGCTAACTGTTGACTATCAACTGAGGACTATCAACATTGGACAATTAAAATGAATTAAAATATTGATTATAACATATGAAACTAAACAATTCTTCAAGTTTGCCACTTGATTTCATTCTAAACTTCATTTGTATCTTGACGATTACGATCTGCGTTCAAACCTTTCATGATTCTTGAAAACACCTCAAGCAAGAGAATGAACCAACCGCACTTCATCTACGGAAGGAAAGATTTATGCATATAGCTATGCACCTGAAAAACTCTCGGGAACTGAGTAAACGTTTAACACGTAGCTGTGCTAACTCCTTTAGCGTTATTATTATCGAAAATAACTTTTCAATTTCTTTCCAAATTAGCCAAATTTGTCACAGCTTCAACAAGTCAACTTCGACTTTTCGTTCGAAACAACCTTATTATAACCTTGACATATATGCGTGCTCTTTTATTGTTAACGGGGAACCTTTTATATTCCACCATATTACCATCAGTGTTTAATCATCTAAAAACACAATCCTCCTGAAACCACCTCGGATTGATAACCGATAATTCAGATATCGTAGCATTAAATGCAGAGGAAACAGAAAAATTGTAGATGATCTAAACGGCCAAAAGTTTGATGATAAAGAAGGGAGTGTTAGGAACGCTCGATAGAAAATTTAGTACTGGAAAACATATTGAGCAAACCATGAAGGAGACCAAGGCCAAATACAAGGACCATACCATATATTCAAAGAATCCAGGTAATTATGGATCCGATGAAACCTTCAACGAATATCTTGCTCCGTACTCATGTTAAAATCTTGCGGGAAATTTTTCTTCATCAAGCATCTAACTTAGAAATTCCAAAATATCATCATAAATATCTTTGATATCTCTGAAGATATTTTCATAAATATTCTCGTCCGAAATTATTTATCTCTTCGTGCTATTTGTATTACATCATAAAGGAAACTGTTTAGTTTCTATATTCTGAAAACCTTCGAGTTTAAATTTGAATGTTTTTAAAGTAGTGTGGAAAATTGATGCATGAGTTAGTATAATATAATGACACTTGATCAACATGATTATATTACAGTAAGTCATGCTGAGTTTCTAATGGAACTTGATGATTCACAGAATCATAACATCATCATGTACTATTCTACATGACTCTTACATTCTACCTAATCTCCAAACATATCAAGAACATATTTCCTTTATAGTTCTATTCTCAGTGATTCTGGTAATTTGACAAATCAAATCGTGCTATTACGTTCTTTCTTGTTTAGAACATGAAGTTCATTCGAAAACTCTATACTTACGAATTTTGGACCGTTACTCGCTCTACTAGAGGTCGAGAAGAGAATGAAAAGGCAAAGAGCTCCAAAATATAAGAGAAAATATAAAGCCCAATAACAACACGGAGATTACAAATCGTGGATATTAATACGAATAGCAATATAAAGACACGGTAGAATTAAGAATAGTATCACCCCAAGGTAATAGTATAAGTAAACAGATTTTCTGGTGGAAGATTGAAAAGAAGGATGACAGAAATGATAATTAGGAAAATATCAAGGATTAGAACTAGATTAAGCATTTTTCATAATCTTATGGATGTATGAATTAAGAAAGAAAGTATAGGAATGGTGAGAATAATGGAACGGAAGAGCTTAATTTATCATGAAAATATCAGACAGAGTAATCGAGGCAGATCACCGTATTTAATTATAGAGATCTTAATTTCCTTACTCACCGAATAATAAAATCTTTTAGATTTTGAAGATTTTTTATAAATCCCTTGAATTCTGGAATTCAATCGTGACTACGTCATCGGTTAAGTCGAATCTTTATTCACTCATTTCACTCTTTTGTGATAGCTTCATTCGTACTCTTCGAATAATCAAATTGTTTTATCCATATTACTCAATGATGATAAAACTCTATTTATCAACGCATATTCGTCATGAAAACATTTTTATTGTTAGCCATGACCACCTCACTCAAATTTCTGGACGAAATTTCTTTAACGGGTAGGTACTATGACGACCCGGGAATTTCCGACTAAATTTAAACTTAATCTTTATATCATTTCGATACGATAAGCAAAGTATGTAATGTTGAGTCTAGAAAATTTTGAAACGATGTTCATATATTAAATTGACCTTCGACTGCTCTCAACGATTCACGAACAATTAATTGTAAATAGATATGTGCGTATGTATATATAAATAATAATTCGAAATATAATTTGAAGTATTACATGTTGTTGTTATTAAAAAAAATTAATAAAATAAAAATAGAATATTATAATAATTATTATTTAAAATATATCTCTATATATAAATAAAGTATATTAAAAATAAATATTAAATGATTGTAATACTCGTTTGATGTTTCGATTGATATTAAGCAAGTTAAATTCAAACTTATGTAATTTTAAAATAAACGGTGATTCGAAAATGAGTTCTACAAATTTTAGGCTTACTAAAAATGTAATTAGGACCTAGTTATTAAATTTTAACACTTTTTATATTTCACCCATAAATGAGAGGGACAGTTGATATAATATTTATTTATTAAATTAATGATTGAATTTTATACCATAATGACCAAAATAAATAAATATAGTTAATTTAAAAATATGGGATTTTTCTGAACACTTTTATCTGCCACTGAATTAAGAACGGGGTACGATTTAACAATTCGTGAAAACCGTCGGTAATATGACTCCAAAATACAAGGCTGGTTAATTATTTCAATTACTATTGCAATTATTGTTTAACACATGATTATTATTTTATATTATAAATATATTATATATTGTTATGATTGGATACCGTAATTGAATGTGTGTATATGTAAAGTTGCATACATATGTCTATGCATTTATTAGCTAACAAACCACATCCGGCACACATCTTATTCATCATCATTTTAGCCACCCACTTAACCACCGAAGTTTACCACAACTCGACAATCATGGAACCGCCACACTTCATCACTCTCTCTCTCTCTAAATATCTCGTTATTTTTATTATTTTTATTCGATGAAATCATCACAACAAATCACACCATTAACTATCACCATAAATCGCCACTCTAAAACATCTTGTGTTTTCATTGTTACTTCTTGAATCACCAACACAACACCATCCAACATTACCATTGAGCCACCTCTGAAGCAACCATCGATCATCGAGAACAACCATAAACTGCTATATCATTTTTGTTTCATGGCCATTATCCAAACACCATTCAAACAACTGTGAACCACCACTATTAACCATTCCATCTCTCTCTTCTCTCTCTTAAGCTCAATCATAAATCACCACCACTACTCGACATGCTGCTACTATGAGTCTTTCTGTTTCACTGTTCCGGTCAGAACACCACACAAACCACCACGAAGAATCACCAACAACCATCGTTTTTTTTCTGTTTTTTATATGGCTGCTACAGTCGCTGTTACCATGTTCCGGTTCCAATCTGTTTTCCTGTTTTGTCTACTGTTACCGTCGAACGAACCACCATCCACTTACCTCATCACTTAAAATTACTGCAGGTACTAGTTCTTGTTTTCTGTTTCACTGAGCGATATTACAATGAATTAATGATGAGGTCCGATGTTGAATATGATGATAATGATAAAAGGTTAACTAATAAGATACTTTTGCTTATTTTTATGGTAGTGGAATGTACAGCTGGTACTCTTTGCTCTTTGTTTATTTCCTTACTAATTGATACCGCAAAAACCAATATAGTAGTACTTGGGCCGTATGAAACCTTTATTGTACCGAATGATCATGTTTCAATATTGGGCTAAAATAATCTAATTATTTGTTGGGCCGAAATGGTCCAGCTCCATGTTGGGCTACTGAGGGTTTTTATATATAAGCCTGTCGAGTATTAGACCATGTTATTGAGCCTACAACGAGAGCCTTTTGTGTTTAAACGTTTTATGAGGGTTATGTGTTAAGTTAATGAAGATATTATAAGTTGATAATGAATTGATGATGGTGAGATTATAATCATAAGAAATAATGATGATAATCGTTGGTAAATATGACTATGAAGATGGCAATGAGATTGATATAAATTTGAAGAGTGATGGTGATGATTAACGAAGGTGGCAAAGATGATGTTGATCATAATATGAAAATGACGGTGATGATGTTCGTTGAAGATGAAAATGATGATCATTATGATTTTGATAAAAGATGAAAACGATAATGGTATTTTATGATGATGATTATGATGTAATAAAACTGATGATGACGATAAGTGATGATCATGGTGATGTTATGTTCATGTCGCGTTGAAGTAAACATAGATGATGATCATAATGATAGATGATGGTGATGAAATTATGAGGAAAATGATAACGGTTTTTCATATATTAAATAATTAAAAACGCGGGATATTACAAGATTAGATTAAGGGTTCAACGGTTTGGAGTGTTGGTGGGTTAATGAGAGGTCTCGTATTCGAACCCGGTATGGGGCGTTTTCTTTTTGGAAAAGCTTTTGAGGTAGTCTTTATATATTTATTTATCATTACTTATTAATATTAATTATTATTATTGTTATTATTAACATGATTATTATTGTTTTGATTATTATTGTTATTGTTATTGTTATTGTTATTAATATTAGTATTATGATTATTATTATTATTAATATCACTAAAATAAGTAGTAAAAATCAATTTTTATTATTAGATATTAGTAATATCATGATTATTATTATCATTTTGCTATTATGTAACATCATTAAGTATTATTAATATTAGTATTAGTATTATTAATGTCAATATAAGTATTATTATGATTAGGATTATTATTATTGTTATTATAAAAACATACAAGTTATTATTATTTTTCACTAATATTAGTATTAATATCATTTTTGTAATTATTAGTTTTACTATTGTTATTATTAACATAAGTATCAATTTTAACAATATCGTTATTATAATTAGTATTATCAATATTAAGAAAGTTATTATTATTAGTAAATCATTATTATCAAAACTACCATTTTTGTTACAGATAAATATTTTGTACCTAAAATATACTTAATACATATATCATAATTATATTAATAGTTTATATACCTACATATCAAACATAATAACAATATTTAAATAAATATACTTATATATAACAAACTAGTGATATTTTTATATAATACAAGTGATATTTTTATATATAACAAACTAGTGATATTTTTATACAAGTTTATATATTATATTATATATTATACTTATTTAGTTTGTGTATATCTTTAAAATGTTTAATATCTATATATTGAGTTCAGTAAAGATTATGATTAAGTAAATGACAGATTAGATCATTTATAGATGGATATTATGAAATGGTATGCATGACTGTCAACTTTTGATGTAATGAAAGTTTGTCTTTTAAAACGAATGCAATGTTTGTAAAATGTATCATATAGAGGTCAAATACCTCGCGATGTAACCAGATGTTGAAGACTTCGTTCTTATGGATTAGGATGGGTCATCTCAAACTTCGCGATTTGTTTGTCACCATTTTGCTTTTTTGCAATGTTAGTAAACCGTTCAACCTGTGGGAAAAACACTGGGAAGCTTTAGCAGATGACATTTTGCGTAAAAAAACGAAAGTTGTACAACTACCCAGATTTAATCCTGAGTGAGGCTCAACTAAGAAATTATTGCTTGGTGGAAATACAAGCAATCTTAAATAAAAATGGTAAATCTTTATCGGATTACCCGGATCTGCCACAGCCCGACCCATCCCTCCTAAGCCAGATGGAAAACCGTCTTATACGAGAAGAATTGAACTACAATCTTAAAGAAATGGAAACTCTGCATAACAACCTTTATAACTCTCTCAACCCGGAACAACTCAGTATTTATCAGGAGGTTATTGCAGCTGTAACACAAAAAATGGGAGGCCTATTTTTTCTATATGGGCCTGGGGGAACAGGGAAAACCTTCATTTATAACACCGTACTCACCAAACTAAGATCCGAGAAGATGATCGTTCTTGCAGTGGCATCCTCATGTACATTCGCTCTTAAAAAATACCATCTATACACTTAGACATCATGTTCACATTGAATCTGTAAAACAGAACCTCAACAAAACCAAAGTTCCAACTGTCATCCAGAAACGCTTTTACATGGTTGTTATATTACTGTCTATTTCATTCTCATAGATTAAATAATTTTTCCTACTATTAATTGTAATAAATATGGAATTAGCTATCACATATGTATTAGATTTAATTATGCTGAGTAAAACTATTATTAGTTTTGAAAGAATTTCTCATTCTCATCATATCTGTTATTTATGTTATGAAAATAAAAGTTAAAGATTCGTGCATAATTAGTTATTTTCAATATGTATACTTTAGCAAACATGGTTTTTTATTTTTATTATTAATTTTATCGTTATTAATTCCTTTGTTATTAATTTTAGGTTAGGCGATAGTTAATATTAAAATTTAAAGGATAATAAGGTGACAGAAGCAATATCATATAATTATTTATATCATTATATTTATATCATATAAAGTTATAGGGTAAGTTTGCCACCAGCAAACAGGACACAAAAAACCAATATCCTTTTAAATCAATTTAAAAATCCTAACACTCTAAATACGCAGGAATAGCTTCATTGCTTTTGCCAGGAGGTCGGACTGCCCACAGTAGATTTGTCATCCTGTTAGAAGTCATGGAGAATAGCACATGTTGTATAAAACAAAAGACACACCTTGCAGACCTGATGCAGCAAGCAAGGTTAATAATATGGGACGAAGCTCCCATGACTCAACGATTTGCATTTGAGGCGTTAGATAAAACCTTGCGGGATATTTTAGGCGCGAAAGACGATGCAAACAGAGACAGGCTCTTTAGAGGTATGCCTATTCTACTAGGAGGTGATTTCAGGCAGATATTACCAGTAATACCGAATGGCAAAAGACAAGAGGTGATCCAGGCTTTCATTAACCGATCATATTTATGGAACCATTGTCAGCTCCACATGTTGTCACGAATTATGCGGGTAAGCGAATACACTGTAGACGGTTGCGTTGATACTCGAAAATGGTTATTCAATAAATGGGTCCTAGATATTGGAGATGGCAAAGTCCCCGCTTTCTGTAGAGATGGGGAAGATGAACCAACATGGATAAACATTCCTGAGGAGTTTATTGTTCAATCTGACAAGCCCCTAATTGAAGCTATCGTAGACGCCATATTTCCAGATTTCATTCAGAGACATAGAGATGAAGACTATTTGCGTGAAAGGGCAATTTTGACCCCAAGAAATGATGACACAGACCAGATTAATAAACATATGTTTAAGAAGCTAGAGTCTCAAAAAATGACATTTCAAAGCTCGGATGAAATTTGCAAGGGATCAACAGACGCACTAGAGCAGCAACAATCATACCCGGTTGAATTTTTAAATAAGCTTAATTTTCCGGGTGTCCCTCCTCACAAGTTGAAGCTAAAAATAGGGCAACCAATAATATTGCTACGCAATTTGAACCCCAGCAAAGGCATGTGTAATGGAACCCGGCTTATCATAACGGACTTTCAAAATTTTGTTATTCAAGCTCGCATCATTACTGGCTCCCATATAGGCAACATGGTGATAATACACAGAATAGTCCTAACTTCTACCCAATCGAAGTGGCCTTTTGTAATGCAACGCATACAATTTCCAGTGAAACCATGTTACGCAATGACGATCAACAAAAGCCAGGGGCTATCACTCGAATTGGTCGGTCTGTACTTTCCAAAACCCGTCTTCAGTCACGGACAGCTATATGTCGCAATGTTGAGAGTAACAAACCCCGAGGGTCTCAAAATAGTCATGGTCAACGAAATAAAGGATGGATTGCAGAACCACACAAGAAACATGGTTTACAAGGAAATTTTCACAAACCTACATTAAATTATATCAAGGTACATTGTCTCTCAACCTAATCCCATATTTATTTCCTGTTTGTATTTATTTTTAAGTTACACCAAATTAGTGTTATCAGTGATAAACGCATACTTTTTTGTCCCCCTTTCACTGTTGATCGTCAGTGGCACTTTAGAAATTCCTAGAAATGTATTATTCATCCAGTGTTTTATACAAAAAAATATAGTTCTTTATTTCTCACTATATTGTCACTTTCTTAAATTGACTCTGTTCAGCTTGAAGGTCCACCATATTTGTGTTATTAGCACCACCTGCATACTATTGTCACACTTTTTAGGCCTGACCTTCTGTAATAAATTTGACGCTAATAGCCAAATTATTGCATTAAGCCTCATCAACGACTTTCGAATTCAGTGTTGACCTCAGTATTACATTTAACATAAGTGGTAAACTGTTGTCTCCAGGTTTTAGCCTACCTACGCTTTCAGTCAGTTACCCTCGACATGGATTTGTAGCCACCTTATATAAAAATCTTGAAGCTGGCGTTACACACATGAAACATGTCATTTGCTGCAGAGGTACATCAAATCTGTTTGAGGTCAACTGTCACGATATTTAAATGGTCAACTCTAATTTTTACCGCCACGCGAGTTTCTTTTAATTGTCTTTCAGGTATGTTACCCAATAATTAGGTTGTTATGATGGAAGAAAATAGGTGTATGGCTCTAACTTCCTCATCACTAAGACATTCATTCAGAGAACCATATTTGATACCAAAGGCATACACATATTCAATTGTTTTATGATGTGTTCAAGATGTTTGTAATTGTCAGCAACTTCTCTGTAATTTGATAAGAAATGACACAGATTGCACAACTGTTATTATTGGGAAATCATGCTTTTATATGTATTGTAATCTTTAACCTCCTGTAAGTCATTGACCGCAGCCTACAATAAATTCGACTATGCAAATACCTTGGAGAATAGCCATCTCTTTTATCTAAATGTTTTATGTCCCAACCACAAACTGTATTACGCTGAAACACAAACCCCAATCGACGTACAAGAGAATCCAATGTTCACGTGCAACGCACGGGCATTGGCCACTAGTTATGACTTAAAAGTTGAGTTCACCATGCGAAAACATGTATTTAAAGCATTTTTATCATTTATATAAAGGCGTTAACAAAACCATGACCTCAATTGCATAGAGATAAACTCCATATACAGTACTCACTCAATTTCAATTTAATAGTCTACACATAAAACGATGCACAGTTTAATAAATATTATTTTCACACTATATTACTTACTTTACAGTTTTACCATGTACTTTTTACCTATATTTTTTGTTTTACATGTAAAAAGTATGAGTATAAAGAACTTTATCTTATTTAATCTTATTTATTTATGAAAACGAACTATTAATTTGAGATAATTAAAATAATAATAACTGAACTATTAAATTGAGACGAAAAAAAATACACTTTGTTCTTGAGTTTTTTTACCCGATGAAATGAAGTGAAAGAAAAAAAAGGATGTAAATGAAAATAAATTAATTTAGGAGAAAATGTTAGAACGATCCTTGACATAATTATCCTTTCAATTATCTTCTTAAAAAACTTAAGATTGTAAGTCTTTTGAATTTCTTTCAAGTCACTTATATTATTATTATATACTATTTTTTTTTAAGAAAAACTCTGAAAAAGTGTATGAATTCTTTGTGACAACCGGAAATATCCGACCAAATTTAAACTTTATTTTTATATTATTCCGACACAATAAGCAAAGTTTGTTAAGTTAAATCTCAAGAATTTTAAAATGTGTTCATACATTCATTTTAACCTCGACCAAATTCCGACTATTCACGAACCATTATATAAATGGATATGATTATATATATATATATATATATATATATATATATATATATATATATATATATATATATATATATTATAACTTGAGAATATTAACAAAGTATTAAACATGAACGTATTTGTTTCAATATGTTTATCGATGGAATTAGAAGGTAATATCAAATGATTGATTTATCAGTTATATTGTGATATGATTACAAGTCTATGTTGAGAGGTCCACTTTGATTTAGGAAACCTTTCCTTTTTAACGGTATTCGAAATAAATGGTAAAGTGATCTTCGAGTAAGGACAAAATGTCAAGTAGCGAGAGCTAGACAGATTGGTGGAAATTCCTGTTGAATTCCAATACATGCCTTACAATAATTGCCTCGTGACTTTTGATAAGATAAACTATTTAACCTTCATATTATTTAATGTAAAAGTAAAATTGGGGAATATAGATAACTTAGAAAATGAATATCGATAAGTTAAGTAAACGATTGTAACACTTGTTTATTGATTCGATTGATTTATAGATATGTTAATTAGAACGTTTGAGAAGTTAAATTAAACGTTGGCGCATAAATGAATCATATCAAATTATGTACTAGAGCGTAAAACGTAAGGTGATATAATAATATCTAATATTTAAAAGATTTAAAATATATTAAACTTTGAAATATAATTAGTTTTTGAAAAACTAAATATTATATTAGTAAGTAACTATTTCTAAAATATATAAGTTTATATTTTTAAATGATAATATCATTATTTTACAAAGTGATAAAATATAATATTAACTTAGTCGTAAAACGTTTTTGATTTAAAATAGTATTATTATAATAACGAGACGTCGATTTATAGAAGCAAATGACCAAAACACTCAAATGAATAAGTTACACTTTGAGTGGGATAATTTTTCATTGATTTGAGTCTTGTTATTGATAAAGGTACATTACACGAAACGTAAAGTACCAGTTTTCTAAGCGTACGAAAATGCGTTCGAAAAATCGGAACCGGTACGTAAGTCGAACGTCAACGTACAATTCATCGGTGTAAAAATTACAATCAACTATGCACGAGAATATAATATAATATTTAATTAATTCTAAAGATTAAATATATTAGATATTAAATATATATATATATATATATATATATATATATATATATATATATATATATATATATATATATATATATATATATATAATAAGAGGTGTCGGCAGAAGTAGTTCATGCAAATAAGCTGTCAAAATGTACCATGCGATCGCATGGCTAATAGGCTTCCATCCCATACGATTGCATGGGAGCTGGTGGCAGGAAAGGTTCTATAAATTGCTCAATTTTTGGTTCATTTCATCCACACTCCATCTCTCTTATCTATATACTCCGTAAAAATTTATTTATTTATTTATTATTATTATTATTAACAAAGATTATTATTATTATTAATCCTAATATTATTATTAGTAGTATTAGTATTATTAGTATACATAAAATACTACGACGAGGTTCTGCTCGTATGTTTTTCAAAATGGGTTTTCGAGAAGGATAGAGCTAAGGAAATTATGGGTTATAGCTATGGAGGTTATGGGTATTGTTCGGGGGTATGCTCGTGAGGTCAATCTAGTGTTTATCGTCTCCGTTGTGTCTACGTACTTTCCTGCAATATTGAATCACAATATTGATACGTGAGCATTCATATCTTATCTTTTATTTATTAATAGTGTCTCCCTGACTAGTGCTCGAGTATATATGATCATGCATGCTTGTATGTTTAATATTGTCGTTAGATAGTTTATGATGAATCATGAATTTAATACATATGCTACTAAGATAAGGTATATGATATGCATGTCGTTGGAAAGCTGACGAAAAATTAATAACTTTTCATTTAGAAAGCGTATGGTTTCGAGGAACGGATTAAAAGATATCGTCAACTGAATTATCATTAATTTTAGTATTATTATTAAAAATGATTGTTATTATTACTATCGTTTTTATTATCGTCGTTATTATTATTATCTAATAATTATTATTATTATTATCATTATCATTATTAATATAAGTATTATCAGTAAAATTGTTATTGTTATTATTATTACTATCGTTATTATCATTAAGGTTATTATTATTATTATTATATTATTATTATTATTATTATTATTATTATTATTGGTACTATCATTAATATTATTATAATATTTATTATTATCATTATCGTTAAAACTAATATTATTATCATCTAATTATTATGACTAATATTATTATCATTATTATGAATGCGATATAAAAAAGACTAAAAGCTATTAAACAAGTCGAGTAGGAAATAATGAGTATAAGTATCATGATGAAATTAAAATTTTGTAAGATATTGATAAAAATATCGTTTTCATTATTTTTATCATTATTATTTTTATTAAAAGTAGTATTAATATTAAAACTATCATTTTTTACTAAAATTATCATTTTAATAGAAATATCGTTGTTATTATAAAATATCATTATTATTTTCATTTTAGTATTATTATTATTAAAAATTATCATTTTTAATGGAATTATTATTTTTATATAAATTTTATTATTACAGTTAATATTAAAAAATATTGTTATTATTAAAACTATCATGATTAGAAATATCACTTTATTATAATTAAGATCATTAATTGTAAATATAAATATTATTATTATTATTATTATTATTAGTAGTAGAATAATAATTATTATTATTACAAAATAATACAACTTTTAATCATCATTATTATTATCAATATTATTTATCAAATGAATACGTGATACAAAGATATATTTACCACGCGTAATATAATTACATTAATAATACATACCACTATATTTTTATGATATTAAGTGAACTTAATAAATTTTATTACTTGAGATATATAAAAATATATTTTTATCATATATAAATTTTAATATAAATTTTTATTAATAAATGACTTGTATTATTTACTCTAATAAAATCTGTTAAATATATTTAAATATATAAAACGACTATATTTAAGTTATATAATAATCATGTATAGATTTTAGAAGTCATTTTGGGTCAAGTTGACTTTTGCATTTCAGTCTCGAGCATTAGGATTGTGATACACTATGACCTGACCTAAATTGTTAGACATATATTGACCAATATATAAATATATATAACTAATATAGGTTCGTGAATCCGATGCCAACCTTGCACTTGTTCAATGCCGTCATATGTATTTTTACTACGAAATACAGTATTGTGAGTTTCATTACTCCCTTTTTAAATGCTTTTGCAATATATATTTTTGGGACTGAGAATACATGCGCTGCTTTTATAAATGTTTTACAAAATAGACACAAGTAATCGAAACTACATTCTATGGTTGAATTATCGAAATCGAATATGCCCCTTTTTAGCTTGGTAGCCTAAGAATTAGGGAAATGGCCCCTAATTGACGTGAATCCTAAAGATAGATCAATGGATCTTGACACGTCCCATTCGGGTTACGAATGCTTTAATACTTCGATTATCATGTCCGATGAGAGTCCCGAAATGATGGGGATATTCTATATGCATCATGTTAGTTCGATTATCAAGCGTTCACCATATGAATGATTTTTGTCTCTATGCAGTTAGCGAAATGCCTGATATGAGATGATGTTTATGAGAAATGAAATGAAAATCTTGTGGTCTATTAAACTAGTGGAAATGATTGTTATGATAAACTAATGAACTCACCAACCTTTTAGTTGACACTTGAAAACATGTTTATTCTCAGGTATTAAAGAAATCTTCCGCTGTGCATTTGCTCATTTTAAAGATATTACTTGGAGTCATTCATGGCATATTTCAAAAGATGTTGCATTCAAGTCGTTGAGTTCAATAAAGATTATTATTAAGTAAATGACAGATTAGGTCATTTATAGTTGGATATTATGAAATGGTATGCTTGCCTATCAACTTTCGATGAAATGAAAGTTTGTCTTTTAAATTGAATGCAATGTTTGTAAAATGTATCATATAAAGGTCAAATACCTCGCAATGTAATCATATGTTATTGTATTCGTCCTTATGGATTAGGACGGGTCGCTTCATTCTTACTTCATATTTATTTATGACGGCATATGATACATGGTCTTATTGAAACAAAATTCTTACATGAACTAATTTCATTATTATCAATCGAACTAAATGAAAATATTACGAAATATTAATATGTTTGGGTATATATAAATTATTAGTTATTGTTATATCAATAACTTTGTCACTTCTACAAAATTAATCAGTTTATTATTATTCGCTCAAGAAGATTTAGAAAACAATATAAAGTTATACCTACTCAATATCACATGTATCATGCTGGTAGTTTGTTTATTCAAACGAATTAGTCAGTTATATACCTAATGTCTGGTATTATTTTACTTAATTTAAAAAATAGTAAATTATTATATAAAAATAAATAAACTATCAAGTTTTAAAGAATTTTCATTTTCTTTTCAAAAAAAATAAAAATAAAAATAAAAATAAACTATCAAGTTTGATTGACTACTATGATGCCATGATGGTCGTATAACTAAATATGGTTGCTTTTCGAATTATAATTAAACTGATAATCTTTTAATTTATATTGATAATGATAATTAATATATAATTACATGTACCAAAAATCTAAAATCATACTATCTCCCTCCCATATTAATAATCAACAAAAAAAAAAAAAAAAACCTCCAATTTAAAAAATTTAATCTTTATAATTATAATTTTTCTTTACTTTAGAGTTTTTCTCCCATCTTTTATGTATCATTTTATCTTAAATGCAAAAGTTAAGGATATAAATTTTTTTTTACTTTTTATTCCTATTTATTTATAGAAATGAACTAGTTTTGAATAATTTAAAATGAAATAATATAGTGTAACTAGAGTTACAATATTTTAACTATCCTACCCTCCTTGTGTCACCAAAAAAGTCGATCCTTGCAAATTCTCCAGTGAAAAATTTTATTCCTCCTGTCTTTGACCAATCTTTTGCTTCTAAGATCATTCCTTCAAATTCTCACAACCAAGATCTGGGTGTAAAATTAGGCTGTGAAGATTCGTGTGAAAAACTCCAAAAAAGGTGTAACACTACTTCTCCTATCGACTCTAAAATAGCTGGTGAGTCTGCTTCCACTTCACAACCTAATCATGTTAATTCAAAGGGGTGTAAAATAAATGATAAAGGTAAAATTATAGTGAACGAATGGGTCGATCAAATCAATAATCTTTCTAATGAGTTTGATACCGAAAGTGAAATTATTCATGTTGTTGGCAATGGTACATCGGTGAAAATGGGGAAAAGCAATCAAAACAAGTTTGGGGGTAAAAAACTTTCTTTCATAGAGGAGATGGCCAATTTTGGAGCAATGATGCAAAACTTGGTTGATGACGATACTCCTACCAAAATTTTGAAACCATGAGGATCGCCTCGTGGAATACCCGAGGCCTTGGGAACAAGACAAGAGGTCGAATGGCGGGTAAACTAGTCAACCGTTTTCAAATTCAATTCTTAGCTATACAAGAAACCATGGTGAAGGTAGTGGCACAAACAACCTTAAATGAAATTTGGAAGCACTATGCTTTTGATTCAATTCAAGTGGAGGCTTGTGGTAGATCGGGAGGACTCATTTCTATGTGGAGATTAGATTTTTTCTCTTTAGTTCAAGCATGGATACGTAAGCATTGGATTGCAACCATAATGAGGTGTAGTTGGGCCGAATGTGTGGGAATGGAAAGTTGGAAATGGAGCTAACGTTCTATTTTGGTATGATGTTTGGATAAATGGATGGACTCTTAAAGATACTTTTCCTTCTCTGTTTGTATCAAGTCGTTGTCACATGGCCACGGTTAGTCAATGTTTTGCTCGTGATAATTACTCAGGCCTGTTACATTCAGGGGGGTGGGATATTGGGCTAGTTAGGCCCATTTCTTTGTTTAACTCAATTAAAATGGATGATATGGATCTCCTGTTATCAAATGTCCATTTGAATTTCTCTGTTGAAGACCGGTTTGTTTGGTCAACCTCCACCGAAGGTGAATACTCGGTGGCGGATGCGGTTAGTATTCTTGTGCAATCTAATGTTGTTGTTCCCCCGAGGAGGCCTAAAGTCGTTTGGGGAAATAACGTCCCGTCTAAAGTCATGCTTTTTCAGTGGCTTGCAATCCGTAATAGTATTCCCGTGTATGATGTCTTGACTAAAAGACACATCTTACCATCTTCACAATCGAATTTGTGCATTTGGTGTTTGGAGGAAGTCTAAATGGTCAATCATCTTTTGTTACATTGTAAGTGGACGTTCAAGGTTGGTCATCTCTATTCTCTTGGTGGAATTTGGTGTGGATTATTCCGGCCTCAATTGAGGACTTTTTGTTTTATTGGTTTTACGGTATGGGTATTAAAGCGTCCAAGTTTTGGAAGTTGATCGGTCTCGCAACGATTTGGGCAATTTGGGTGGCAAGAAATGATTTCATATTCAACCAAAAAGTCACGTGTCGATCGGTTTTGATCCGTAACATCAAACTTAAGACATTTCTTTGGGCTACAAACCTTAAGTTATGCAACGGGTCTCAATATTATGTATGGGACCATAACCCGTCGTTATTATGTTTAGTTTTTTCTTTCAAGTTTGTATTTTCCGTTTATGGGTAAAGTTCTTACTCCGTCAATGTAACTCATGTATATCTTCATTGTTTTGATGAAGATCATTTCAATTAATACAAGTCTCTTTTCGCCAAAAAAAAAAAAAAAAGTTACAATATTTTAAATGTTTTTACATTATGAGTATCTAACTTGTTAATGTTAACATGTTTTTCCATAGTTATGTGTTTCTTCGGTATCTTGGATTGGATGGAAGGTTTTTTTTTTTTTTTTTTTTTTTTTTTTTTTTTCTTTTCGGCTTCTAGCTTTTATGAATATATTTATATTTAATAAAAGAGCAAATTTTATAAAAATGTAATTTATTTACCCCGTTTTCTTATTTTCGATACTTTATTTTATTCTGATAGAAAAACAATGATTTTTTTTATAAGTTAATTAAAAAGAGAGTGTCGTTAACTTTTTCTGCTAAACACCAACACGTGACATTCCATGTCATTAAAAATTTTCATGTGGATGCTTACATGTACGGTTCAGATGATATGTGGGATTCATCTAATATTGTTAAAGTATTTTTTTTTTTTAATTGTCAATCATCAAAAAGATGAACTGCGATTGAAATCAACCACCAAATTTAATTCTTTGACCCTTGATGTGCTATAACTAGTTCATTGTTCATCATCTTTTCATTTGTTTTTTTTTTTTTTTTTTTCCTTTTTAAAGCAAATAATAATAGTGTTATTCAATAAAAAGTCAGTGCATGGAAAAATTTGATGACATGAAATGTCACGTTGGCGTCTAATGGAAAAAGTTAGCGACACTTCTCTTTTTTATTAACTTTTGAATAAAGAATTATTTTTTTCTAACAGAATAAAGTAGATTACCGAAAATAAGAAAATAGGTGTAAATATGTTACTCCCTCCGTCCCACCACAAGTGTCCACATTTCCATTTTGGGATGTCCCATTTCAAGTGTCCACTTTGTGTTTCAACCAATGAGAAGAGGTTATTCTGGAGAGAGAAGATTTCTGATTGGTTGAGAATGGAGTTAGTGGGATTTTCTAAAACTGTGTGCAAAAAGTAAGTGGACACTTGTAGTGGGACGGAGGTAGTACATTTTTATGGAATTTGCTCTTAATAAAAAAATTTGGTTTAGTTAAAAAAAACTTAAAGTTTTTTGACTAAGAAAAAAGCTAAAAGCTAAAAACTACTAGAACTATAGTATGTTTGGTTAGATATGTTTGGTTAGAAGTTTTTTTTAGAGCTTTTAGGTACTATCTTCAAAGAAAAAGTTTTTATCTAATAACAATTTTTTTGGGTTAAAAAGATTAAAGCTTTTAAGCATAGGAAAAAGAGCTAGAAGGGAAAAGTTCATTGAGCTAACGTTTGAGGAAGAAAAAAAAAAACTACTATTTTGTCATTTTACTCTTCATTCTAACATTTTCAACTACAACAAACACCAAAATACATTTAAAACGCTAACAACTACCATCTATGAGCTAACAACTACAAACTAACACCTATCAGCTACTGAATACTTTTACCAAACATAACCCCTAGCGTTTGAGAAAGAAATTCATAGTTTTATGTCATTTTACTTTTTATTTTAACAGTTTCAGCTACTCTGCCAAAGACCTAAAATAAATATAAAGCTAACAACTACCGGCTAACAACTACAAACTATCACTTATCAACTACTGGCTACTTTTGTCAAACATACCCCTAGCATTTGAGTAAAACCTCATAGTTTTTTTTGTCATTTTACTCTTTTTTATAACAATTTCAGTTACTCTGTCAAACACCCGAATACATATAAAATGCTAACAACTACCAGCTACGAGCTACCAACTACTAGCTACTTTTGCGAAACATACTCTTAGAGTTTGAGAAAAACTCATAGTTCTTTATCTTTTTACTATTTTTTAACAGTACCACCAACTATGTTAAACACTTAAATATATTTAAAAAGTGAATAGCTACCAGCTAAAAGCTATCAGCTACCAACCAATTTTACCAAACATACTCCAAAACGTGAACTTGAATATTATTTTAAAGGAATTTAATATAAGTGTTATGATTAAGAGTTGGATTTACGTATTAATAGATCGTATAGAATAACGATTACTGTTAAAATGAAAGAACCTTTCATCAATAGATGAAAGACTACAAGACCGATACACGAAAATAAACAATGAAAAGGCTCGGCAAAAGTAAACCGACCAATCTAAATCCACGCTAACTCTAACCGAGTCCAAACGATTTCCAAAGATCAAACAACTAAACGAAACAAACTACAATAATACATGTTCAAAAAACAAATGACCACCTCAGGAACAACGCTAGCAACAACATAAAAAACAAGATAACCGGCTTAAAGAAGGGCGTTTTTTAGTTCTTTTGTCCGGTCTAAAAGTCATCCCGCCAACTTTGTTGATATGAATATCTTTTTCTTTGCTAGATTTAAATTGTATGAAAGAACTTCGGCTGAGCTACCATTGATAATGGATCCGAGAGCACAAGGGGGATCAATCCATGATCCGTCAAATCTTCGAAAAATCATGTGCGATTGTCGACCGAATTACATTATCCACGACATTTTCATCCCGGAGCATAAACCGTAAACGAACCGCTATCCTTCTTTGACTTTGACTTGCTTAACCCGAGATTGCACTGGCAAAACACTAGCTCTAATCCCATTCATCGAGACCGAATTTCCAACAGAATCCGCCACTTTATTCTGTTCAACACCAAAATGATGCTCCACTTCATATTATATTCGTTAATAATAGTAGTTATTTTCCAAAATTAAATCATGATTTATGCACGTCCAAAATAGCTTTTGGGACAATAAATGAAAAAAATCCTATTTAATATTATCCTGATTACGGAGTATTTTTTAATGGTTAACAATCTGTATCCCCAACCACACTTCAATAGTTCAATCATTTCTTAAATAATGCTAGACATAAGTATAATTATCACATTCATTGCATTATTTTGCAGCTTGTTGTAAACTATTTTAGTCGTAACACATAATAACTATATACGGGTACTTAATTATTTATCACAAAAATGTCACATTAGGCTATCATATCCAATAATTGTCCATCTTGTGACAAAAACTTAAAATACGCTTATACACGATTTAGTTCTTTACTTTAAAGTTAAATAAATAAGTAAATAAACCAACAAAACACCATCTTCTACTACCAATTTATTATAGCTGATGATTGTTCTTATTTTATTTTACAATCACTTTCAAAACTCCCACCTGCAATGTCAAGCTCTCACTTTGGAGGCTTGTAACCATCAAATGGAGTCATGAAGCCGCGATTATTGGTCGAAAGTTCAGAACATTTTTCCGGTACCATCTTTTCGTGGGACCGACTCATCAAGTTCCATTCTACGCCATTTTCCGACCAATGAGGCCATTTCTTCGTTTTCGTCGTATAAACCAAGTAACCCTCCAGTGTGTATAAACAAGATCTTTCTCCCTTCCCACTTAGCGGGATTTCGTTTCATGTCATTCATCATTCCATAAGCCGCCTTACCACTACAACGTTAGTTGATCTGGATAAAGTTAAACAAATTTGATGCAACTGGTATATGTTTAAAAGTATGTAACCGATAAACCTTTATGTTACTTTATGGGTGTAAATGAACCGAGATACTCAAGATTGACTAGTTAAAAAATTGATTTGAGCTCAAACATATTCTGAATTTTGAAGATCGTTTAGTAAACGAACTCGAGCTTCTTATATCGAGCTCGAACACACTCGCGAGCCTAAGCGAGTCTTTCAGTTAATACATTTATTTTTAATTTTACAATAATTGATATAACATATAATAATTATATAAATATAAATATAGCTAGTATATAAAAACGAGCCAAGCTCGAGCTTATATAATATCGAACGAGCCGAGTTCCAGCTTAACACATTAGGTGTGAAACGAGCCGAGCTCAAGCACTTTAAATTCTAAACGAGTCGATCTAGAGGACTTCACTCGTCTAGTTTACACCCCTATGTTACTACTGTATGCAAGTGATTCTCTTTTTTTCCCTTTTCAAAAAATTACAACTATAGCATTTTCTTGATGCATAAGTAACCGACAACAAACGAAATACTAAGGCATTATTGAAAAGCTGTCTCAAAGATGCCTAAATTTAATAATTAATCTACTCCCAGTTTATATTTAAAGGAATTGTCAACCTATAAACCTTTGTTTATCAGAAAAACTAATCTTTCTTAGTGGAAATTAACCTATATTAGTAGAAGTTGACAAATGATAATGTAAAAAATGCATATAGCAATAGTCCAAACCTGTAAACAGGGTCCAAAATGACACCAGTCGTTTCGGCAATTTCCTTTACAAATTTAAGCTCCTCAGCCGTACACATCGCATACCCAACTCCTTTCGCCTGCCAATACAATTACACGAAATCATTAAGTACGACATTAGATTTCCCAAGTATTATCTAACGTTACATCACTAAAGTATAATTGTCAACAATATAGAGACAAATGTAACACAGATCTTTAAAACTCAAGTTCACAGACCCAAACCGAGTTCAACTTAAACAATAAAAACGGTTCACAAATAACATTTTTGTATTTTTTGGTTTTACAAAGCAAAGATCAACATGAAAACTTATTATAGCTAATAATAATAATACAGGAGGCCTCATGCAATTATGCATCCAGTGCTGGTATATTTTAATACTACCTAGAGGTGACAAAATGGGCAGGTAGGAGATTAAAACACATTTTTAAAGCGCGGGTCTAACAGCGTGGGCCAGGTCGGACCGAACACATTTTATTCAGTTTTTTTATAACGCAAATTAGCATATTCATGTATGTTAATAGACTTGACTTTCACCCCATTTGACCCATTTGGCCTGTTTCTTTTTAGTTAAATCACTTTAATTAACCCATTTGACCCTTGAGATGAAATAACAGAACCAAAACAACTCATTTATAAGTAAACAAGTCGAGAATGCAACTGCTAATATTACACGTGAAAGAAAAATAAGCATGAAACCAGTAGTATTTTATGTTCTTACATTTTCAATGACGACTAGATCACGTGACTGGACCCCAGCCTCAAGTCCATCAAGTAGACCTTGGACATAATCATAAAAGTAGTCTGGGTCATCACATACACAGAATGCAGTAACCTGCAATTAACATATAAATTTAAAAAAAAAAAAAAAAAAAAAAAAAAAAAAACTAGTTGTAAAGAAACTAAAAATCAGAATAACTGAAGATGTAAAATGTACTTTTGCTTTAAGGTCACTTAGCCATGTAGCAATTGATAAACCAGCAACTGTACCACCACTAAAAGTCAAGTATGTTAGAGTTGACGATTAATAAAGCAAAATCGTACTTCTAGATAAAAAATAATTAAAAATTAAAATATGTAGATGAGTAAAACCTGCCACATGCAGAAATAATATCATCAAAGCTTGTTTTGATTGTCCCGTTAAGGGATTGATTTTCAATCTCTCTAATTGCTTCAATATATCCCCTACACAAACGAGAATGTCTCATGTATCGTTGAATTACGGAGCTCATTATATTATTTTAACAGTTTTCGAGGTTTGAGTTAACACGGTTTACTTAATAAAAATGGTCAGTTTTTGGTCAATTTTTTGCATTAATTCCTTATTATTAGAATTTATCAAGTAAAGAAGTCGACGATGATTTTTCAATCTTACCAGGTTCCCAGAGAATTTGATCCGCCGACTGGAATGACATAAGGTTTTCTTCCTTCTTTTATCAATTTTTCTTTCAACAAATTAGTAAGTGCCTGAAAGTAAATCAAGCATTTCAAATTTATGTTAACTAATAATTACGAACACACATACGTGCGAGCAACATTCGAAGTTCCGAATAATTTAAATGGCCATTATTCCAACATGCCTTCCCTATTCTGATCATACTTAAAGAAAAACTTCAACTCATTTTGTAAACTATAAAGAGATTCACATATTTAAATATGTAACTAAACAAAAAAAATTGTTTGCGGGCAGGGGCGGATTTATGTGGGGCCCAAAACCTTCAAATTTTGCCCCAAAATCTCCAAATTTTGCCCCAAAACCTTCAAATTTTGCCCACAAACCTTCAAAATTTGCCTAAAAACTTCCATTTTTTGCCCCAAAACCTCCATATTTTGCCCAAAAAATTGCTACGGTTTTTAATTTTTTTTTTTTTTGCCCCCGGTGAAAAAAATCCTGGATCCACCACTGTTTGCGGGTCAGGGCAACCTGGTATGACCTGCCTAGACAGCAAACCTTTTAGACAACTTACCCAACCCGACCATTTTCCCATCCCCAAGTTTACTAAAAAGTTCAAACAGATGTAATTCTCGATTTGTTCAACAAAGAAATCTATGTACATGAATATCGAACGTACCAAGCTTCCAATTCTTGAATATTCTTCCTTTGAAACAAGATCGATATGTGCACCGACTAATCGCTCCACCAAAAGGTTACCTGTCAATCCAGGGTCTTTGTCCACGAGAACCTGCATATTAAGACACAAATTAGACAGCTGACAGTTAACTAATATTTACAATCACATCAATAGCCTACGAAGAGCTTAAAGGTGCCAATTTTGACCCATTCACTTTTAAATGGGTAAACTTGGATTGTATTTATCTTGAGAACATGGAAAAAATTGTTTCGCGGGTCAACTCACCTGAACAGGCTCTTTCGACCCATACCAAAAGTGACCCATTTCAAACTGACCCTATTCTGAAACATTACCAAACCCGCCCAACCCGACCATCTATTGCCACCTACCAAAAACGGACAGAAGGTTTATATAAGAGAACCTTTGAGGTCCGTAGTATCAGAAAACAATCTAGGTTCAAATACTTGGCAGCAACAGCTGTCGCACGACAATGATTGCTTTGAATGCCACCGATAGTTATTATGCAGTCTGCTCCTTGTGCAACTGCATCTGCCAATAAGAATTCAAGTTTCCGAACTTTGTTTCCACTCAATTGCATACCTGAAAGATCATCACGCTTACGTAATGAAAAGGTTTTGTCAGTTTTCCAATTGAAACTGAATCAAAACGCGCGACTAAACAAATCTATAACATACTGGTCTAACAAGATTGTGATACTTAATCAATCTGATGTGAAAAACATTTCTAAAAAGGTTCAGGTGGTAGATTCCATATATTTTAATCGACTTAAACGTCATCCGGGCATATATGTACAAAATAACAACAATATTAAACATGTCTCAGCTTGATATTAATGTATGAAAAATGATCCAACTTTTTACAATGATTGGCATCAAATCAAGTATGGCCACAACAAATTCATAACAAATGGTCTAACTTTATGGTAAATTGGTAAGACAATAGACAAAAACTTGATTGCAATTAACTTATTTACCCTTACATAGAAAACTAGCACATATCTGCAATTCATAAAGTACACTCCTTTTCCATTTAGTAGCTAAATATAAAGTAAAATTTCAATAATCTGAAAAATATGGAATTGACCCAGATTACCTTTAGCCAAACTTCAGCATCTTTAGGCAAATTAAGAAGATTCCACTTATGAATTGGAGTTGGAAACTGAAATTTAAACAAAACCCACCAATTATAACACAAACTAACATCATCATCATCATCATCATCATCATTATGTGTTACAAAATTAATTAATTAATAAGTGGGTTATAACTTACATGACCAAGAGAAAATGTGTGAGATGGAATTGGATTAAGTTTAGATGCCCATGATGGTGGATTATATGGTTTACGAGTCAAGAATTCAGAAATTGATTCATGTTTCTGATGATTTTGAGTGGTGGATGCCATGGATTGAAATTGAAGACCTTTTGGTTTTTTTGTGATTATATTAATGGGTGATGAGAGTGGGAGTGAGGGACTTGGGTTTAATCGAAGAATATTAGTATAGCTGCAGTTCAACATTGATTTTGTAGATTTGGCTACAGACTATGATGGTCTCATATTTGGGATATAAATAAATATGTACACAGTGGTCAAATGGTTAAATGTGAAACTATAGTGCTCAAGTAAATTCGAACAAGCCTATTTAACTTCGATGGTACCTGACTACCTGGTACCATCGAAGCTGAGATCGCTATGTGTAAGCTTGATTTTAAAAATGACGCATGTTCAATCCCCACTCGTGGCAAGAATTTACAATTTTTGTGGAAGTGTGATATCGATTGCTCCTGTCACATGTGGAGACTCCGTGAAGGTAATTTTCCGGCATGTGGTGGGTCTGGTGGAATTCTAAAGAAAACACGGAGTTGGGGTGTCCCTGCCAAACACACACCTTGATCCTAAAGGTAAAAATGTCTCTTCAAGTGCGAAAATGGATAGAGGTCGATAACCTTTCATTTAGTTTTTGTGTTGGTTTTGTTTATATTGTTTCTTGTTAGGAGTTGTAGTTGTGGTTGTTGTGTTCGCTTTGCGAAAGTGGACGATATTCCTCACACCCATATTCAACAATTTAATATAATTTCTAAACTTTTCAACCCTTTTTACCAACTTTTACTCCCAAACTTCAATTTCAAATTTGACACATCACTCATCACCCCTCCACATTATTCCTCTTTTTCCTTCACATATGTCACGTCACCGCCATTACTTCAAAAAATCCATCATCACCCCATCGCCACTGAATCTAGAACAACGGCGTATGCGCGTAGCTAGAAATCAACAAACACCCCTATCATACTATAAATATCTTACTTTCATCTTAAAATTGCATTTTATGTCAAATGCTATGAGTAGCACCTTAAATGTGCAATGTAATTCTAAGGCTAGCTAGACTGTGTGAAAACCCTTATTTCATTTCTCTCTTTCGTCAAGAAAAAGTCAGATTATTCTAGTTGTACTTATTTATAACTATCGCTATTTATATTGATGCAATATGTTTTGAATTTAAGTTTATATGTCTCCGTTCTATTACCAATTACCAATGCTCATTATAAAATGGACAAAGTTTTAAGAAATGTCAATAATTTCATTGTTCACCAATTAAATATCATCTCTCGAAACTAATACTCATTTCGATCGATTGAAACATAAAGTAGACACTTGATATAAAATTACGAGACAATCCAAAATAGAAGTATGAACGCTTGTACAGTAGTAATACTTAATCTGACTCGTGACCTAATCACTTGTCAAAATGATTAAAACAAACTAAATTGAAATTGAAAATAAATTTATTAAATTATTTCAAAATAAGAGTTAATGACTTTTTTAGACGCGCACAACCAATTTATTTGTTCAACCTGCTTACTCGCTCAACATGTTAAATATTTAATATATACTTGTCAAAATGGTAGTAATACTTAGTTTGAAACCTCCTTATGTTTTGCCTTCATTCTTTCATGATTCAATCGGCATTGTTTCAATGGTAAAACATCGAGTGGGTGCTTTGCTCTTCATTAACAAATTTCTCTTTGAATTGGGGTTCTTGAGATTCCTGTAACAACCCTGGATTTTCCAACGTTTATTTATTAATATTTATTATTAATACTTGCGCTTTAATAAATGTATTGTTGTACATTTACTTGTTACCGTGATTGACTTTACATGCCCGACTTGTCTGACACACGTACTTTTCACGAATAATATTTTTGAGTATTATTTACATTCATAATTAAGTATTATTAATCATTTTTAATTAACTAATGTTAGTAGTTAATTACTTGGGCCTTTTTATTTATTTATTGGTTACTTGGGATTGGACTCTTATTTCATGGACTAGTAAGCCCACCCTACACATTTAATGGACTTGTAAGCCCATGTTATATGCTAGTATTACATTAAGGTTAAGCATGGTTAATTAAGCTAATTAGGAGACCAAGTTGTCTCAAGCATGCAAGAGTTCTTTTAACTTGTTACTCATTTTAGCTCTCACCTCATTCCCACACTAGAAAGCAAGTTTTGACTTCCCCATTTTTGCATGTAAACCGTCGGCCACAAGTGTACAAGGAGGGAGTTCATTTTCACTTCACTTTGTTACTTATTCACTTGCATTTCATTTCTTTTACACACACATTCAAACAACACTTCATTTTCTCTCATTTCTTCTCTCAAAAACTAGTAAGTAACAACATTATTTCTCTTCTTTTTCTCTTCTAAAAACCGTAGCATACAATCATCATCATCAACTTACTACTTGCTTGTTTTGTTACTTGATTATTGTTTGTTGTTGTTAAAGATCAAACTTCCTAGTTTGCATCTCCATGAATCTTGCTTTCTTCACTCTTTTGTTGATGAAGAACCAAGAACAAGAACCTAAAACTTGTTAGTTTGTGGTTCTATACTTAAATGTTTTCAAGGTCTAAAGTTCATAAACTTGATGATCTTCTTTATTTTCATGTTTTGTAGACTTAAATCCTAAGATCCAAACTTTGATTTGAATCTTCCTAAGTATGAAACAAACATGAACATAATACTTGTAGATCTATTTTATTTCTTTCTTTTGTACTTAAAGCAATTCGTGATTCATGAACATGGTCAAGTATTACTAGTTAAAACTTGATCTCATACTTCTTGAAACTAAAGTTAACTTTGTAAGTTCAAGAACATGGACGTTTAACTTTCTAGTTACAACTTCAAACACTTATGTTAGATCTAAGTTTCTATAGCTTATGGTCTTCTTATTTTGTTGTAAACAAGAGCTTGTAAGCTTAAATGCATTTTACAAGATGAAAATCTAAGTTTTATAACTTATGGTTTCATTAAATTAAAGATCCAAGTCTTATAACTTAGGATCTAACTTAAGAACACTAGATCTAGACTTTTGGGTCTAGGATCTTCAAGATCTAACTAAGAACTATGTTCTACAACTTAAGATCTTGTTTATTTAGTTTACTTTCAAGTTTGTAGCTTAATATTGCTAGTAGAACTCATGTATGTGTCGGATCTAAGATCTTGATGTAACTTTGGTTCATCAAACTACATACAACTCTTAAGTGAGTTGTGCTACATATCTTAGACTTACGCTAGTATTATGATGGTCAAACCTTGGTTAAGATGATGCAAACCCATCAACGAGTTGTACACTTGAAGCTATACGCATCAAGGATGAGAACCGTGATGAGCATCAAGCACCAAGAACCCACCGGACCAACTTTCTTACTGTTTATGGAACTGATCAGACTACCTGGGCTACTGGAAAGTTGATTTTCAGTTATTTCGGTTCGATTAGATGATTTTCCGTTTAGACCTCGTCTTAATCCGAGTTACGGTTTAGGATCTATGGCCTCCCGAAAGTCACTACACCCTATTAACGTTGTGCTGAAATTTCTGACCTACTCGCACTTAAACCGTCACCACGGTCAAACAAAGACGATTTTGGTTCTGTAAATTGGTCAGTACCTAGGGGACTCATATACGGATCCATGGCCACTGGTCTCACCTCATTTCAGTTTGTATAGAGGTCGTGACGACTGAACGAAGTCAGACTTTATTTCAAACCCTAGTCTTGACTTAAAACTTACTTTACACTTTTTGTTTGATGATGAATGATGATGATACTTAAGACCTAATTTACATACATTTAAACCTTTGGTAACGATTTACTGACTTAGTAACTTTTGACTTAGGTTTTGGACCTTTCGGACCAACCACTTGCTTACTATTCCCGCGTATCGACTTTTACTACTTTTCACTGTAAGTTATAGCATCTCTTTTTACTTTAACTATCTTGGGAACTAAGAATACATGCGCACTTTACGTTTTACATACTAGGCACGAGTACTTAAACTTTATATATGTGTGGGTTATACAACTACATAAACTTTCCCCTTAGCTCGGTAACGTTTAGTCATTGGTCTTTGAACCGGTGAACGCGAATCTTAGATATGGATCCATAGGGTTTGACATCCCCACTCGGGCTAGTAGCGCTAGCATTTAACGGGTGTTTAATACTTCGTAAACATACGCACTCTCCAAGTGTACTTTTAGGGGGTGATAAAAGTTAAGTTAGTTACCAAGTGCCCACGGTTATACATATACTTTTCATACTGTTTTGAAACGCTGTTTGAAGCACTGAAATCTCGTGGCCTACCTTACATTACTGTTATACTTAAACTATAGCTCACCAACCTTTGTGTTGACGTTTTTAAGCATGTTTTTCTCAGGTGCTTAAGGTTTGCTTGCTTCCGCTGTACTAGTCATGCTTTGTAGACATCCATTGCGCTTGTTAGAGTTGTCACCGCATGAAATATTTTATTTGCATTCAAACTATGTTACCTTTTGAAACAATGATTTGTAACGACCATTGGGTCACGTACTATTACTAATTGCTTCTGTTCATTGAAGCACACTTTTGTTGTAAAATATTTGATGTTGGTCAAGACATCACCTTTTCTTATGAATGCAAACTTCTTTTGAAACAACATATAGTGTTTGACCATGTAATGATCCTGTTGTTGATGGTCCGTACATGTTGATTTAGTACGGGGAATCACAATTCCAATATTGACCCGGATACAATTTGGACTATTTGAATCGCAAAAAATAACGCTTTCTTCAACAGAGAATTTTCGTAATGGGCGAGCATGGCTTGGGACATCAAAGTTATAGTCTTCCTATTGGGCTACTTCCGCAAAATCGTGTTATACACATCAATTTCATATTTGGTTTTCACAACCGTTTATATTGATTATGAACACTTAGTTGAGTTGAGCTTATAGCATCTGAGCTCCGGGAGTAGGGGAGAGTTTATTTATTATCAGTATAACAGATGCAATCTATTCAACATTTAGTTTTTTCATACAAGACTTACAAATTATCAAGATGATAATAATTTTAACATGCCCACTTTATAAAACATGAACTAAGTTGAACCCATATGTAGAACTGAAAAAATAATCTTAATAGAAAATGGTTTTTTGCCTTATGGTAGAGGAGACCATTAACCAAGATGTTTTAGTGCAAGTCTCGCGAGAGACATAATGTATATTGATCAAGCATAATATAGTCCAAAGGGTTCGGTCTATGCAGGATTAACAAATAAGGGGGATTAAGGGTTCCTTGAGTTTACCTCTCCGGTCCAGAGAACCGTGAGTAACCCTAATACGAGATGATGATCTCAGAAAGGGTGGTTAAACATGAACACCATCATTCGGTTAGCCGGAACTGATGGCTCTAGGGCAGTGTTAGGGTTTATGTTATGACAACGTTACGTGAAACCGCAAGGAGTGTTGAGTGACTATTCCGGTTGCGCGAAGATAATACTCTTGAGGATGATTTTGGGTGGATCAAGATGATTGTATTTTCAGCCCGAGTTATGTCTATTTATACATATGATCCTTCGTGCCACGTAAGGGGACAAAAAGACATATTAGTGCCACGTTGTTTTGTTCTTGTCCTTTTATTCCATAAAGCTGCAAAAGGTGTTGCCATTACCTTAGTGCTGCCCCCTTACGCCATGCTGTCCTTTTTCAGCCGTTATGCAGTGTCAGAATCGTACCAACCTGCCATCGTGTCCTTTCTGTTTTAGTGTCACCGTCGAACACTTTTCATCTTGTAAATACAATCTTAGTGGCGCTATGAACCGACGTCTAATGCGCGTCGTTAGAAACTTATGCAGCTGATGTGCAATTATACGTATCATTATGAACTTGCGCGACTATTGTGGGGCTATGCGCGCCATCAGGATATTGCGCAATTGATGTGTAGCTATGCGCATCATTATATATGTTATGTGAATTGTACATATATGTCATATACGATATTTGTCATTATAGGGAAAAAAATTTCCAATCCATTTGAAGTTTTGAACATCTAACCTCTACCCACCCTTTTCCCCCCCAAAAAACTACATAAAATAGGAGAACTTCATCAAATCAAATCGATGAAAGCCTACTAACATACAAACAAAGAAAGAAAACTCGGACCTAATCTAAAACAAAACAATTATGCACTCAATGTTATCTCTGACTTGAAGAATCCACCCAGGTCGCATTTTGCTTAGTTCGGGGGCAGCGGGGAGGGAGGGTTTTACCGGCCATGCCCTCAGATTGGTCCGGGTTTTCTTCAGGACAGTAGTTGGGGCGGGTTATGCAACTACAGGAAATGAACGCGTGAGTGGTTTAATCTCTTGGGTGATCCTATACCGATGTAAAAAAAATTACCATTTAACATCTAGTTTAACATTTAACATTTTAACATCTAGTTTAAATAAAAGAATCCGAATCCAACCACGAGTCTTTTCAATCACCTTTCAAATAATGGTAGACTTGCATTACTTTGGAGCTTGCTGTTATTATTTTAGTAGTAACAGTAATAGATAAATATACGGGTAGCTAATATTTTTATGATAACTATTTATCACAAAAATATCATTTTTGGCTATTATATCAGTAATGAATTATATTGAACAAGAAAAACCTCATCTCATATTACTTATTTATCTTGTGAAAAATAAGCGAAACACAAGATTATTTTTTAATTTAAACTTCTAACACGACTTAAAAAACAAAAACAAAACAAATATATATCTTATACGACAGGCTTATTATAACAACTAAAATATTTATTATATGATCACTTTCAAAACGCCCACATGTAATGTCAAAGTCTCACGCTGGACCATCAAATGGAGTCGTGAAGCAGTGATATTCTCATGGGACAGACTCATCAAGTTCCATTCTACGCCATCCTTCGACCAATGAGGCCATTTCTTCATTTTTGTCATAAAAACCGAGTAGCCCTCCGGTGTGTATAAACAAGATCTTTCTTCCTTCCCACTTAACGGGATTTCGTTTCATGTCATTCATCATTCCATAAGCCGCCTTACCACTACAATGTGAGTTGATCAGAATAAAATTACACAAAAGAGAAATCGTTTCTCTACTAATGGCAGAGAAAGTCTACCAGTCCTCTACTTGTGAGTAGAGAGACTACCTTAAGAAAGGACTTACGGCCAATAAGTAATAATTGTATACAAGTATTTAATGAAAATCTTTATGTTAAAGTATGCAAGTGATTCTCTTATCTTCTTTATATTTAAAAAATTACAACTATAACATATTCTTGATGCATAAGTGACCAACAACGAACAAAAATGGGTAGTCACGATTCAAGGTCATCTCAAAGATGCCTAAATTATCGGAAACTAATATTTTTTAACGGAAGTTAAAATGAAAATGTAAAAAGGCTTATAGTAGTAATAGCCCAAACCTGTAAACAGGGTCCAAGATGACACCAGTAGTTTCAGCAATTTCCTTTATAAATTTTAGCTCCTCAGTAGTACTCATCGCATACCCATCTCCTTTCACCTGTCAAAACAATTAGAACGAATTCATAAAGTAACATTGCCAACAATGCGCTTGTTACAACACAATGTAACATAAATCTTTAATACTAAAACTTACATACCCAAACCAATTTCATCTAAAACAATAAAAAGGTTCTCAAATAACAATTACACATTTTGTTTATTTTAAAAAGAAAAATCAACATAATGGACAGGTAGGATATTTATGTATGTATTTTAAAGCGTGGGTCGAAATGGCGTGGCCAGGTTATAATGAGAATCAGCAGACCTTTATGCATTTGAATAGATTTAGGATGACTTTCATCCCATTTGGCCAATTTGACCCGTTTATTTTAGTCATATTATTTTGCTTAACACATTCGACTTTTATTAAGATAAAGGAACGGAACCAAATTAACGCCCTTATAAGTAAACGAGTCGAGAATACTACCACTAATCTTACATATGAAAGAAAAATAAGCATAAAACCAGAAATTTTATATACTCTTACATTTTCAATTATGAGTATATCACGTGACTGAACCCCAGCTTCAAGTCCATCAAGTAAACCTTGGACATAATCATATAAGTAGTCCGGGTCGTAATATATAGAGAATGCAATAACCTGCAATTGACATGTAAATAAAACACACAAATCTACTAGTTGTAAAGAAACTAAAAATCAAAATAACAGACGTAAAATGTACCTTTGCTTTAAGCTCACTTAGCCATGTAGCAATTGATAAACCAGCAACCGTACCGCCACTAAAAGTCATGTATGTTGGAGTGAAGATTGGTTACGTAAAAATCAAACTTAACTTATAGATAAAAAAAAATATAAGTTAAAATACGTAGATGAGTAAAACCTGCCACATGCTGAAATAATATCATCAAAGCTTGTTTTGATTGTCCCGTTAAAGGACTGGCTTTCAATCTCCCTGATTGCTTCAATATATCCCCTACACAAACGAAAACCTCTCATATAACCTTGAATAACCACCTTGAAATAATCAACTTCACAGTTTTTTAACGATTTGGTATTTTTACTTAAGCAAAGCAACAGTATTAGACATATAAGCCCAATCATATAATCAAAGCAACAGTACTAGACATATAAGCCCAATCATATAATGAGCTTGGGGGTTTTAGATTAACTTAGGCTCCAAGCGTTTTTGTCTTAGACATTCGATGTAATACATTGTTTGATTAATGCAAGAAAAAATATATTCTCTGGAATTTTATGGTATCATAGCTAGCCACAATTCCGATAACAAATCCGGCCACAATTCCGATAACAAATCCGGCAACAATTCCGATAAAAAATTCGGCCACAACTCCGACAATAATTCCGACAACCTTAACTACCACATCTAATCTTTTAAAATCTGCTTCGTTTCACGTAAAATTAAAGAACACCTCATATACCCTGACCTCCGCACCAAAATTCCGAACAAACCCAAAATACTTCATCACCGTACGAGCACCACAACGTCGTCACAAGGCGTCACCGGAATATTTTTGTTTTTTACGGAAATCTTGTTTTTCCGGCGCGTTTCATCTCACCGCCTACACAATCGGACTCCCCTCACAATTCTGACCTTACATGCAAATATTGCAAAAAAGACCACCGTCTGCTGCAGCCCGCTGCTGCCTCTGTTCGCCAGAACCCTAATTTCCAGGTTAATATCTAATTTTAAATTCATTAAAGATGGCGATGATTTCATCTTTTACAACTGCCGGGAAAACCTCTCATAATTCACATAAATTTTACTTTATTCTTTCACCCACAAATTATGGTCACTGGAAAACTACGATTCATCCGATCCTTGTTACAAATAACATGTTTGGTTATGTGGATGTCACAATTTCTTGTCCTTTGAAACAATTAAAGTCAACCGAATCTGGCGATGCTCTAAAGCATAACCCTAATTAGCCAATCAGGATTTCTAATGATGCCCATGTTCGTATGTTGATAATTTCGACAATTTCAAATGCATCTTTTCGGCATATACATGGAGAAACTTTCGTGATGTTTGACTTTCTTTAGAGCGAGCTTATGCACCGCACACATCTTCTCGAGAATACACTCTTAAAACACAACTTTTCAATATCAAGATGTACGACGATGAAACATCGGACGATATCTTAGTCTCGGGAATATGCTAATGCTCTTGCAGCCATCGGTTGTGAAGAAGTAAAAGATAAAGACCTAACATTACTTGCAATTTATGGTCTTCGTGAAAAGTATAATGGTCTTAATTCTACTATCACTGCAAGTCAGTTTCTGACTATGTTTAGTGAATTTCATATTCTTCTTAGTGATCATGACTATATGTTGGGTAAGGTTCATGAATTGTTGCATCTGTTACTCAAGCTTTTACAACCAACATTGGGTTTTCTGGAAACTTTTTGAACCAATTGTCATTACCGCAATCTCAACTATTGGCCATATAACAACAATTGGCCGCTCTTGGACTTCAAGTCACCACGACCACACCATTAGACTCTCGGGCTTTCTATAGTGCTCGTCAGCCTAACAACAACAACAACAACAACAATCGTGGGAATCGTTGTCGTAGAGCTACTCGAGGTTATAACAATCATGGTCGAGCTGACAGTTGTAACTTCAACTGAATTTCCAACCAAAACACGGTACTTGTAATTGGTGGGATTGGGCACATTTTATCAAAGTGTCTAAACGTGACCCGTCTACTATTCGTTCCAGGCCAATAACTAACTTTGCAGACAGTCGCGGCTTTTCAACAGCACCATCTAGCGCTTGGTTTCCAGACACGAGTGCAAACAGCCATGTCACACCAGATTTAGGAAGTATGGACAATTCTGAATCATATCATGGCAACGACACGCTCCATGTTGGTAATGGACTAATGGTATGTCATATTGGTTCATCTAAAATTTACTCGCCACTTAAAACTTTTCGATATGCAATATTCATCATGTTTCTGAAACCAAAAAGAATCTTCTTTCTGTTGAATTTTTTTTGATGATTATCATGTCTTTTTTGAATTTCATTCTAATGATTTTGTTGTGAAGGACGAGTCTGCACGCACTATCCTTCTCACGGTCCCAGTAAACATGGTCTTTACACGCTCGAGCTTCCACAGTTTCAGCCACTCAATAATATTGCCTTTTCAGTTACTCGTGCATCTTCTACAATTTGGCATATGCGACTTTGACATCCACATCAACGTATTTTACAGTTCATGCTTTTTAGATCTTCTCTTCCAATTACAAATAAATCTTTATCAAATTCGTGTAGTTCTCGTCGCATGGGAAAATCGTCAAAGTTATATTTACCCGTTTCTACTTATCGAAGTAATAAAATTTTAGACTTGATTTATTGTGATGTATGGGGTCCTGCACTAATTTTATCTTTTGATGGACATCGATGTTTTATAATATGTGTTGATCATCACGCTCGTAACATGTGGATCTACCCTTTAACACAAAAACTTGAGGTATGTGACACTTTTAAACTTTTTGTAACCATGGCTAAGAGACGATTCACTACTAAAATAAAAAAATTTCAAACTGGCTGAGGTGGTAAATTTTTAACTTCATATTTACTGTCTCGTAGTATTATCCATCGTAGTTCTTGTCCTCACATGAGTGAACAAAACGGATTTGTTGTGCGTCGTAATCGCCATGTTGTGGAAACTGATCTCTCACTTCTTGCTCAAGCTCCGTTTTTGGCACTTTTCCTTTGGCACAACTGTTTACCTCATTAATCGCATGCCAAATCGAGTATCAAAAACAACTCACCTTTCGAATATCTACTCAAACGTTCTCCTGATTACTCATTCTTTAGTGTTTTTGGATGCCAGTGTTTCCTCATATTTGTCCCTATCAGCATCACAAAATAGATTTTCGATCAACACCTTGTGTCTTTCTTGGTTATAGTCACATTCATCATGGTTATTGATGCCTCGATCTGTCAAGTGAACGACTATACATTGCTCGTCATGTTCACTTTGATGAGGATCAATTTCTGTTTGCGATTGTTTCATCCCCTTCTTCATTGCCTAATACACATTGCGCGTAAACTTTGACATCACCTCGCGTGATTGCTGACATTAGTAGAAACATCCGAACCACCATCTGAACCATCATCAAAACCAATTTGTCCTACAAATTCTTCACCTACTCTCACTAATACTCCTCCTACATCACCTAAACCTACTCCCACATCCACATCGCCCACTTCACCATCACCATCATCACTACCACCACCACCACCACCTCATCTACGCCCTTCTAACTTAGGACAAAATCCAAAACAATGAGTACCTTTCAAATCTTCAGCTGATAATGTCACCACTTCAAACATTACAGTTACTGAACCCACATCCTTTACCGTTGTTAACAAACATCCTGAGTGGCATCATGCTATGGATGAAACGGCACATGGACTTTAGTTCCTCGTATTCCAGATACTAATGTTGTTAACTGTAAGTGGGTTTACAGGTTGAAACAGGATCAACATGGTGTTATTACTCGTTAAAAAGAGATATTTGTTGCTAAAGGCTTTCGGCAACAACCGGGGATTGATTTTCAAGAGACGTTTAGCCCTATAGTTAAATCAACAACTGTAAATGTTGTTCTATCCCTTGCAATTAATCAAATTCGGCCACTCAAACAACTAGATGTACAAAATGCGTTTCTCCATGGCAATCTTAAGGAAGCGGTCTATATGAAATGATTGCCACGTATTTTTAATCTAAAACGTCCAGATCATGTGTGTTTGTTGCATAAGTCTACTTATGGTTTGAAACAAGCTCTACACACGTGGTTTCAACGACTCTCCAAGTCTCTCCACGATCTGGGTTTTACATGCTCCAAAAACATATCCATCTTTTTTTATGTATTCACGTGATGGCACCCTCATGTACATTCTTGTTTATGTGGATGATATCATTATTACAGGAAACAATCCTGATATTATTGAGCGACTTGTTCGCCAACTTGGCTTTACTTTTGGGCTAAAAGCTCTTGGCTCCTTGAATTATTTTCTAAGTGTTGAAATTGTTCTATCTCTGACTGTAAATCGATGCCCAAATCGATGCCCACTCCTATGGTTACATCTAGCCCTCTTCATCTAATGTTCTCGGATCTAGTCAAATATCGACATGTTGTTGGTGAACTACAATATGTTACTCTTTCTCGACCAGACATCACATATGCAGTCAACAAAGTCTGCCAATTTATGCACGCCCTAACCAATAACCATTGGTCTGCGGAAAAACAAATATTACATTATCTTCATGGTAGAGTCAATTATGGTATGCTTATTCGTCGAGCCTCTTAAGGCATTTAAGGATAGTCAATGGCAAAGTACTTCATTCTAAACCATTATCTCTTGAAGCATTCTCTGAAGCTGATTAGGATGGATGTCCAGATGATAAGAGATCCACGGGGGGATTTTCCATTTATTTAGGCTCTAATCTTATCTCATGGACCGTTTGTAAATAATGCACCATTTCCCTTTCTTCCGTTGAATCGGAATACAAGGTCATTTCTGACACAGTTGCTGAGCTTACATGGCTTCAAGCTCTTATTCGTGAACTTAACATTCGCACGCACATCTTCATCACTTATACTATGGTGTGATAATCTAGGTGCAACATACTTATCAACCAATTCTGTTTTTCATGCATGAACAAAGCACGTTGATGTCAACTTTCATTTGTTCGTGAAAAGGTTGCTCAAGGAGATTTAAGAGTACAATTCATATCTACAGATGACCAAATATCTTCACAAAGTTATTAACTACTCATCAGTTTCTATTTCTGAGATCCAAGCTACATGTCGTTCCCCACCCTTAGTTTGCGGGGGCTTATAAGACATATAAGCCCAATCATAAAATGGCCTTTAGGGTTTTAGATTAACTTAGACTCCAAGCATTATTCTCCTATATATACGATGTAATACATAATTTGTTTAATACAATAAACAAGACATTATATGAAATTTTAAACAGAAGTAAAAAACGGGGTCCTCGGACTTTGGTTACGGAACTCGTTGTATTTTTTAACAATTTTTTATGTTTGATTCAACAAAGTTTACATTATTGTTTCTAACTATAAAATTTGCACCAAACTATTTACTTATTTTTATCCATTCCACTTTTGATCAACAATAGACGGTTTTTTTTTTATACACAATCTGAGATCGAAAACAACAGAACCATCACTAAATTAGGGTTCTTCGTTCTATCTACAAATCAGTTACGAAATCGCCCAATCTACAATCCATTATTGACTATATACTATGTAAATCAACAATACCCACGCTAATTTTTTTCTCTCTCCTGGCCGTTGAGGCGACTATGGAGGGAAACTCCATTTTTGATCTTTTTTCAAGCTAAATTCACTGTTCTTCATCATTTTCTTCTCATTTTCGTTCTCTTTATTCACTGTCAGATAGCATATGCGTTTTTGATTTGTGTTTTAGATAGATTTCAACATGTCTCCAAACAGAAAATACTCAAAAAGAAAAGTTAAGATTCCGATCAAATTTTCGAATTCTGTACATAACTTGAAATCAAAGGATAACGATAGCGAAGGAAGCAACGAAGGAAGTGATACTGATCGTATTAATCAAGTATCAAAAGGAGAAAAAGTTCAATTGAGAGAGAAAAGTGCTGACGCAGAATCTAAATCATATGAATTAAATGAAGATCAATTCCCAGCCCTAAATTCGAAGGATCCGGTTTCTGTTGAAATTGATGATAATATTGTAGCGGATCTGAGCTCTAAGGTGAACACGACTAATATTACAGAGGGAAATTCTGGTGTTACGTATGCTAAGGTTGCTAATAAGGATCTAGATACGAAGCTGGAGTATATTCCTCTGGAAGTGGATGCAGAAGGGAACGAGTTTGTTGTTTTTGATGATGTTTTCATCTCTGAAGGAAGCAAAAAGTGGAATACAACAGCTTATGGTTACTTCATTGGAGGTAATCTGCCTTATAATATTTTAAGCTTTAACCTGAGAAAGATGTGGCATAAATATGGCATTATTGACATAATTATGGATAATAAGCAGATATGCTATTTTAAGTTCAAATCTATTGAAGGTATGAATTCTGTAGTTAGTCAAGGACCATGGATTGTGAATGGCAAACCACTATATGTTTCTAAATGGGATCCTAGTGTGACAATTGAGAAAGTTGAACCTAGTAAGCTGCCAGTTTGGGCAAAATTGGTTAATGTTCCATTAGAAGCTTGGAATGCCAAAGGTATTAGTGCTATTGCAAGCAAATTAGGGAAACCAATAGTGATGGATACCATGACTGCAACTATGTGCCATAAAGGTGTGGGTAGGGCAGGTTATGCAAGGGTCATGGTTGAGATGGAAGCTGCAAAAGGGTATTTAGATACCATAGACATTCACTATAAAGACAAGGATCAGGTTACTAAGGGCATTAAGAAAGTGGATGTCACATATGATTGGAAACCAGCCATGTGCTCCCATTGTGCAGTCTTTGGACATAATTTTGATGTCTGTAAGAATAGGCCTAGAACAGAAAGTGAATTGGAGGCTAAAAACAAAAAGGTTGTAATGGATGATGAAGGATTTACTGTTGTTCAGAATAAGAAGAATATTTCTCAGAATGCTGGAAAGAAAAAAGAGGTTATTAAGCAAGTATATGTTCCAAAGAATGTGCAGGCCCCTGTTTCAGAAGTCACAAATGTTAAGAGGCAATGGAGATTGGATAGTACAAATAGCAAGAATCTTAAGGAGAGTATGAATAAGTATTCTGTGCTTTCTGATAGTGATGAAGAGTATAGGTCTACTGGTGCTGATCCTGAAGGAAGTAGTGAATCAAATGGTGAGGATGTCCTACCTAATAAGCAGACAAATCAGGTATTAACTGCTAATATTGTGAAAGGTATTGATCCAGGCATTCTGGAACAACATTAATAGTTGTGTAATGGATTTTAAAATAGCTAGTTGGAATATAAGGGGTATGTGCAATGAGGATAAGCAAAAAGAGGTGATCAAATTTCTTAAGGATGAAGGGGTATGTATGTGTGCTATACTTGAAACACATCTAAAGCCTAATAATATTGATAAAGTAGGTGGTAAAGTATTTGGTTGTTGGGAATGGGCATCTAATATTGCTTATAGTCAAAATAGCTGTAGGATTATGCTGGGATGGAATAGGAATGTCGTGTCTAATATGGTTATTCATGTTGATAGACAAATCATTCTGTGCCTAGTTGAATCTTTGGATCAAAAAGTGAAGTTTTATTGTAGTTGGATATATGCTAGTAATAATGGTAGGGAAAGGAAAAAGTTATGGCATCATCTGCAAGCTCATGCTAGTATCACTAAAGGGTATCCATGGGTCCTTATGGGTGATTTTAATGTAGCTAGGAGACTTAGTGATTTTAGTGCAGGTGTTTCGAAAGCTAGTGAAGATATGAGTGACTTTAATGATTGTATTAATGGCATTGAGGTGGATGATTTGGGAAGTACAGGTTTTCACTTCACTTGGACAAAATCCCTCAAGAACCCTAAATGCAAAACACTCAAGAAACTGGATAGAATCATGTGTAATGAAGATTTCTTCTCCAGTTATCCTCAAGCATCTGGTATTTTCTTACCCTATTTGGTTTCTGATCACAGTCCTACATTGTTGCTTATTCCCAAAAGCTTGAAGAAACAAAAGAGGGCTTTTAGATTTATGAATCATGTAACTTGCAAGGATGAGTTTCTTAATATTGTGGGTAGTAAGTGGCAGACTCCAATCAATGGGCACAAAATGTATAAGGTTGTGACTAAACTGAAGATGCTCAAAAAGGATCTCAATTGTTTAAACTGGAATAATGGTAATGTGTTCTTAAAGGTTGCTGATTTGAGGGACAAATTGAAACAATGTCAGGCTGCTCTTGATTCTGATCCTCATAATCAAACACTTAAATCTGAAACTGTTAATATTTTAAAAGAGTATGAAGATGCTAAGAAAGAAGAACTCATTGTCTTACATCAAAAAGCTAAACTTCATTGGTTGACTGAAGGGGATAAGAATACCAAGTTTTTTCATAGTATCCTAAAAAGTAGAAAGCAGAAGAGTAGAGTTGACTCAATCTGTGATGAAGCTGGTAAAAGATACTTTGGAGACCAAGTGGCAGACCAATTTGTTCTTCATTTTCAAAAATTTTTGGGTGATAATGGGAAATGTAGTTCTATAGATGGTGGCATTTTTGATACAAAGTTAAGTAATGAAGAAGCATTAGCCATGGTGGGTCCAGTTATTGATGAAGAGGTTAAAATGGCATTATTTGATATTAATGATAACAAAGCAGCTGGCCCAGATGGATATTCTTCCCATTTTTTCAAAAAAGCTTGGAGCATTGTGGGTAGTGATATTTGTGAGGCTGTTAAGGAGTTTTTTGAATCTGGGAAATTATTAAAGGAGGTCAATGCTACCTTAATTACTTTGATCCCTAAAATTGACACTCCTAATAAGGTGTCTGACTTCAGACCAATTGCTTGCTGCAATGTACTTTATAAATGTGTGAGCAAAGTTCTAACTTGTAGATTAAAAGTTGGTCTGAGTAAACTAGTCAACTGTAGTCAGAGTGCCTTCATTCCTGGTAGAGATATTCATGATAATATTCTGGTTGCTCAAGAACTTTTGAAAGGGTATAATAGGGCATATGGCAGTAAAAGGTGTGCCATTAAGATAGATATTCAAAAAGCATATGATACAGTCAATTGGTGCTTTCTAAAGGATATCTTAAGGTGTTTTGGATTTCATGAAATCATGGTAAGGTGGATTATGGAATGTGTCACCACAACCTCCTTCTCAGTTTGTATCAATGGAGATATTAGAGGTTATTTCAAGGGTGGTAGGGGTCTTAGACAAGGAGACCCAATTTCACCATATTTGTTTACCCTTGTAATGGAAACTTTCTCTTTGATCCTGAAAAATCAAATCAAGAATAACCCTAAATTCAAATTTCATAGCAAATGTAAGCAGATGCAACTTTCTCACATCTGTTTTGCAGATGACTTACTAGTCTTATGTCATGCTGATGTATTATCTGTCAAAGTTATAAAGAAGAGTTTAGATGAATTTGGTATGTGTTCAGGGTTGCTGCCAAATACTGCAAAGAGTACTATTTTTTTTGGCAGTGTGCCTACATACACACAAGCTGACATAGTTCAGATTTTGAAATTTGCAGTTGGTAAGTTGCCTATGAAATATTTGGGGGTCCCTTTGGTTGCTAAAAAATTGGGAATTAAAGATTGTAAATGTTTAGTTGATAAGGTCAAAGGGAGAATTTTAAATTGGAAGAACAAAAAGCTGTCGTATGCTGGTAGGCTCCAATTAATTGCTTCAGTTCTGACTTCTCTACATATATATTGGGCTTCAGTTTATGTCATTCCTTGTGGGACTATTGAAGAAATTGATAAGTGTTTAAAAGGTTTCTTGTGGGGTCAAGGAGTTAGTGCTAGAGGTAAGGCTAAAGTGGCTTGGAAGCATGTTTGCCTTCCAAAGGATCAAGGTGGTTTAGGTTTGAAACCATTGAAGGAATGGAATGATGTTTTATTAATGAAAAACTTATGGAGGATTTTTGCTCATAAGGATTCTCTGTGGAGTAAATGGGTCAACATAATAAAATTAAAAGGTAGAGATATTTGGGACATAGAGGCTGAATATAATGATAGTTGGGGTTGGAAGCACCTATTGAGTTTGAGAAGTAAGATCAAGCATCATGTTCATCTGATTAAGAGGAATAATGTGGATTGTTTTCAATGGATTACAAATTCTGGCAAGTATGTTAATTTTTCTTCCCATCAGGTCTGGATTGATCTAAAAGCTGATAATGTTAAAGTGAATTGGGCTCATGTTATTTGGTTCAATTATTTGGATCCAAAGCAGGCATTTATCATATGGTTAGCCAATCTCAACAGGCTAACCACTCATGATAGGTTGGAGAATTGGATCTCAGGTCAGAATTTTAAATGTGCTCTATGTGGACTGGTGAAGGATTCTGTTTGTCATTTGTTTTTCTCTTGTGAATATAGTAGTAAGGTTTGGAGAAAGATTAAAGAAAGAATTATTTTTAAAGGTATTCTTAATTCCCTGCCTGAGATTATGAATGAGTTGGCTAAATTCCCTGTTTCGAATCATATTTGGAGTATTATAAACAGATGGGTGGTAGCAGCTTGTGTTTACTTTATATGGCAGGAAAGAAACTTTAGGATGTTTAGAAATGAAGAAAGAAAAGAAGATGTCATATGTTCTGTTATTGTGAATTTTGTGCAGTGCAAATTGATGAGTATCAAAGTGAAGAAATCTTCTGCTGTGATGAAGGCTGCGAGTTTGTGGAACATGAGGTGGATTGATAATAAATTGGTGTTGAATTAGGGTTGTTGCTGTTTATGTTGTATGTCTGGTTTTGCTTTTGGATGTATTTCTCTTGTTTTCGGTTTTTTGGTGTTGTGTTGTTTGGCTTTGGGTAATGTCCAGGCCTTGTATGTTTCTTGAAAATTAATATATTTTGATCTTTGCAAAAAAAAAAAAAAAAAAAAAAAAAACAAAGTTTACTTAGTAATTAAGAATGCTTAGTTTTTGGTCAATTTTTTCCATTAATATCTAAAGACTAGAATTTATCAAGTACATAAGTCGACGTTGATTTTTCAATCTCACCAGGTCCCCAGAGAATTGGATCCGCCTGCTGGAATGATATACGGTTTTCTTCCTTCTTTTATCAATTTTTCTTTTAACAAATTAGTAAGTGCCTGAAAGTAAATAAAAAAAAACAGTTCATGCTAACTAATACTTCCAAAAACGTCAGATAATTTTGTAGACATACTTTTTTCTTTGAACAGCAGTATGAGATCACCCAGGGAGGCTAAACAACCCACACGTTCATCTCCCTCAGTTGCATAATCTGCCCCCAACTGCCGCCCATGAAGAAACCTGACCCAATCCGAGGGAGTCGAACTCCTGACCTCTCGCTAAGAGAGGCAGGCCACTACCATGAGTTACAATACAAGGTTATTTTGTAAACCTATTAAGTGATTCACATGTATAGATATCAAACCTATTAAGGGGGCACAGGGCACCTGATATGATCTGTGTGGACAGCAAACCTTTTTGACCACTTACCCAACCCGCCTATTTTTCCACCCCTAATTTACTAAACGATTCAAACACAAAAAAACAAATGTAACTATCGATTGGTCCAACAACGAAATGCATGTACACTAATATTAAACGTACCAAGCTTCCAATTCTTGTAAATTCTTCCCATGTAACAAGATCAATATGTGCACCAACCAATCGTTCAACCAAAAGGTTTCCTGTTAATCCAGGATCTTTGTCCACAAGAACCTGCATATTAATACACAAATTAGACATCCAATATAACTTACAGGTACCAATTTCAACCCATTCATTTATAAATGGGTCAACTTGGACTGTATCAATCTCAAACATATCCTAAAAAATAGCTCATAACGGTAACGATAACAGTTTGATAGACACCTATAGTCAATTTTTATGAAGAAAAAAAAACTCATAAATCACTTTATTGAAAGATTTATATATAAGAACCTTTGAGGTTATTAGTATTAGAAAACAATCTAGATTCAAATACTTGGCAGCAACAGCAGTTGCACGACCACAATTGCTTTGAATGCCACCGAGAGTTATTATGCAGTCTGCTCCTTGTGCAACTGCATCTGCCAATAAGAATTCAAGTTTCCGAACTTTATTTCCACTCAATTGCATACCTGAAAGATCATCACGCTTACGTAATGAAAAGGTTTTGTCAGTTTTCCAATCAAAACATGCGACTATATATATATATATATATATATATATATATATATATATATATATATATATATATATATATATATATCATACTGGCCATGAACTTTTGCAATCTGAGTCGAAAAAAGATTTGTAATAAAATTCAAGTTGGAAAGTCATGTATATTAAACGACTTTAATGTTACATAGGTTGTATTTGTACGAAATGGGAACAATACTAAACATGTTTTAGCGCGATATCAACTTTTTTATAGTGATAATAATGCAACCATGATCAAACTTTTTATAGTGATAGACATCAAATGAAGTATGGCTGCAAACAAATAGTTTCAATCATCGGTATATAAGACAATAGACTAAAACTTCCCATTTACCCTTGCATAAAAACTAGCACATATCTCAAACTCATAAAGTACACTCCTTTTTGATAAAATAGCAAAAAAAAATTCAATAATCTGAAAAATATGGAATTGAACCAGATTACCTTTAGCCAAACTTCAGTATCTTTAGGCAAATTAGGAAGATTCCACTTATGAATTGGAGTTGGAAACTGAAATTTAAACAAAACCCACCAATTATTACACAAAGTAACGTGGATCATGTGTTACAAAATTACTCACTAATTAATAAATAAGTGTTCATGACTTACATGACCAAGGGAAAATGTGTGAGATGGAATTGGATCAAGTTTAGATGCCCATGATGGTGGATTATATGGTTTACGAGTCAAGAATTCAGAAATTGATTCATGCTTTTGATGATTTTGAGTGGTGGATGCCATTTTTGCCATGGATTGAAATCGAAGAACTTTTGGTTTTATGGAGATCATATTTATAGTGATGAAAATACCAATGATATAGCCTATAGCTGCCGTTTAACATTGATGCTGCATTGTCGAGGTATAATACAGCTGCATTTCAGCATTGGCGCTAGCTGCATTGACTTTTTTCTTTTTATCCTAGCGGAAATATAGGCAAGAAAAACAGACAAAAAGTAAAATATTTACTGTATAACGTAACTTTAAATAGTATACATGCGTTGAATTAAAAAGAAAATTAACTAAAAGAAAAATAACTCAATTAAATTTCAGGCAAGATATAAAACCCATGAAAATTTGATTCTACCATTTTTATGGCGTCTATTATTATTTTTATTTTAGTATTTTTATTTTTTATTTTTTAAAATTTTCCTACGTAAAGGCCGGAGGTCCTCTCAGAAGCAATCTCTTTTTTTTTTAAAGGCAATAAAATTTATATTATTAATAAACACTAGCAAGATGCTATGTAGTACAACGATCAAATTACAACGACCCTGTAACCCACACAATTCGATAGACGAACATCAACCCGAATGACAATAAAATCACACAACATCCTGAAACACGAATTCTAGAATCTCGATTCCTACTAACAACATATGAAAGATCAAACCAATAAGATCCTTGTTTAACCAAATCATAACATAATACATAATTACATGAGGGCAAACACCCGATAGAGAGCATGAAATCGGAGCACACGAACACTAATCACGAGACCCGCCGAAAATCAAACTATCCGACCACACTTGTCAAATCGAGTGGTGATTATGCAATATGTCAAGATGGTTAACAAAAAAAATCCAAGATAGAATCCTTCACCACGAACTAGATGCGGTGCACAGCCTCGAATCTTTCCCACTGACCGGAACAATTCTTCACACACGAGTCACGAATATTCAGCCATGAACATTCACAAAGCAACGGAACCCAAAAACCCGACAAGCACGAAACTACTCGACAACCACGAAACAACAACCAATATCCGGTTGCACCCTTTCAGCGAAGGACCACCTGTAGAACGAACACACGAATCAACGGAATATCACACCTACCCAACTACCCATCCAACGATAATCCGGCACCACATCTATCAACCGAAGATAGAAACAGCACCACGAGAAAACACGCTTATCAGATCTAAAGCTTACAACGCCTACCATCTGAACACAAGATGAAACCTAACGCAAACCGACACCAGATCTGACGACAAACCCAGAATCCGGTAGAAGCAAACGAAATCCGACGACCACATAATATCTCCGGTTGACCCACGAAAAAAGAAAGAACCTATTCTGACTAGATCCAGCTTCAAAACCACCACAGAAGTTGTCAAGAAAACTGAACCCCAGCCGGAAAGGACCAACTCGATGAAGAAACAAAGAAAAAATGAGAAGGAAAGAAAAAAGATGTAAAAACAAACATGGGTGACCGGATCACCGGCGGAAGCCGGTGGCCGGAGGAGATGAAGAGGTGGAGGAGCTAGTTTTTTTGAATTCTTGGAGACAGAGATTGAGAGAGGAAAAAATGTAATGACATTTTGACTGGAAGCAATCTCTTTATCCGTCGAATAAAGAGAGGGATGACTTTCTCTACTCTTGAGAGTATTTCACTCTGGGTGGAGAAATGATTTGTCTTTATTCTCAGATAGGGGAATGATTGTCTACATCTTACCTCCCCCATACCCCACTTATGTGGGATTGGTGGTTGTTGTTGTTGTTGTTGTTGTTGTTGTTGTTGTTGTTGTTGTTGTTGTTGTTGTTGTAGTAGTAGTTTATATATTGTTGGTATATGATAAAAGAACGATGCTCTTCGCTACAATTCATTTTACTCTTAAAATGTAAATGAAATGACCACCGAGGCATTTTCCTGAGTGGTATGCGGTGGTGTTTAACACCCTCGCCGGATAAGAGGTCCAGGGTTCGAACCTGGCTTATGAATGACCAAATTAAACATGGACTGAAATAGGCTCCATTGAGGTCAGCCCAAAGGGAAGGTTTTACCGACCCGATCCGGGACTAAGGTCCGGCCCGCCTGCCCCTCGGGATGGTTTAAGGGTTCGGATCCCTGTGATCGTGGTTCGGGTTTCCTGCTCGAACGTGTGTGTGTGTGCAAATGATGACTAGACTTCGGTCCGGACTGATGCAATCTTGCCGTTCAAAAAAAAAAATGTAAATGAAATGTGAGGCTAGATGATAATGCTAAAAACGAACATATATTTCATAGCATTATTCCTCAAGAAAGACAAGCTTTTAGTTGCAATTGTTCTATTTACAAGTGATATTCGTTTAAATAATAAAAGGTGAAGACAAAAGACAGATTCGACGAATTGAAGACGCAAACGACCAAAAAGCTCAAAAGTACAAAAGACAATCAAAGAGGTTCCAATTATTGATAAGAAACGTCTCGAAATTACAAGAGTACAAGATTCAAAACGCAAAATACAAAATATAAAATTGTACGCAAGGACGTTCGAAAATCCGGAACCGGGACCAGAGTCAACTCTCAACGCTCGACGCAACGGACTAAAAATTACAAGTTAACTATGTATATAAATATAATATAATATATAATTAATTATATTAATTATATATATATTATATATATAATAAAAACCGTCGGCAGAGAAAGACTCCAAGATGTGAGCTGGAATTTCAAACTCCGCGACTCGCGGAGTTTGAAGGCAAAATTCACCGCGAGTCGCGGAGCCCCAAAAATCAAAAATCCCTATAAAGCCAACCGAATTCTGATCGCAAAATATATTCTATTTCTCTCTTCTCTCATATATACGATATATATATATATATATATATATAATTTATATTTTAATTTTAATTTTAATTATAATTCTAATAATAAGGGTATGTTAGCGAATGTTGTAAGGGTGTAAGTCGAAATTCTGTCCGTGTAACGCTACGCTATTTTTAATCATTGTAAGTTATGTTCAACCTTTTTATATTAATGTCTCGTAGCTAAGTTATTATTATGCTTATTTAAAACGAAGTAATCATGATGTTGAGCTAATTACTAAAATTGGGTAATTGGGCTTTGTACCATAATTGGGGTTTGGACAAAAGAACGACACTTGTGGAAATTAGACTATGGGCTATTAATGGGCTTTATATTTGTTTAACTAAATGAAAGTTTGTTAATGTTAATATAAAGATTTACAATTGGGCGTCCCTATAAATTACCATATACACTCGATCGGACACGATGGGCGGGGTATTTATATGTACGAATAATCGTTCATTTAACCGGACACGGGAATGGATTAATAGCCACTAGAATAATTAAAACAGGGGTGAAATTACATTCAAGGGTAATTGGTGTAATTGTTAACAAAGTAGTAAAACCTTGGTTTACACGCAGTCGATAACCTGGTGTATTCATTAAACAAAGTATTAAAACCTTGTTACAATTCGAATCCCCAATTAGTTGGAATATTTAACTTCGGGTATAATAATAATTTGACGAGGACACTCGCACTTTATATTTATGACTGATGGACTGTTATGGACAAAAACCAGACGGACATATTGAATAATCCAGGACAAAGGACAATTAACCCATGGGCATAAAACTAAAATCAACACGTCAAACATCATGATTACGGAAGTTTAAATAAGCATAATTCTTTTATTTCATATTTAATTTCTTTTATTTTATATTTAATTGCACTTCTAATTATCGCATTTTTATTGTTATTTTATTTTATCGCACTTTTAATTATCGTACTCTTTAATTATCGCAATTTTATTTTACCGCACTTTTATTATTCGCAATTTCATTATCGTTATTTACTTTACGCTTTAATTTAAGTCTTTTATTTATTTAATATTTTACATTAGGTTTTAACTGCGACTAAAGTCTTAAAATCGACAAACCGGTCATTAAACGGTAAAAACCCCCCTTTATAATAATAATATTACTTATATATATGTTTGTATTTTTATAAAAGTAAACTAATATAGCGTTGAGCTTTGTTTAAAGATTTCCCTGTGGAACGAACCGGACTTACTAAAAACTACACTACTGTACGATTAGGTACACTGCCTATAAGTGTTGTAGCAAGGTTTAAGTATATCCATTCTATAAATAAATAAATATCTTGTGTAAAATTGTATCGTATTTAATAGTATTTCCTTGTAAAAATTAATAGTATTTTATACCCCTCTGCTTTGACATCAAGTATTTTTGGCGCCGCTGCCGGGGACACTCTTAAACGCCGGAAGCGCAACGCTAATATAAAAAAAAAAAGATTTTTAATAGTATTTTATTAAAATTCGTTTTTGTAAAAATACGTTTTAATTATTCAAAAATATAAAAAGAAAAATAAAAATATAAGTATTTTTAAGATTTTGTTAAATATTTAAGTTTTATAAGTTTCTTTATTTTTAGTTTAGTTTATAAAAATATAAGTTTTATTAACTATCTTTTATTTATAGAAAAAATTAAAAACAGAAAATAAAAAAAAATAAAGAAAGAAAAAACGCGTCGAATTTGAAACCTGTCAGCTGAAATTTGAAACCCCGCGACTCGCGGGGTTTGATGCAATAAATGCCGCGACTCGCGGAGACTTTCTGACAGGCGACAAAAAACCCTAATCGAGCATTAATTACGGTAATTATTAATTAATTATTATTAAACCCTAATAATTATTATTATTATTATTAGTTTTATTTTAACATTTACTTTTTATTTAATTTATGTATTTAGTATAAATTAGTTTAATTAAATGGTAAAATTAATAGTTTTATAAAATAAATAATATAAAAATAATATTTTTATAAAAATTGTACTTTTTACAACTTTTTGTATATTTTTATATTTTGTCCCTTTTTAATCGTTTTAGCGTAATATTTGTATTTTTCTCTCATTTTTAATTTTAAACTTAGTTTTTGCCATAGTCATTTTTACTCCTATATTTTTAGGCTTTGCCGTAGAATTCCTTAAGTGCTTTTTCTTTAGACTAAGATTTAGGTACTTTAGAATTTTGCGACGCCTTTTTAAGTTTTAGTTTCTTTTTAAGTTATTTCCATTTGGGATTTAGTTTTTCCTGTAAGCTTTAATATTTTTAGACCGTTTACTATGTATCAATTATCATTCCAATTAGTAATTTCAATTTGCGATTATAATTTTAAGTTAGTTGTAGTAATAAGATTAGGTTAGTTAAGTATTTTTAAGTTTTTATAAGTTTCTTTTATTTTTCTGTCACCTTTTATTTTTCAACCATTTCTCGTTTTTCGACCTTTTTCGACGAACTCTTTTTCTCTCTTATTTCTCGCTATTCTAGTTTTAGAACATAGATTTTTATTCTACTTCTTATCTAAATTTCTTAAAATTACGAAAATTTATTTTGAGTGGTTAAATTGATAGACATCAAAATTTTCTGGTTCGTAGTAATAGTTGGATTTGTACGTGGACCGGGTTATTGGAGCCAAACAGTCCTCAATTATATTGAGACCAAACGAATCATGCCCCTCTGCTGCATCTTTTGGCTATTCGAAACGTGGGCAAAATCAGAAAAGTCTATTGATTGGATAACTTATTATAATTTTTCTTTCCCTTTTAAAACTAATAGGATATTCAGTGAATGCACCGAGCAAGACGTTCATCACCTTTTGTACGTTCACCACCTGTAACTAGATCAAGACATTTAGCAAATATAACCGCCGTTGATTTTTCTTTAGAATCGTCATCCAGTCGACCAAGTACTTCAGTTCAAATTTCCGATAATCCATTTTTTGAACCCGACCTCACAATTGAGAATCCGGAGAATATTCAGGAACGGTTCATAGATCCTGAACCACTAAACTTTCCTCCGGAGCCACCAATCATTCAAACAGAGATTGTTGAGGAACGAACCATTAAATCAGAATCATCTAGTGATACCGATTCAACAAATTCAATTATGGAGAATCTGGAACCTTTAAGTATGGAAGACCGAATGAGAGCTAAACGCACTGGCCAAGGTCACGCAATTACTCATCCAGACATTAATGCGCCAGATTATGAAATCAAAGGACAAATTCTACACATGGTGACTAATCAATGCCAATTTAGTGGTGCGCCGAAGGAAGATCCAAATGAACATCTATGTACCTTTAATAGGATCTGCACACTATTCAAAATCCGAGAAGTGGAGGATGAACAGATATATCTCATGTTATTTCCCTGGACTTTAAAGGGAGAAGCCAAAGATTGGTTGGAATCGTTACCTGAAGGGGCGATTGATACATGGGACGTTTTAGTTGACAAATTTCTTAAACAATTCTTTCCTGCATCTAAAGCCGTAAGACTTCAAGCAGAAATTGTTACGTTCACACAGAAACCAAATGAAACTCTATATGAGGCGTGGACAAGATATGGAAAGTTATTAAGAGGATGTCCGCAACATGGTTTAGACACCTGTCAAATAGTACAAATATTCTACCAAGGATGCGACATCACTACAAGGAAAGATATAGATATAGCAGCTGGTGGTTCTATTATGAAGAAAACCGAAACTGATGCTTACAAAATTATTGATAATACTGCTTCCCACTCACATGAGTGGCACCAAGAAAAAGATATCATTAGATCATCTAAAGCAGCTAGAGCCGATTCTAGTCATGACTTAGATTCCATTTCCGCAAAGATAGATGCTGTGGAGAGACGAATGGAAAAGATGACTAAGGATATTCACTCAATACGAATTAGTTGTGAGCAGTGTGGAGGACCACATTTGACAAAAGATTGTCTCAGTATTGAATTAACAATGGAACAAAGAGAGAATATTTCATACATAAACCAAAGGCCTGGAAATAATTATCAGAATAATTATCAACCGCCAAGACCGATTTAAAATCAAAACCAAAATTATAACAGAAATATTCCATACAACAACCAACAAGGTCCTAGCAATCAACAAGTATCCAATAATACTTACAATCAGCAAAGACCGAATTTTCAAAACAAACCACCACAACAAACCGATGATAAAAAACCGAATTTAGAAGATATGATGACGAAGCTAGTTGAAACTCAAACGCAGTTTTTCACATCTCAGAAACAAACCAATGAACAAAATGCTCAAGCATTTAGAAATCAACAAGCTTCTATTCAAAATCTGGAACAAGAAGTAAGTAACCTAGCAAGGTTAATAGGTGAAAGAAAACCGGGAAGTCTACCTAGTGATACAAATGCTAACCCCCGAAATGAAACAGCTAAAGCTATTACCACAAGAAGTGGTACAACACTTAAACCACCTGAAATACCTGTAACTTCTGATGAAACTATTCCTACTCCACAAGAACCACAACCTGATCAAGATAAGGAAAAAGAACCGGTAGTTGAAAAGGTTAATGAAGATAACACAGTTAAGGATAAACCTTATGTTAAACCATACCAACCACCACTTCCTTACCCGAGTAAAATGAAGAAAGAAAAACTTGAAGCCGAGCAATCCAAATTTTTGGATATGTTTAAACAGATAAATGTAAATCTTCCTTTCATTGATGTGATTTCAGGAATGCCAAGATATGCTAAATTCTTGAAAGATCTAATCTCAAATAGAAAGAAAATGGAAGAACTCTCGGCTGTTACTATGAATGCTAATTGTTCAGCAGTGCTGTTGAATAAGATACCAGAAAAACTATCTGATCCAGGAAGTTTCACAATTCCATATTTTCTGGGTAGTCTTAGTTCAATAGAAGCATTGGCAGACTTAGGTGCTAGTATAAATCTAATGCCGTATTCACTATACGCTAAACTAGACCTTGGAGAATTGAAACCAACCAGAATAAGCATACAACTAGCCGATAGATCAATAAAATATCCTAGAGGGATAATGGAGAACATGCTAGTTAAAGTTGGTACTTTAGTATTTCCAGTAGATTTTGTTGTTTTGGACATGGAAGAAGATTCTCAAGTTCCTCTCATATTAGGAAGACCATTCTTAAACACGGCTAAAGCAATGATAGACGTGTTCGGTAAGAAACTGACCCTAAGTATAGAGGATGAGAGTGTTACCTTTTCAATTGATAGAGCAATGCAACAACCACAATCTGCAGATGATACATGTTATTATATTCAAACTATAGATGCACATGCAGAATTATTAGAAGAATTTCCAGAATTACAAGGAACAGGAGAATGTTCTTTAGGAGAAGGTAATGAACCAATTGATGAAGCTGAAATGTTAGCTACACTTATAGCTAATGGATATGAACCAACAACAGAAGAAATTCAAATGCTAAAAGAAGAAGACAGATATCGATATAAATCATCGATAGAAGAACCTCTGAAATTAGAGTTAAAGCCACTTCCAAACCATTTGGAATACGCTTATTTACATGGTGAATCTGAATTACCTGTAATAATATCGTCTTCTCTTACTGAAAATGAAAAATCACAACTCATTTCTGTGTTGAAAGCTCATAAACCAGCCATTGCATGGAAGATTCATGATATTAAAGGAATAAGTCCTTCGTATTGCACACATAAAATCCTTATGGAAGAAGGTCATAAAACGTATGTGCAACGCCAACGAAGACTAAATCTTAATATGCAAGATGTAGTTAAGAAAGAGATTATTAAACTGCTAGATGCAGGTTTAATTTATCCAATCTCTGATAGTCCATGGGTAAGCCCAGTTCAATGCGTGCCTAAGAAGGGTGGCATGACTGTCATTACAAATGAGAAAAATGAGCTTATTCCTACTAGGACTGTAACAGGATGGCGTGTATGTATTGATTATAGAAAATTAAATGACGCCACCAGAAAAGATCACTTTCCCTTACCTTTCATAGATCAAATGTTGGAAAGATTAGCCGGAAATAGTTACTATTGTTTTCTAGATGGATTTTCCGGATATTTTCAAATTCCAATAGCACCCGAGGACCAAGAGAAAACCACATTCACGTGCCCTTATGGTACTTTTGCTTACAAACGCATGCCATTTGGACTTTGCAATGCCCCTGCAACCTTTCAAAGGTGTATGATGGCGATTTTTCACGACATGATAGAAGAATGCATGGAAGTATTCATGGATGACTTTTCAGTCTTCGGTGATACATTTAAATCATGTCTAGTTAATCTGGAACGAATGCTAATTAGATGCGAAAAATCAAATCTAGTACTTAATTGGGAGAAATGCCATTTCATGGTCAAAGAAGGCATCGTTCTTGGACATAAAATTTCAAAAGAAGGAATTGAAGTGGATAGAGCTAAAGTAGATGTAATTGCTAAACTTCCACATCCCACCAATGTTAGAGGAGTTAGGAGTTTTCTAGGGCATGCCGGTTTTTACCGACGTTTCATAAAAGATTTTTCTAAAATTGCCACTCCTATGAATAAACTCCTAGAAAAGGATGCGCCATTCATCTTTTCAGATGAATGTATCAAATCTTTTAATATTCTTAAAGAAAGACTCACTAATGCGCCGATCATGATAACATCAAATTGGAATCTACCATTTGAACTAATGTGCGACGCAAGTGATTTTGCAATGGGAGCCGTTTTAGGACAAAGGATTGAAAAACGATTTCAACCTATATATTATGCTAGTAAGACGTTACAAGGAGCACAAACAAACTATACAACTACTGAAAAAGAACTCCTTGCTATTATCTTTGCTTTTGACAAATTTCGATCATATCTCGTTCTAGCAAAAACGGTGGTCTATACCGACCATTCTGCTCTTAGATACCTATTTTCAAAACAAGATGCTAAACCAAGATTAATCCGTTGGATCTTACTCTTACAAGAGTTTGATATTGAAATCCGAGATAAAAGAGGAGCAGAAAATCTCGCCGCTGATCATCTTTCTCGTCTTGAAAATCCCGAATTAGAAGTTCTAAATGAATCAGCCATACAAGACAACTTTCCTGATGAATATCTATTGAAGATAGATTATAAAGAAATCCCATGGTTTGCAGACTATGCAAACTACTTAGTTTGTGGATTCCTTGAAAAAGGATTATCGTACCAAAGACGAAAGAAATTCTTCAGTGATATAAAACACTATTTCTGGGAAGATCCACATTTGTTTAAAAGTTGTCCCGATGGAATAATACGCCGATGTGTATTTGGAGATGAAGCTAGTAAAATTTTAAACCATTGTCACACAGGACCAACAGGAGGGCATTATGGGCCTCAACTAACAGCAAGAAAAGTTTATGAAGCTGGATTCTATTGGCCTACAATTTACAAAGACGCACACCTTCTTTGCAAATCCTGTGATGCATGTCAAAGGGCCAGAAAAATAAGTCAACGTGATGAAATGCCACAAAATGTCATCCAAGTATGTGAAGTATTTGACATTTGGGGTATTGACTTTATGGGTCCATTTTCAAAATCTCATAATAATCTATATATACTCGTAGCCATTGATTATGTATCTAAATGGGCGGAAGCACAAGCTCTCCCAACTAACGATGCACGAGTTGTAGTCAATTTTTTAAAACGTCTTTTTGCAAGGTTTGGAACACCGAAAGCTTTAATAAGTGATCGGGGTACTCATTTCTGTAATAATCAACTTGAGAAAGTTCTTAAAAGATAAGGAGTAACTCATAAAATCTCCACCGCATATCATCCACAAACAAGTGGACAAGTTGAAAATACAAACCGAGCTTTAAAACGTATTCTAGAGAAAACCGTAGGATCAAATCCGAAGGAATGGTCCATTAAATTGGAGGATGCACTCTGGGCTTTTAGAACAGCCTACAAAACTCCAATTGGAACCACACCTTTTAGACTTGTTTATGGAAAAGCATGTCATCTTCCAGTAGAAATTGAACACAAAGCATTTTGGGCTTTGAAGACATGTAATCTTGATTTACATGAAGCCGGACGTCTACGATTAAGTCAACTAAATGAATTAGAAGAATTAAGACATGAAGCATACGAAAATTCGTTAATCTATAAAGAAAGAACGAAGAAATGGCATGATAAAAGAATCAGAAGTTCAAAAGAATTTAAAGAAGGAGACAGAGTTCTTCTTTTCAATTCACGATTCAAGCTATTTCCTGGAAAATTGAAATCAAGATGGTCTGGACCATTCATAGTCAAAAGAGTTTTCCCATACGGAACGATAGAATTAATAAATTCAAATGGGATTGAATTTAAAGTTAATGGTCACAGAGTTAAACATTACATAGATAGTCCGATGGAATTCGACAACGAAGTTAATCACAATTTCGACACCACAGCTAACTAAGTGTGGGGAGAATCAAGTCTTTAAAGGATAATACGTATTTCTGTTAGAGTTAGATTGTCTGTTTTCGTGTAGTTCTCAAAAATGAAACCCGAATGGTCTTTCCCTAGCAGACCCTAAAGAACTAGTCTTCTCCCCCCATTCTGAATTTTTTTTTTTTTTAGGTTTTTACGAAATGAAGACTGCCTGTGAACTAAACCATGGTCTAATGCTACACGCTTTGATCACTAAACGTAATAATGACATACTCCCGAGTGAAATAGTATCAGTAATCAGAGAAAGAATGGACGGAGTTAGAAAAGAATCCAGATGCGAAGATAATAAGTTACAATTTGGTAAAGGAAAATCAAAATCCGCAGCGGAAAGAAGAGCACGACACCTAGAAAGATGTCACAAATGCGGAAAATGGTCACATGAAGGTAAATGTTCAAATAATCAAACCTATTCAAATACCGAATTTGTTACTTTATGCAGAGACGGACCGTTCATATGTTTAGAAGAAAAGACACTGAATGCTCGAGGTTACGCCTATGCAGCCATGGAAAACCAATTAAACCGACTATCTTATGAATGGGATAGATCATATAACTAAGAAATCTATTTCACAGGTATGTCTGTACAGTTTTTATTTTTATTTTTATTTTTAACCTTTTGATAATAAACGCTAATTTGTTCGCTAAAAAGTATTAAATTGGTATTGAATAAAATTAGGTTTGGCGACCGAAATTATTGATATCATTCAAAAATTTATTACATCACTGCGAAATTTAACGTTTATTCTTAAGGTATAAATATCTTTAATCAATCAACCCAAAATATTTCAAAAATTCGTCATGAGTTAAATTAGGTCTTGGAACCGAAATTACTTTACCGAAAAGAGGGGCGCATATTTTTGATAATATTTGATTGATTAAAGTGGGATAAAAAGACAAAAAGATTTTTAATTTTATTTTTACCATATTTTTAAAATTAATATTTAAATCTTAAATTAATATTGTAAACTTTGTAAAAACAATATATTTAAAATTGTAAATATTTGAAAAATTAATATAAGTTTGATATGAATTTATAAATTTTTAAATTAAGTTTGGTGTGAATTTTTAATTTTTAAAATATAAATTTTTAATTTTATGCATTTCAAATTTTAAGTTTGGTGTGAATTTTTAATATTAATTTTGAATTTCATATTTAAGTTGTGTGAATTTAAAAACAAAAACTTACTTTATCTCATTAAGTTAAGAATATGATTTTTAAAATTCGTCGTAAGTTGAAGACTAGGTCTTTGAACCGAAATTGCTTTACCCGAGGGAGGGACGAGAACTTTTATTATCATTATTTTTAATCTTATTGAATTAGAGTATGCCAAAAACATTGAAAAAACCCAAAAACTTAGCTTTTAAAATAATCGCTACAAAAAGACAAATTTTAAAATTTTGTCGAGAGACGGACTAGGACATCGATCCGAAACGACCTCGTCCTAAATAACAAGGGAAACAAAATTTTAAAATTAAGTACTTAATTGTTTCAAAAGATAATGATTATAAAAAAAAAAAAAAAAAAAAAAAAAAAAAAAAAAAAACTCCGCGAGTCGCGGAGTTTGAAGTGCAAAACCTCCGCGAGTCGCGGAGGAGTCGGTTTACAGAAAAAAAATAAAGAGCTGCAACAGCTCAGTTTCAACCCCAAAAACAAAAAAATAGCTGCGAAAACTGCACCCGAAAAACCCGAGAAAAAACCCCAAAAATCCCAATTTTTAACCGTTAATCACCAGATTTTTTGCTAAAATCATGTTGAGAAGGATGCTATCTAAGAATTACTCAAGAAAAACGGTAAATTTCTACACCTAAACACCATTTAATTCGAAATTTGGTGTTCTTGAGCAATTTTGTCCCCAAATTGATTTTGATGCTTTTTAGTGTAATTAGACTTAAATTGTTTATGTATTATGCTTGTATAACCTAGATTGATGCTGTTTAACATGATTAGAAGCCTTAAACTTCAAATTTTGAGTAATCTAGGGTTTGTGTTCTTGAGCAAATTTGGGGCTTTTTGATATAAACAGGTTATGGCCGATTTTTGTCATGAATTGTTGCTAAATTGAGTAGTGTAACATGTCTAGGTAGTTAAATGATCCAAACTTTGAGCCTAAACATGATTTTGAGAATTAAAGTGGACTTTTTCAAGTCTAAAATTCATGAACTTGATTTTTGAAAGATAATGTCATTTGAGACTTGTTTAATTGCTAGTAATGATTATTTTGACATGTTATTTGAGTTGAATGCTTATGAACTTGGCGAACATTTTCGTATATGCTTATTTGAAAAAGTGTAGATTTGATAAAAATGTGAAAATAAGCTTAAGTTTGATATAAATTGATAATGTCATTGTAATTATTTTGATTGATGATTTTGCTGACACTAATGCATATTTGGATGCACAAAAATTGTGTTTGATGTGTTTTGCAGAATGAAAGGGGTGAATCTTCATCCCAAGCCCGCAATGCTCCTGCTGAGAATTTGGAACAACAGGAGGTGGATAACTACTACAAGCAGGATGTACCTCATCCAGTCATGACCTTTTCCGATATGCACTTGGAAGAGTTGCACCCGAACCTGAGATTTGACAGACTTTGGATAGATTATCCAAAATATCAAAGGGGTTTGCATACTCTTCATTCTAAGGTTGTTGAGGTACCAAGGGTCATAGAATGGGGACCCTTAGAAGATGTAGAATTGGCCGGGCCAATTAGGGAATTACTTGTACAGAGGTATGGTAATTCTTCTTTTAATGACTGGATATGTTTATTCACCATACGTAGACCTGTATATAAAGTATGGTGTGAAGAATTGTTATGTAGTATAGAGTTGAATGATTGGGTAGGTAGTTTAACCGATCGTTCTTTTATTAGATTTTTGTTAGGCGGTTCGATGCGCCACATGTCTTTACTGGACATGGCTCAGGCTTTACGTATATATACGCCTGAGGAGTTAGCGTCTGCCGATTGTAGAGGATTGATACTAAACGGTAGAAAGATAGATGAAAATTTTGATACACACGGTGTGTGGAGTCAAATGACAAGCCATCACCGTTTCAAAGGGGGAAATTACTCTTATTTGGATATAGATAGAGCCGAATTAAGAGTGATACATAGGTTTTTAGCTAATTCGATTACACAAAGGGGTAAGAACAAGGAAAAAGTAAATGAACAAGATTTGTTTTACCATATGTGTATTCGAGACCCACAAAGCGCTGTAAGTATACCATATTGTGTGGGTTATTATTTATCAGCTATGGTTCGGGGGATGCGACCACATAGCATAATAGGAGGTGGTATTTTTATTACTTTGATTGGTGAATATCTTGGTGTGGATATAAGTCGGGGGGGATTATTACTAGAAGAGCCGGAACCCTGCGATACTATAGGTTTAAATGTATACCATGGTGCGAAAGTTTTGAAGAGGCGAAATAACGCCGCAGTATGTGTAACGACCCGGAAATTTACGACCAAATTTAAACCTTAAACTCTATATGTTTCCGACACGATAAGCAAAAACCTTATTGATTGAGTCTAGAAAGTTTGAAATTTATATTCAGATAACCAAATACCCTTTGACCATGCCTGACGATTCATGAACAACTATTCGTAAATAGATACATATATATTTAAACAGATATATATATATATATATATATATATATATATATATATATATATATATATATATATATATATACTTCGAAATGCTAAATGTTGATCCATAATTAAGTTATATAAAATTTAGGATTAATAAAAATATTTTTTTTTTACTTTGATGAGTTGAGTGTTAATACTCCGTACAGATTACTTTGAATTCAAAATAAAATAATTGACAAACCTTTTTGATCTGGTTTCAAACAATTAATGAGTGGAATAATTAAAAATATCTAATCTAAAAGTTTGGGATATTTAGGAACACTTTTTATACGCTCCCTGTTTAGCATTAGACCCGATATAGTTATCCGGGGAAAATCGTCGGTAAGAAAATACCAAAATATGCCAACTTGCAAAATGATTCAACACGTTTCTTTTTCTTCTTTATGTTATTATTATTATAGTATTATTATTAAAGTATTATTTATATAATCTATCTCCATATCTCCAGCTATATATGCATACACATATGAAGATATATCACCATGTTTTTTTTTCATCTTGATCCTTACATGAACCACCAACACTAAACTCCATCTTCAACCTTGATCACTAACCCGACACCATCACTATTTCCATCTTCAACCGCCACCCTAGAGTCGCCTTGAACCACCACCGGTTAACACCATGATTACCATAACCACCGGCACCCGCCATCCTACACCACTTCAACAACACCATGAACAAACACCCTGCAATCTCCTACTTCGGCTACTACTTTCACGCCACCACCTCACCCACAATCATCAACAAAACATCACCTTGTTGATATATATAAACATATACATATACACACAGATTGAAACGGGTATCCTTCTGTTGATTTTTTTGTTCGATGTAAACAATCACCGGATCATAATTTCTGTTTACCTCGCGTTGCAAACTCATAACCTACAACCTTCATTATCATCCCCAAACCACCGCAGCCCCATCTTAAAAATCCTCGCCATTACTCTTTATCACTTCTTCTCTCCTGGAAATTGAAGACTATGAATAACCATCACTCTCTTACCTTCATCCGTTTGACACCCTCCACCCTCCATAACCGCCGGAAACTTCAATCATCACCAAACACGACACCGCTTGCAACACTATCTGACCACCATGAGCTTCAGTCATCGTTACTGCCACTCCTCTATCGCTCCTGCTGCTCGATTTGTTTTTTTTAAGCTACAGTTCTGGGTTTTGTTAAATTGCTATTAATACGGAGTAATATTCAGATATAAGTATTAAACTGAAATTCCATTTAATTTTTTTTTTACTTAGGCCGGTTAACTATTGTGATGTTGGACTCGATTTGGTTATTTTGGGCTTGTGAAGTTGAATTGGGCCGAAACCCACTCCCTTTTAGACTATACAGAATGATGAAGATAATAAAACGGGTTTTTTTTTTTACGTATTTAAAATATGATCGAGAAGGTTAAAACAGAAATTAGAGGTAGAGCAGATGGTTAGACGTGTAGTGGGGGAAAGACAGGTCGCGGGTTCAATCCCTGCTTGAGACAATCTTTTTAGGAAAACCTTTTTAAGGTAGTTCATTTATTCTTATTATTATTATTATTATTAAGTATTATGGATATTATTGTCATTATTATTATTATTATTATTATCATTATCATTATTATTATTATTATTATTATTATTATTATTATTATTATTTATTATCATGACTATTAAAATTATCATTTTAAAAACTACCATTAGTATTATTATTAGAATTATCATTATTTTATCATCATTATCTTTATTATTATTTTATGTATATTACTATTATTTTTATGAAAATTACTAATATTATTAATTTTATGAAAAATATAATTATTACTATTATTATTATTTTAACATGTTAAAAATTAATATTTTTAACATTATTATTATTACTATCATTATTTGTATTACTAATATTACTACTAGCATTATTATTTTTATTATAACAAATATTATTTAAATAATTATTACATATGACATAATAAAATTAATATTTTTTTTAAATATATAAAATGAATATATGAAACATATAAGTTATTAATATAAAAATGATAAAACTAATAAACTTATATATATAATTTTGTTCGATTACAATTAAGTATATTAATAAATATACAAATGTTATAGGTTCGTGAATCCAAGGCCAACCTTATACTTGATCAATGATGTTATATGTATTTTTACTACAAAATACATTAGGTGAGTATATAGTCCCCTTTTAAACTTTAAATATTTTGGGCTGAGAATACATGCGTTGTTTTTATAAATGATTTACGTTATGGACACAAGTGATCAAAAATAAATTCTACGTTGAGTTGTACCATGGCATATTTCTTTATACTTGGTAGCTAATATTTACGTGAGGAGCGTAAACGCGAATCCTGTTGATAGATCTATCGGGCCTGACAACCCCAACCGGGCTGGACGACCAGTTTTAAACGGTTGCACAGTACTTCGTTTCGTTACTACACTTGGTACGGTGTAGGGTTTATTTAAGAATATGCTGCTGTGATTTAAATGTTAAGTATGGTTACCAAGTGCTCAACGACTTTTCCATACACTTGCGAGTGTATTATGTATGTATATGAAATCTTGTGGTCCATAGTTATAACGCTGGTAGCATCAAACCTATATATCTCACCAACTTTATGTTGACTTTTTAAAGCATGTTTATTCTCAGGTACGAATTAAGTCTTCCGCTGTGCATTAGCTCATTTTAAGGACATTACTTGGAGTCGATCATCGCAATGGGACCAAATGTTGATGACTTCGTCCAGGTGGATAAGGACGGGTCGTTACAGGTGGTATCAGAGCGTTGGTCCTAGCGAACCAGGTCTTGCATTAGTGTGTCTAACTGATAGTTGTTAGGATGCATTAGCGAGTCTGGACTTCGACCTTAGCTGCATATTATAAATATTGTATATCATTCCTAGTGGAAAAATTTCCTGCTAATCATTCCTAAGTCTAGACATGCCTTACTGCCTTTATTGCATAGATAGTGTATAGACAAATTTATATCTTAGCGTACCTATTACGATAGACTTTGCTTAATATCTTTCGTAAATTTCTCCGTAATTTAAGGGATCCTGGTACTATATATATCTATGCATATTATGCATTGAGAATACCATCCAACTATTATTTGCTGTCACTAAGCTTTTCATACCAAAAATCTTTTCTGTGATCGCGTACGATGGCCTCTACAAATCGACCAAGTTCTTCTGACTCCGAAGATAGCGTGACGGGAGCGCACCAACCGATCAACTACCGTGATTTCTTTAGAAAGTGGGGATGGGTTCGCGAAATACTTACCCTATGGAGAAATGAAGAAGGTACTCCATATCACGAGCCGAACTTACCACCTAACGTCGGAGTGCTCGACCCGCTCACCGGCGAACCTGTTCGCAACACCGTTTATACCCTTTTTGCAAGAATTTTTCGTCTTGAGGCTACCATTAACGGAACTAGAGAAGATATCCGACCTTTACCTCACAATGATAACCAACCAGGGTTAGTAGAAGAAGTTAAAGAACTCCGAGCTCGAGTGTTAACTTTAGAGAGCACGGTACACAATTTGCAAGCACCAGCAGTATCACCAACACCAGTAACATCACCAGCTTCAGCACCAACGGTACCAGTACCACCAATAACCCAAGTTTCAACAATCCATGCCTCACCATCTCATTCTGCACCTCGAGTATAATCATCGTTCTACGAATCATTCTACATCGATTATCTTCGCTCGACATGGCGATTATGTAATTTATAAAGTTTTAGAGATTATGTAATCTAGTATTAACGGTAAATCAAATGAGTTTAATATCTTATTGACTCATTAAATCCATGATTACATCTGAAGAAAATATATATGCAAGTATATTTTCATAAAGATTGTAATTAAAATTCTTTTGTACAAACTGTTAATGGTGAAAATATTTTAACGGGTAGGTAATACCCGAGGAATATTTAGATTTCACATTAATCAGCTACACGGTACATTCTTCGACTCTGATTCAACAGTCAGTCACTATCCTACTTGTATCCATAGATATACGTATCCGTTCACCACAGAATCCATTTTCTTTCAATTTCATATTTGGATTTTGACCTATCAGAATCCAACAAGTGGCATAATGAAGAAAACATTGGACAAAATAAAATTTGTTAGAAACAAACGAATTAACTAATTGAAATTTTGTTAAGAATCTACGCTAACTGTTCCAGCTAACTGTTCCTAGCTAACTGATTACATTTTATTTATCGCAATTTAATTATCGCAATTTTATTTATCGTCATTTAATTTCTGTTATTTACTTTACGCATTTAATTTATCGTCATTTAATTTCTGTTATTTATTTTACGCACTTTAAATATCGGGACACGTATGCAAGGTTTCGACTTATCATATTGACCCATCTATATATATATTTTGGAACAACCATAGACACTCTATATGTGAAGGTGGGAGTTGGCTATACAGGGTCGGAGTTGATTCCAAAATATATATATACTTTGAGTTATGATCGACACTGAGACCGGTACACGGGTCACGATACGTATTAATTATGTATATTAACTTATATATGAATATATTGAACTGTTGAACTATTGGACCAATGGACAATCGGATTAATAGAGTGCTAACTAAGAACAAGTAAAATGAATTAAAATATTAATTATAACATATGAAACTAAACTAATCTTCAAGTTTGCCACTTGATTCTATCTTAAACCTCATTCGTATCTTGACGATTACAATTCGCATTCACAACTTTTCATGATTCTTAAAAACACCTCGATCGGAAAGATGAACCAACCGCACTTTATCTACAGAAGAAAAGATTTATGCACCTGAAAAATTTTCGAATCTAAATTCATAGTTTAACACATATCGTGTTGAATCCTTTGCCATTTATTAGCAAAAACAACCCTACAATTTCTTGTCAGGAAGCTAATTTTGTCACAGCTCCACTTCGATTTTTCAGTGAGACTACTCCTATTATAATCTCGATATTTATACCTTGTCCCTTCACCGTTGTTACCAGAGAACCTTTTATATTCCACGATATCATCATCAGATGTACCAGCAGTTCGTCATCTCTTTGACGGAATCCGCTATCAGTATTTTGAAAATCTCGCAAAACTTCTCCAGTCGTACCTATAACGTCTATCTCTAAGAATTTCATACTTTGAATGTGAAGTTTCTGAAAACCACCCTGAACTATGAAGTAGTTCTCAAAATGCTAATGAAGCAGCGAAACCCGTAAACAACCTTAACAGTTAAAAGTTTGATGATGAAGTACAGTATGAGTAAAGCTCAGAAAAATAGAAGGGGTAGGAACTGGAAAACGGATTGAGCAAAGTATGAAGGAAGCTGTGGACAAATCACGAAGACTAAACCGGCTTTCAAAGAATCTAAATGATTCCGTATCTGCTAAAATCATTAGCGAACACCTTACTTCTTATTATAAATCTTTTCAGATGATATTTTTCATCATCATCTTACCTTAGATATTATAAGATATCATCGTATCTTTTATTATAAATATTCTCAATATTTCTGAAGATATTTTCACAACTAATTTTATCTGAGATCATTCATCTCTCTGTGAAATCTGCGTCACAACATAAAAGAAACTGTGTTAGTTTCTAAGTTCTAAAACTTTCGAGTTTAAAATAGGAATGTTCTGAAGCAGTGTTGGGAACTGATGCATGAATTAGTATAATATAATGAAACTTGATCAACTTCATTATATTATAGTAAGCCATGTTAAGTTTCTAATGGAATATGATGATTCACAGTACCATCATCATGTGCCATGTCACACGGCTCTTACATTCTATTCAATCTCCAAACGTATTAGGAACATATCATCCTGATAGTTCTATTTTTCCAGGGTATTTTGGTAATTTAACGAATCAAGATCGTACCAATACCATTTCTTTCTTAGAACATTAGCTATGTTCATTCCAAATATCATACCTACGAATTTCGAATCATTACTCGCTTGATTCGGGGACGGGAAGAAGAAACGAAGGGAAAATATAAAACCCAACAACCACCCAGAAATTACAAACTGTATATATCGATGCAGATAGCGATATAAAGACACGGGAGAACTAGAAACACTATAAACCCAAGAGTGTAGTAGAAGTAAATAGATTCTTTCGGCGGTAGATGAAAGAGAAGAATGACGGATGTGAAAATTAAGAGTATATCAAGGATCAGAATGGGATGGGGCATATTGTCGAATGTCTGAAAGTAGAAATTAAGAAGAAAGAGTAGAAGATGTGAGTTGTGGAAAATAAGAAAATGAAGGGATGGATTTATAGTAAAATATCCGACAGAGGAATCAAAACAGATTATTGCATTAATCAAGGAAGATCTTGATTTCCTAAATCACCGAAAACACCAAATCTTATTACGAAATTTTTTTCTTTAAATCCCTTAAATTCCGAAAATTAATCATAACTACGTCATCGGTTAAAACGATTCCATATTTACTCATTTCACTCTCTCGCGATAGCTTCACTCATACTCTTTGCATAATCGAATTGTTTTATCTATATTACTTAAATATGATAAAACTCCATATTTATCTCATATTCGTCATGAAAACATTCTTATTGTTATTTATGACAACCTCTACCAAATTTCGGGGACGAAATTTCTTTAACGGGTGGGTACTGTAACGACCCGGAAATTTCTGACCAAATTTAAACCTTAAACTCTATATGTTTCCGACACGATAAGCAAAAACCTTATTGATTGAGTCTAGAAAGTTTGAAATTTATATTCAGATAACCAAATACCCTTTGACCATGCCTGACGATTCATGAACAACTATTCGTAAATAGATACATATATATTTAAACAGATATATATATATATATATATATATATATATATATATATATATATATATATATATATATATATATATATATACTTCGAAATGCTAAATGTTGATCCATAATTAAGTTATATAAAATTTAGGATTAATAAAAATATTTTTTTTTTACTTTGATGAGTTGAGTGTTAATACTCCGTACAGATTACTTTGAATTCAAAATAAAATAATTGACAAACCTTTTTGATCTGGTTTCAAACAATTAATGAGTGGAATAATTAAAAATATCTAATCTAAAAGTTTGGGATATTTAGGAACACTTTTTATACGCTCCCTGTTTAGCATTAGACCCGATATAGTTATCCGGGGAAAATCGTCGGTAAGAAAATACCAAAATATGCCAACTTGCAAAATGATTCAACACGTTTCTTTTTCTTCTTTATGTTATTATTATTATAGTATTATTATTAAAGTATTATTTATATAATCTATCTCCATATCTCCAGCTATATATGCATACACATATGAAGATATATCACCATGTTTTTTTTTCATCTTGATCCTTACATGAACCACCAACACTAAACTCCATCTTCAACCTTGATCACTAACCCGACACCATCACTATTTCCATCTTCAACCGCCACCCTAGAGTCGCCTTGAACCACCACCGGTTAACACCATGATTACCATAACCACCGGCACCCGCCATCCTACACCACTTCAACAACACCATGAACAAACACCCTGCAATCTCCTACTTCGGCTACTACTTTCACGCCACCACCTCACCCACAATCATCAACAAAACATCACCTTGTTGATATATATAAACATATACATATACACACAGATTGAAACGGGTATCCTTCTGTTGATTTTTTTGTTCGATGTAAACAATCACCGGATCATAATTTCTGTTTACCTCGCGTTGCAAACTCATAACCTACAACCTTCATTATCATCCCCAAACCACCGCAGCCCCATCTTAAAAATCCTCGCCATTACTCTTTATCACTTCTTCTCTCCTGGAAATTGAAGACTATGAATAACCATCACTCTCTTACCTTCATCCGTTTGACACCCTCCACCCTCCATAACCGCCGGAAACTTCAATCATCACCAAACACGACACCGCTTGCAACACTATCTGACCACCATGAGCTTCAGTCATCGTTACTGCCACTCCTCTATCGCTCCTGCTGCTCGATTTGTTTTTTTTAAGCTACAGTTCTGGGTTTTGTTAAATTGCTATTAATACGGAGTAATATTCAGATATAAGTATTAAACTGAAATTCCATTTAATTTTTTTTTTACTTGGGCCGGTTAACTATTGTGATGTTGGACTCGATTTGGTTATTTTGGGCTTGTGAAGTTGAATTGGGCCGAAACCCACTCCCTTTTAGACTATACAGAATGATGAAGATAATAAAACGGGTTTTTTTTTTTACGTATTTAAAATATGATCGAGAAGGTTAAAACAGAAATTAGAGGTAGAGCAGATGGTTAGACGTGTAGTGGGGGAAAGACAGGTCGCGGGTTCAATCCCTGCTTGAGACAATCTTTTTAGGAAAACCTTTTTAAGGTAGTTCATTTATTCTTATTATTATTATTATTAAGTATTATGGATATTATTGTCATTATTATTATTATTATTATTATCATTATCATTATTATTATTATTATTATTATTATTATTATTATTATTTATTATCATGACTATTAAAATTATGATTTTAAAAACTACCATTAGTATTATTATTAGAATTATCATTATTTTATTATCATTATCTTTATTATTATTTTATGTATATTACTATTATTTTTATGAAAATTACTAATATTATTAATTTTATGAAAAATATAATTATTACTATTATTATTATTTTAACATGTTAAAAATTAATATTTTTAACATTATTATTATTACTATCATTATTTGTATTACTAATATTACTACTAGCATTATTATTTTTATTATAACAAATATTATTTAAATAATTATTACATATGACATAATAAAATTAATATTTTTTTTAAATATATAAAATGAATATATGAAACATATAAGTTATTAATATAAAAATGATAAAACTAATAAACTTATATATATAATTTTGTTCGATTACAATTAAGTATATTAATAAATATACAAATGTTATAGGTTCGTGAATCCAAGGCCAACCTTATACTTGATCAATGATGTTATATGTATTTTTACTACAAAATACATTAGGTGAGTATATAGTCCCCTTTTAAACTTTAAATATTTTGGGCTGAGAATACATGCGTTGTTTTTATAAATGATTTACGTTATGGACACAAGTGATCAAAAATAAATTCTACGTTGAGTTGTACCATGGCATATTTCTTTATACTTGGTAGCTAATATTTACGTGAGGAGCGTAAACGCGAATCCTGTTGATAGATCTATCGGGCCTGACAACCCCAACCGGGCTGGACGACCAGTTTTAAATGGTTGCACAGTACTTCGTTTCGTTACTACACTTGGTACGGTGTAGGGTTTATTTAAGAATATGCTGCGGTGATTTAAATGTTAAGTATGGTTACCAAGTGCTCAACGACTTTTCCATACACTTGCGAGTGTATTATGTATGTATATGAAATCTTGTGGTCCATAGTTATAACGCTGCTAGCATCAAACCTATATATCTCACCAACTTTATGTTGACTTTTTAAAGCATGTTTATTCTCAGGTACGAATTAAGTCTTCCGCTGTGCATTAGCTCATTTTAAGGACATTACTTGGAGTCGATCATCGCAATGGGACCAAATGTTGATGACTTCGTCCAGGTGGATAAGGACGGGTCGTTACAGTACGATACCATGGTAGACATCCACAGGAGGAGAGAAACCAGCAGCAAGGTAATGTAGGAGGGGGGAATGAGATGCAAGAAATGCATAGGTTTATAGCTTCTCAGGAATACGAAAATGCTAGACAGAGAGCATTTGAAGATTGGCAAGTTCATCAGAACCAAATCATAGCTCATTGCCAACATATAGGTAGAAACTATATTCCTACACCGAAACCCATCTTCCCTCCTTGGTCGATAGAGATGCAGCCACCATATCCTACGTATGACCCTGCCGAAGCATTCTATAGCACTTATGGTTATGCCTGGAACCCCTATTGGTACCAATATCATCCTTAGTTTACTTATTATTTTTTATTATTTTGTAATTTGTAATTATTGATACGTTTAATACTTTTGTTAATATTGTAATCATTTTTATAATTATCTAACTTTTATTCTTAGATTTTAATAATTTTTGAATGTGGGGTAATAAACCAAACTTCAAAAATATGTATATATGTTTGCAGTTTATCTTATGTACACAACAGGGTAAAACAACGCATTTTCAAAGACTGGCATTAAGTTCAGCAAAAGCAAGTAATTTTGACGACAAGATGCAAAATATATGTGAAATAACAACAAGACGGAATGAACAAATGATGTGCACCATTTATCATTCAGCAAACAAACGCCAATATATTTGGAAACTTTGGTAAAATTTAATCATTTTCACACAAATCACCCTCAATAATTTAAATTGTTACTGATTTCTTGCAAATGAGGGCATTGCAAGATCTTAAGTGTGGGAAGGGGTTAAATTCTTTCGGATTTTAAAATTTTTATCTTAAACACTTGATTACCATTAAAAATACTAGTAAAGCAGTAGTTGTATTAGAATCTAGTGCTCTCTGATAAAAAAGAACAGCCCTAGTCTTATATACTGACTACCCAATTCTAGTAAAATTTTTCATTTTTTTTCAATTAAATGAATTCAAAATCATGTTTATACATATTTATGAACTATAAAACTAGGTTTTAACACCGAAATTATTGTTACCTCGGAAAGGACATAAATTAAGAAACAAACTAAAATGTTAAAATTCATTTAAAATGGAATAGAGGACGATAAAAAGGAAAATAAAAGCCAAGTGTGGGAAAATTTACCAAGTTATCTTAAACATATGTCACATATATCTGTAACAAATAACTGAAAATACTTTTGCTTTGGACTAAACTAAACTGTTTTACCCGATGAAAGAAAAGAAGAGATGGATCTACACGATGAATCAATTCCATCACTAAAAGGAAGTAAAGTCTTCCGGAAAAAAAAAACGCGCTTCTTGATTTAGGTCATGAAGTTGTCGTCCAGACCAGCTGTAGGTTGACGAAAAATCTAGAAAAGTCATCACTAAAATCAGCAGGAAATCCACGGACCTCAGCATTAAACAGGGTCGCCAAGTGGTCAGATTTATCCTAACCATGAGAAGGATTTATCTCGTACAATGGGGGGGCACCATGCAAATTAGCTGGATAAGACTAATGAATCAGATCCCCAGAAAGGATAATCTCCTTAAAGATTAAAAATCAGCTTTTAAGACTGATATTACTCAATCCTAGAGATTGACCTTAAAGATTGAGAATTACAAACTCATGGAATTCGATGATATCTAAACTCGAGCTTAAACGAGAAAATATTTTGATCAAAATTATAAACCGATTTGTTTTCTGAAAACCCTATTTTCAATGCGTTCATTACCATTGAACGTAAAATCCTAGGAATTCACCTGGAATTCATTAGGTCACCTGAACCAAATCGGGTGTCAACCGTAAGAACGGTGGTTGCATAGCATGGTCAAAGATAGGACCTTGTGCCAGGCCGAAAAATTATAAGGGTGAGCTTTACTATTGCTCCTACCAAGGATAGTAATTGCGTCCGACACGTTATAGACCATAATCAAAAGCATGTCACGGGACATTGCCTTAACAGTTGCTTGTTCAACGCTTTCCTTTCAACCGGACGGTAGTTTGCCGAAAGGTAATATACGGAACAAGTAAACTGGACGTGTTGCTTTCCTAATAGAAGGTTAGCAAGTGGGTGACACAAAACCATAAGTTTTGAGCTAAAATTTTCTCATCTGAAACCCACCAAACCCACAAAAATATTTTGCAAACACCGGTAAAGGGTTATCCCGGAAAACTTATCTAGGGTAAAAACTAGATTTAATTTTCAAAAGATCAAATGTTTTCATAAAGATCCAATTTCCTTAATGGATCTAATTTTTTATAGTCATGTGGGACTGTAAACCATATCGTTACTACCATTGTTTATACCGCCATATAGAAATCACTGATGTACAAAGTGTGAAGAATAAAGAAGTGATTCTAGTATTTCAAGACAATATTGCTTGAGGACAAGCAACGCTCAAGTGTGGGAATATTTGATAATGCTAAAAACGAACATATATTTCATAGCATTATTCCTCAAGAAAGACAAGCTTTTAGTTGCAATTGTTCTATTTACAAGTGATATTCGTTTAAATAATAAAAGGTGAAGACAAAAGACAGATTCGACGAATTGAAGACGCAAACGACCAAAAAGCTCAAAAGTACAAAAGACAATCAAAGAGGTTCCAATTATTGATAAGAAACGTCTCGAAATTACAAGAGTACAAGATTCAAAACGCAAAATACAAAATATAAAATTGTACGCAAGGACGTTCGAAAATCCGGAACCGGGACCAGAGTCAACTCTCAACGCTCGACGCAACGGACTAAAAATTACAAGTTAACTATGTATATAAATATAATATAATATATAATTAATTATATTAATTATATATATATTATATATATAATAAAAACCGTCGGCAGAGAAAGACTCCAAGATGTGAGCTGGAATTTCAAACTCCGCGACTCGCGGAGTTTGAAGGCAAAATTCACCGCGAGTCGCGGAGCCCCAAAAATCAAAAATTCCTATAAAGCCAACCGAATTCTGATCGCAAAATATATTCTATTTCTCTCTTCTCTCATATATACGATATATATATATATATATATAATTTATATTTTAATTTTAATTTTAATTATAATTCTAATAATAAGGGTATGTTAGCGATTGTTGTAAGGGTGTAAGTCGAAATTCTGTCCGTGTAACGCTACGCTATTTTTAATCATTGTAAGTTATGTTCAACCTTTTTATATTAATGTCTCATAGCTAAGTTATTATTATGCTTATTTAAAACGAAGTAATCATGATGTTGAGCTAATTACTAAAATTGGGTAATTGGGCTTTGTACCATAATTGGGGTTTGGACAAAAGAACGACACTTGTGGAAATTAGACTATGGGCTATTAATGGGCTTTATATTTGTTTAACTAAATGAAAGTTTGTTAATGTTAATATAAAGATTTACAATTGGGCGTCTGATGTGAAGCGAGGTGTATATAAAATAGTTATTAATTTTAGCAGAAAACACTATTAAATACGATACAATTTTACACAAGATATTTATTTATTTATAGAATGGATATACTTAAACCTTGCTACAACACTTATAGGCAGTGTACCTAATCGTACAGTAGTGTAGTTTTTAGTAAGTCCGGTTCGTTCCACAGGGAAATCTTTAAACAAAGCTCAACGCTATATTAGTTTACTTTTATAAAAATACAAATATATATATAGGTAATATTATTATTATAAAGGGGGGTTTTTACCGTTTAATGACCGGTTTGTCGATTTTAAAACTTTAGTCGCAGTTAAAACCTAATGTAAAATATAAAATAAATACAAGACTAAAATTAAAGCGTAAAGTAAATAACGATAATGAAATTGCGAATAATAAAAGTGCGATAATTAAAAAGTACGATAAAATAAAAGTGCGATAAAATAAAAAGTACGATAAAATAAAAGTGCGATAAAATAAAATAAATAAAAGTGCGATAATTAGAAGTGCAATTAAATATAAAATAAAGGAAATTAAATATGAAATAAAAGAATTATGCTTATTTAAACTTCCGTAATCATGATGTTTGACGTGTTGATTTTAGTTTTATGCCCATGGGTTAATTGTCCTTTGTCCTGGATTATTTAATATGTCCGTCTGGTTTTTGTCCATAACAGTCCATCAGTCATAAATATAAATTGCAAGTGTCCTTGTCAAATTATTATTATACCCGAAGTTAAATATTCCAACTAATTGGGGATTCGAATTGTAACAAGGTTTTAATACTTTGTTTAATGAATACACCAGGTTATCGACTGCGTGTAAACCAAGGTTTTACTACTTTGTTAACAATTACACCAATTACCCTTGAATGTAATTTCACCCCTGTTTTAATTATTCTAGTGGCTATTAATCCATTCCCGTGTCCGGTTAAATGAACGATTATTCGTACATATAAATACCCCGCCCATCGTGTCCGATCGAGTGTATATGGTAATTTATAGGGACGCCCAATTGTAAATCTTTATATTAACATTAACAAACTTTCATTTAGTTAAACAAATATAAAGCCCATTAATAGCCCATAGTCTAATTTCCACAAGTGTCGTTCTTTTGTCCAAACCCCAATTATGGTACAAAGCCCAATTACCCAATTTTAGTAATTAGCCCAACATCATGATTACTTCGTTTTAAATAAGCATAATAATAACTTAGCTACGAGACATTAATGTAAAAAGGTTGAACATAACTTACAATGATTAAAAATAGCGTAGCGTTACACGGACAGAATTTCGACTTACACCCTTACAACATTCGCTAACATACCTTTATTATTAGAATTATAATTAAAATTAAAATATAAATTATAAATATAAATATAAATTTTACGTATGAAGAGGAAGAAAAAGATGATGAAATTTGATCAGAATTCGGTTGGCTTTATAGCCAGAGTTGATTTTTGGGGCTCCGCGACTCGCGGCAAAATCCCCTTCAAACTCCGCGAGTCGCGGAGATAGAAATTACAGCTCAGTCCTTGGAGTTTTCTCTGCCGACGGTTTTTAATATATATATATAATATATATATAATTAATATAATTAATTATATATTATATTATATTTATATACATAGTTAACTTGTAATTTTTAGTCCGTTGCGTCGAGCGTTAAGAGTTGACTCTGGTCCCGGTTCCGGATTTTCGAACGTCCTCGCGTACAATTTAATATCTTGTACTTTGCGTTTTGAATCTTGTACTTTTGTAATTTCGAGACGTTTCTTATCAATAATTGGAACCTTTTTGATTGTCTTTTGTACTTTTGAGCTTTTTGGTCGTTTGCGTCTTCAATTCGTCGAATCTGTCTTTTGTCTTCACCTTTTATTATTTAAACGAATATCACTTGTAAATAGAACAATTGCAACTAAAAGCTTGTCTTTCTTGAGGAATAATGCTATGAAATATATGTTCATTTTTAGCATTATCAGCGTCCCTATAAATTACCATATACACTCGATCGGACACGATGGGCGGGGTATTTATATGTACGAATAATCGTTCATTTAACCGGACACGGGAATGGATTAATAGCCACTAGAATAATTAAAACAGGGGTGAAATTACATTCAAGGGTAATTGGTGTAATTGTTAACAAAGTAGTAAAACCTTGGTTTACACGCAGTCGATAACCTGGTGTATTCATTAAACAAAGTATTAAAACCTTGTTACAATTCGAATCCCCAATTAGTTGGAATATTTAACTTCGGGTATAATAATAATTTGACGAGGACACTCGCACTTTATATTTATGACTGATGGACTGTTATGGACAAAAACCAGACGGACATATTGAATAATCCAGGACAAAGGACAATTAACCCATGGGCATAAAACTAAAATCAACACGTCAAACATCATGATTACGGAAGTTTAAATAAGTATAATTCTTTTATTTCATATTTAATTTCTTTTATTTTATATTTAATTGCACTTCTAATTATCGCATTTTTATTGTTATTTTATTTTATCGCACTTTTAATTATCGTACTCTTTAATTATTGCAATTTTATTTTACCGCACTTTTATTATTCGCAATTTCATTATCGTTATTTACTTTACGCTTTAATTTAAGTCTTTTATTTATTTAATATTTTACATTAGGTTTTAACTGCGACTAAAGTCTTAAAATCGACAAACCGGTCATTAAACGGTAAAAACCCCCCTTTATAATAATAATATTACTTATATATATGTTTGTATTTTTATAAAAGTAAACTAATATAGCGTTGAGCTTTGTTTAAAGATTTCCCTGTGGAACGAACCGGACTTACTAAAAACTACACTACTGTACGATTAGGTACACTGCCTATAAGTGTTGTAGCAAGGTTTAAGTATATCCATTCTATAAATAAATAAATATCTTGTGTAAAATTGTATCGTATTTAATAGTATTTCCTTGTAAAAATTAATAGTATTTTATACCCCTCTGCTTTGACATCACCAGACTTTCCACTAAAGAAAGATTCTGGCACTTGTATATGTGAAGTAATTGTTGTTCTGAGTTCACTTATAGGTTTGCTTTGCTCTCACTACAAGAAATTGTATTTTTAGGGACGACATTTTTCCTGACTTTGGACACGAAATGTCGTCCCGGTTAACTTTTCGCGGCGACTTTTTGTCCTCAAAAGGTCGTCCCAAATACTTCACTGCGAAAAGTCTTCCGGCACGACCACCTACCTTTTCCGGGACGAATGTGGGTCCCACTTTGACTTTCTTCTCTGACAACATATACGATCTTTTGGGACGAATCTTTCCGGACGACATTCTTTCGGTTAGTGGAACCCCTTTCTTTCCGAACGACGGTTTCCAACCGATAGTTGGAGATATTAGTAGGTTTTGAATCAGATGATCAACAAAACAGCTATAGTCAATATTTATCTAGCCATTAACCAAGGTGGGAGATATTAGTAGGTTTTGAACTTCGGGTTGTACATTTATCAAGAATCAAGAAAATCAAAGAAAAAGTAGCTATGTAGTTTCTAGGTTTACGTTATGAATGTTGGAGATTGAATGATCATAATCTAATAAATGTTATAGATATAAACTAGGCCATGGAAAATAGTCAAATACTCTTTGAATGTCTGCTGCTTAGAGCAGTTTTAATTAGAAAATAAAAACCAGCCCAGAGATTTAGTCCTACGCCCACATTTTAGAATATGTTTATCATTATATATTGCGAATATGAACTTCGGGTGTATATTAATTTTCTACCATTTTCAAAACCCAGGAAGGTTTTCAAAACCCATGGAAATTTGATTCTACAGTGAATTGCTACAGTAAAAATTGACTTTGCTACAGTAACTTTGCTACAGTAACACTATTTCAAAATGAAAATGTATATATTATATATATTTTAACAAATAGTGAGACGATGATTTATAGAAGTAAATGACCAAAACACTCTAAAGTTTAAGATATACTTTGAGTGGTATAGTTTATGGATAACTTAAGGCTATATTTTGACAAAGGTACGTGACACGAAACGTAAAATGCAAGTTTTCTAAAGGTACGAAAGGACATTCGAAAAACCGGAACCAGGACATAAGTCAAGTGATGACGTACGACTTATCGGAACAAAAATTACAAATCAACTATGCACGGGAATAAAATATAATATATAATTAATTAATTTAAATTATATATTATATATATATTATTTAATTATGTCGACAAGCATTAGGACAAAATTATGTGAGCTGGAAAAATGGGCCATGCGATCGCATGGCCAATGGCCTTCAGAACCATGCGATCGCATGGGGTCTGGGGACAGGCCACACCTATAAAAACTCGATCATTCTGCTTCTATTTTAACATATATTACTCCGTATTTATTTTATTTATTATTATTATTATTATTATTATTATTATTATTATTATTATTATTATTATTATTATTATTATTGTTGTTGTTATTATTATTATTATTATTAATCTTATTATTTTTATTATTAATGTTATTATTTTTGCGATACAAAAATAATAATGTACATAAAATATTAAGACGGAGTGCTGTCCAAGTAATTTTCAAAACGAGTTTCCGAGCGAGCTAGAGCTAAGGAAAATATGGGTTATTACCAAGGAGGTTATGGGTAATGTTCGGGGGTATTTTTGTGAATCAAACCTCGTGTTTATCATCTCCGATGCGTCTACGTGCTTTCCTGCAATATTGTATATCAATATAAAACAGTGAGTTCATTGATCCCTTTTTATACATATTTTTGGGCTGAGAATACATGCGCTGTTTTATAAAATGAATACAAAAACTAAAACTGATATGCGTGAGTTTCATAAGATCCCTTTTACTCTCTACATTTTTGGGCTGAGAATACATGCAAATGCTTTATTAACTGATTTACAATATTTATATGCGTGAGTTTCATTTGCTCCCTTTTTAATTGCTTTTGCAATATATATTTTTGGACTGAGAATACATGCAATTTATTTTAAAAACAATGGATACAAGTACATACTAAATTCTACACTGAGTTTGAACCGAAAATCCCTTAGCTTTGGTAACTAGTAACTGCCGATTATAAGAACTGGTGGGCGCGAGTAGTAGTATATGGATCCATAGGGCTTGATATCCCCGTCCGAGCTAGAGCGCTAGCCTTTTAACGGACGTATGCTATTTGAGAAGAGTACACGTTGGTTTGCGTGTATTATTAAGATGATTATATAAAGGGTACAAAATATATAAACGTTAAAGTTTAGTTACCAGGGAGCTCAATTTTGTAGAACCGATTGATAAACGTTTCGGATGAAACAACTGAAATCTTGTGATCCACCTTTTATGTAAAACCTATTGATAAACGTTTTGAATAAAACAACTGAACTTTTGCAATCCACATTGATATACGGATTATGTGTAATATTAAAACTATGAACTCACCAACCTTTGTGTTGACACTTGAAGCATGTTTATTCTCAGGTTTCTAGAAGTCTTCCGCTGTTTGCTTATACGTGATACAAGATATGTGCTTGGAGTCATACATGCTATATACAAGAAACTTGCATTCACCAAACCATTACCATGTATCTTATTTTGACTGTATTGTCAACAGATGTATTATTGTAAACCATTTAAATGGTGATTGTCTATACGTAGGAATCATCAGATGTTAAAAACCTGGAATTTATATATTCATTTATGAAATACCTTTTCAAACGAATACAATGTTACAAAATGTATCACATAGAGGTCAAATACCTCGCAATGAAATCAATGAATGACGTGTTCGTCCACATGGATTTGGAGTGATCGTTACACTAACGGACCTCCGGCCAGAAATGCTCATAAAAACGAAATAGGGAGGGCAAAAGATACTTACCTGAAAGAGTTATGTGCGCCTAGAAAGATGCAACCAAACACAGTAACCATAAAAGAAAACACATATAGCCGTAAAGCACAACAGAATGACATAAAGCATGGATAATATGGCATATAACATGGATAATATAGTGCACATAACCATTTAATTTCAAATGGGCATTACATACATACATACATACATACATACATACATACATACATACATACATACATACATACATACATACATACATACATGCATGCATGCATGCATGCATACATACATACATACATACATACATACATACATACATACATACATACATACATACATACATACACCCACCCGCACACCACACATAAACATGGATAAATACTCATGCTTAAACATATTATACATATATATACATCCGTAGATATATATACCTAGGTACAGATACAAGGCAGACAAACATACATACACTTTGATACATAGATACATATATAGATACAAACATATACATAGATACTGGAGCATAAATGTGATGACCCGGAAATTTCTGACCAAATTTAAACTTAATCTTGATATGATTTCGACACGATAAGCAAAGTCTGTAATATTGAAATCTCAAAAACTTTGAACGGTGTTCATGCATTCATTTACCCTTCAACTGCCTTCGACGATTCATGAACAATTAATTGTAAATAGATATGTGTGTATGTATATATAAATAATAATTCGAAATATAATTTGAAGTATTATATGTTGTTGTTATTAAAAATTAATAAAATAAAAAATTAGGATATTATAATAATTATTATTTAAAAATATATCTATATATATATATATATAAAGTATATTGAATATATATATTTGGTTTTGAATTTATTTTGTAAACGACGGTAACACTCAAGTGTCGTTCGATTGATAGTAAACGAGTTAAAAAGGAACTTATATTATTTTAAAATAAACGGAGATCCTAAAATGAGTTATATAAATTATAGGCTTATTTAAAATATATTTAGAAACTACTTGTTGAATTTTAAAACTTTTTATATTTTACTTAGGGTTGGGAGTGAATAACTAATGTAATTTTTATTTAAAAGTTAGTGACTGAATTCTATACCATAATGACCAAAATAAATAAAGACGTTTAATTTAAAAATTTGGGATTTTTCTAAAGACTTTTATCCGCCACTAAATTACAACGGAGTACGATATACCACTTCGAAGAAACTGTGGGTAGAGGCGGCTAAACTTTTCTTTATTGTTCATTGCACGTTCCTTGCAATTACATGATTGTGAGTAAATTAACTAGTATTATATTATTACATTATTTATTATTATATGTATATGTGTGTTCAAGAACAAAACATCACTACCAGGAATACAACTACTGTGCTTAATTGAATGGTAATTGAGTTTACTATGCTTGTTTGATTATCTCATTAATTCTATATACGCACTCATACCCGGAAACCAAAAACTATAACCACTCACCAACCTGTGTCTTCCTTTCTTGTTCTTCTTAGTGAACCCTACACTTCCTCACTACTAGACCACCACAACAATCATTAACAACCGATTAATCATCACTTAGAATCACAACAACCAATTTCACTTCATCACCTTTAACCCACTTAAACTCTTATGATTATATTCTTTTATATGATGGCCAACACACACCCACATCATTTTTCTCTTAACAAGAACAAACTACAACACTCTAAACCCGTACACCATCCTTGAAATCCCTTCTCTACTTCTTCTTTGTTTGTTCAAGAACCACCATTCCATCATTCCACATATATTCTCTATTTCTTTAACCGATGAAACCACCATACACCATCTTTAGTTTCTTTATATTTGTTCGAAAACCAAACCAAACCCACCCACAGCAAACCCCATACATGAACCCACTTTGGTTGCTGCTCTTACTCGCCGAATATCATCATCTATTACCACAAAACTCTTTTTACTGCTGCATCACTTTTCTTTTTTGGTTCAACCAATATAAAGAGTCACTTTTGAATATTGGTGGAGGAAGTGGCAGACAAAGGAAATAGTAATACATCATAGTGATTCATAGATGGGTGCTCCTATAATAATATTTTCACATGTAGTGAGTGGAAAGGGTAAGTGGGTTGATTTGACAATCATAAATACGTGTCATCTTTTTTTTTATATATACATGGAAACAAAACTTTGATATATGATGATTATAAACGATGATACTGTGGACCAGAGATGATGATGTGAAAAAGATGCATGATGATGATAAAACAATTCCGTTTCTGTTTCTTATTATTTTCTTTCCAGTCGATGTTAAACCACAATGAACCAGTCGTGAATTATGGGAACAGATGGGATATCCAAGAAAAAGTGTGGGTTCTAGCTCACTATATCTTTCTTTGGCCGCTCAATTTTTACATTGTATCAAATTAAATAGAATTCCTAAATTGTTGCTAATTAGCCCGTAACATTGTTATGTTACTGGACCGATAAAAAAAAAAAAAAAACATCTTGAACAAACAAACCCACAAACCCTTTTTGCTGCTGCATAACGCTTTCTATTTCTATGGAAATTAAATGCGAAGAAGAGGATGAAATGACGATTGATGATACGCATATATTTTGATTATGATTTTATGTTTATGTTAATGATGAAGATAAAACGTTTAATGATGATGAGGAGGTGAGTTTAAGATGATGATGAGGAAACTGCAAACGAATATGATGATGATGTTATGAACGATGATGATGTTGGAGATGTTATGATAGCGACTATATGATGATACCGATGGTATTATGATGATGTGAATATGAAAGATGATGATGATTGCTATTGTTTCCTGTTTCCAATTCTATTGCCGTTCGAAAGATTACCAGACCAAATCCAATTGCTTTTGGATCGGACTACTCTTGGGCTTTTAAATGCAACATGGGCCTGGTATGATCTTGGGAGTCTGATGATTAGTTGGGCCATTAAAAGTATTGCTGCTCGCCTTTTGTGTATTACTTTGGACGTGACCTAAACCCGACACATATTCAATCCTTTATTCGTTTTCTCGCTCTTATTAAGGGTATGAATTATTATAATTTGGATTTCGATTACTTATATATATATAATTATATGTATAAATATGTTAATATTGTGATATTGATATAGATAATATGATATAAAGACTTAAATTTTTTTTTTAAAGATGGTTAATAGAATTTTGGTTAGGGTTAATTGTTATGTTATAAAAGACTATGAACATGAAAGTATTATAGTGTAGTATATTAGTTTGGTTTATGAGTATTTAAAAATTATAATATTTAATAATGTTAATTACATTAAAATTTTGATTTAAATGGAATTATATTATATAAATTTAAAATGTACAAATTAATACATATGATTATTTATAATTGTAACATATATTATATTTTTATATATAAATACATTAATATATCTTTTTATCACAAATTGATACATAATTTATATACTAATATGTATTTATATTATATAATCACATAATAATTAATGATTACAATAATACAATAACAAAGTATTATATGTAAAGAATATAAATAATTGTTAATAACTCGATATTATACGTTTTCATTTAATTATGAATATTCAAATATTGTAATGTTAATTATTTAAAATTATATAATGTAAATATAGTTAATTTATTTATTAATATAATGATGCAACAAATATTATATAACTAAAACTTTTAATATGTAAATACTATGAAATTAAAATATAAACTTGATTGTGTACTTTTATATGTTTTATAGATTTTTAATATATATAATTGATATAGGTTCGTGAATCCAAGGCCAACCCTGCATTGTTCAGTTGTTCAATATTGTTATATGTATTTTTACTACAAAATACATTTGGTGAGTTTCATTATTTCCTTTTTAAATGCTTTCGCAATATATATTTTTGGGACTGAGAATACATGCGCTGCTTTTATAAATGTTTTACGAGATGGACACAAGTGATCGAAACTACATTCTATGGTTGGATTATCTAATCGAATATGCCCTTTTTATTAAGTCTGGTAATCTAAGAATTAGGGAACAGAAACCCTAATTGACGCGAACTCTAAAGATAGATCTATCGGGCCCAACAAGCCCCATCCAAAGTACCGGATGTTTTAGTACTTCGAAATTTATATCATGTCCGAAGGAGGATCCCGGAATGATGGGGATATTCTTATATATGCATATTGTTAATGTCGGTTACCAGGTGTTCAATCCATATGAATGATATTTTTGTCTCTATGCATGGGACGTATGTTTATGAGAAATGGAAATCTGAAATCTTGTGGTCTATTAAAATGATGGAAACGATTGTTTAAGTTAAACTAATGAACTCACCAACCTTTTGGTTGACACTTTAAAGCATGTTTATTCTCAGGTACGAAAGAAATCTTCCGCTGTGTATTTGCTCATTTTATAGATATTACTTGGAGTCATTCATGGCATATTTCAAAAGACGTTGCATTCGAGTCGTCGAGTTCATCAAGATTATTATCAAGTCAATTATAGTTGGATATATTATGAAATGGTATGCATGCCTGTCAACTTTCGATGTAATGAAAGTTTGTCTTTTCAAAAACGAATGCAATGTTTGTAAAATGTATCATATAGAGGTCAAGTATCTCGCGATGTAATCAACTGTTGTGAATCGTTTATAATCGATATGGACTTCGTCCGGATGGATTAGGAAGGGTCTTCACAGTTGGTATCAGAGCAGAGGTCTTAGCGAACCAGGTCTGCATTAGTGTGTCTAACTGATAAGTCGTTAGGATGCATTAGTAAGTCTGGACTTCGACCGTGTCTGCATGTCAAAAAGTTTTGCTTATCATTTTGTGTCGAAAATTATCTGCTTATCATTCTTAGTCTAGACACGTCTTGCTGCATTGACTGCATGAATAGTGTATAGACAAAATTCATATCTTAGCGTATCTGACAATTCATATCTTAGCGTATCTGTTACTGTAGACCTTGCCTGATATCTCTCATAAATTTCTCCTTAATTTAAGGGATCCTGGTACTATATATATCTATGCAAATTATGCATTGAGAATACCATCCAACTATAAATTGCTGTCACTAAACTCTTCATACCAAAAATCTTTCCTGAGATCGCGTAAGATGGCCTCTACGAATCAACCAAGTTCCTCTGACTCCGAAGACAGCGTGACAGGAGCACACCAACCAATCAACTACCGTGATTACTGGAGAAAATGGGGGTGGGTTCGCCACATACTCACCCTATGGAGAAGGGAAGAAGGTACTCCATATCATGAATCGAATCTACCACCTAACCTTGGAGTACTTGACCCGCTCACCGGCGAACCCGTTCGCAACACCGTTTATACCCTATTTGCAAGAATTTTTCGTCTTGAATCTACCATTAATGGAACTAGAGAAGATATCCGACCACTACCTCACACTGATAATCAACCAGGGTTAGTAGAAGAAGTTAGAGAACTCCGAGCTCGAGTATTAACTTTAGAGAGCACGATATACAATTTGCAAGCACCAGCTGTATCACCAACACCGGTACCATCACCAGCCTCAGCACCAATGGGACCAGTACAACCAACAACCCAAGTTTCAACAATCCATGCCTCAACATCTCATTCTGTACCTCGAGTATAATCATCGTTCTACGAATCGTTTTACATCATTTATCTTCGTTCGACATGGCGATTAGGTAATCTCTAATGTTTTAGAGATTATATATTCTTATTCTAACGGTAAATCAAATGAGTTTAATATCATATTGACTCATTAAATCCATAATTACGTCTGAAGAAAATATATATGTATATATGTTTTCATAAAGATTGTAATTAAAATTTTTATTGTACAAACTGTTAATGGTGAAAATATTTTAACGGGTAGGTAATACCCGAGGAATATTTAGATTTCGCATTAATAAGTTACACTGTACATTCTTCGAATCTGATTCAACAGTCATTTACTATCCTACTTGCAACCACAGCTATACGAATCCGTTCATCACAGAATAACCATTTTCATTCAATTTCATATTTGGATTTTGACCTATCAGAATCCGACAAGTGGCATAATGAAGAAAATATTGGACAAAATAAAATTTGTTAGAAACAAACAAATTAACTATGAGAAATTTTGTTAAGAATCCACGCTAACAAAATCCTAGCTAACTGATTACATTTTATTTATCGCAATTTATTTTATCGCAATTTACATTCTCGCAATTTTATTTATCGTCATTAAATTTCTGTTATTTACTTTACGCATTTTATTTACCGTCATTTAATTTCTGTATTTATTTTACGCACTTTAAATATCGGGACACGTATACAAAGTCTTGACATATCATATCGACACATCTATATATATTATTTGGAATCACCATAGACACTCTATATGCAGTAATGATCGAGTTCTCTATACAGGGTTGAGGTTGATTCTATAATAATATATATACTTTGAGTTGTGATCGAGTCTGAGACATGTACACGGGTCACGATACGTATTAATTAATTCGAATATTATATATTAAATTATATATGAATTATTGGACTATCAACTGAGGACTACCAACATTGGACAATTAAAATGAATTAAAATATTGATTATAACATATGAAACTAAACAATTCTTCAAGTTTGCCACTTGATTTCATCTTAAACCTCATTGTATCTCGACAATTACAATCTGCATTCAAACCTTTCATGATTCTTGAAAACATCTCAATCGAGAGGATGAACCAACCGTACTTTATCTACTGAAGAAAAGATTGATGCACATAGTTATGCACCTGAAAACACTCGGAACTTGAGTAAATGTTTAACATGTGTCTGTGCTAGCTCCTTTGGCATTGTTACTACCAAAAATAACATTGTAACTCATGTCAAATTAGCCAAATTTGTCACAGCTCCAGCAAATCAACTTCGACTTTTCAGTCGGACTAGCCTTAATATAACCTTGATATATATGCGTGCTCTTTTATTGTTACCGGGGAACCTTTCATATTCCACCATATTACCATCAGCGTTTAATCATCTGAAAACACAATTCTCCTGAAACCACCTCGGATTAATAACCGATGATTCAGATATCACAACATTAAATGCAGAGGAGACAGAAAAATGGTAGATGGTCTAAACGGTCAAAAGTTTGATAATAAAGAAAGGAGTGTTAGGAACGCTCGATAGAAAATTGGGTATTGAAAAACAGATTGAGCTACCCATGAAGGAGACCAAGGACAAATACAAGGACCAAACCCTATATTCAAAGGATTCAGGTAATTCTGGATCCGTTGAAATCTTTAGAGAATATCTTGCTCCGAAGTTATGTTAAAATCTTGCGGAAAATCTTTCTCCATCAAACATCGAACTTAGAAATTCCAAAATATCATCATAAATATCTTCGATATTTCTGAAGATATTTTCATAAATATTCTCGTCCGAAATTATTTATCTCTTCATGCTATCTATATTACATCATAAAGGAAACTACTTTAGTTTCTAAATTTCTTTAAAAATTCGAGTTTAAATTATGAATGTTTTTTTTGAAGTAGTGTTGGGAACTGATGCATGAGTTAGTATAATATAATGACACTTGATCAACGTGATTATATTACAGTAAGTCATGCTGAGTTTCTAATGGGACGTGATGATTCACAGATCATAACGTCATCGTGTGCCATGTTACATAACTTTTTCATTCTACTCAACTCCTGAACAAATCAAGAAAATGTATTCTTGATGGTTCTATCTTCCGCGATGTTGATAAATTTGAAAATCAAATCGTGCTATCACGTTCCTTCCTGCTTAGAACATTATAATCATTCGAAACTCTATATCTACAAATTCTGGACCATTATTCGCTTGACTTGAAGTCGGGAAGAGAAAACAAAAGCATAGAGTTTTGAAATTTAAGGGAGAATATAAATCCCGATAGCAACACATAAATTACAAACCATATATATCAATGTTTATAGCAACATAAATACACGGGAGAATTAAAAACATTATAATCCCAAGGGTGAAGTAGAAGAAAGAAGATTCCTCTGGTGGAAGTTGGAAAAGGAGAATGATTGTTGTGATAGTAAGGATGAGGACAAGGATCAGAACTGGATTAAACATTTTCAGAATATTTTGGATGTATGAAACAAGAAGGAAAGTATAGGAATGGTGAGAATAATGGAACGGAAGAGTTTAATTTATAATGGAAATATCAGATAGAGTAATCAAAGCAGATCACCGTATTTAATTAGAAAGATCTTAATTTCCTCATTCGCCGAAGAATCAAATCTTTTAGATTTCAAAGATTTTCTTTAAATCCCTTGAATTCCGGAATTCAACCATGACTAGTGAAAACTTATGAGGAAACTTGTCTATCTCATTTCACTATTTAATGATAGCTTCAGTCGTATGCTTCGAGTAATCAAATCGTTTTATCTATATTATTCAATAATGATAAAACTCTATTTATCAACTCATATTCGTCATGAAAACATTTTTATTGTTAGCCATGACCACCTCACTCAAATTTCGGGACGAAATTTCTTTAACGGGTAGGTACTGTGATGACCCGGAAATTTCTGACCAAATTTAAACTTAATCTTGATATGATTTCGACACGATAAGCAAAGTCTGTAATATTGAAATCTCAAAAACTTTGAACGGTGTTCATGCATTCATTTACCCTTCAACTGCCTTCGACGATTCATGAACAATTAATTGTAAATAGATATGTGTGTATGTATATATAAATAATAATTCGAAATATAATTTGAAGTATTATATGTTGTTGTTATTAAAAATTAATAAAATAAAAAATTAGGATATTATAATAATTATTATTTAAAAATATATCTATATATATATATATATATATATATATATATAAAGTATATTGAATATATATATTTGGTTTTGAATTTATTTTGTAAACGACGGTAACACTCAAGTGTCGTTCGATTGATAGTAAACGAGTTAAAAAGGAACTTATATTATTTTAAAATAAACGAAGATCCTAAAATGAGTTATATAAATTATAGGCTTATTTAAAATATATTTAGAAACTACTTGTTGAATTTTAAAACTTTTTATATTTTACTTAGGGTTGGGAGTGAATAACTAATGTAATTTTTATTTAAAAGTTAGTGACTGAATTCTATACCATAATGACCAAAATAAATAAAGACGTTTAATTTAAAAATTTGGGATTTTTCTAAAGACTTTTATCCGCCACTAAATTACAACGGAGTACGATATACCACTTCGAAGAAACTGTGGGTAGAGGCGGCTAAACTTTTCTTTATTGTTCATTGCACGTTCCTTGCAATTACATGATTGTGAGTAAATTAACTAGTATTATATTATTACATTATTTATTATTATATGTATATGTGTGTTCAAGAACAAAACATCACTACCAGGAATACAACTACTGTGCTTAATTGAATGGTAATTGAGTTTACTATGCTTGTTTGATTATCTCATTAATTCTATATACGCACTCATACCCGAAAACCAAAAACTATAACCACTCACCAACCTGTGTCTTCCTTTCTTGTTCTTCTTAGTGAACCCTACACTTCCTCACTACTAGACCACCACAACAATCATTAACAACCGATTAATCATCACTTAGAATCACAACAACCAATTTCACTTCATCACCTTTAACCCACTTAAACTCTTATGATTATATTCTTTTATATGATGGCCAACACACACCCACATCATTTTTCTCTTAACAAGAACAAACTACAACACTCTAAACCCGTACACCATCCTTGAAATCCCTTCTCTACTTCTTCTTTGTTTGTTCAAGAACCACCATTCCATCATTCCACATATATTCTCTATTTCTTTAACCGATGAAACCACCATACACCATCTTTAGTTTCTTTATATTTGTTCGAAAACCAAACCAAACCCACCCACAGCAAACCCATACATGAACCCACTTTGGTTGCTGCTCTTACTCGCCGAATATCATCATCTATTACCACAAAACTCTTTTTACTGCTGCATCACTTTTCTTTTTTGGTTCAACCAATATAAAGAGTCACTTTTGAATATTGGTGGAGGAAGTGGCAGACAAAGGAAATAGTAATACATCATAGTGATTCATAGATGGGTGCTCCTATAATAATATTTTCACATGTAGTGAGTGGAAAGGGTAAGTGGGTTGATTTGACAATCATAAATACGTGTCATCTTTTTTTTTATATATACATGGAAACAAAACTTTGATATATGATGATTATAAACGATGATACTGTGGACCAGAGATGATGATGTGAAAAAGATGCATGATGATGATAAAACAATTCCGTTTCTGTTTCTTATTATTTTCTTTCCAGTCGATGTTAAACCACAATGAACCAGTCGTGAATTATGGGAACAGATGGGATATCCAAGAAAAAGTGTGGGTTCTAGCTCACTATATCTTTCTTTGGCCGCTCAATTTTTACATTGTATCAAATTAAATAGAATTCCTAAATTGTTGCTAATTAGCCCGTAACATTGTTATGTTACTGGACCGATAAAAAAAAAAAAAAAAACATCTTGAACAAACAAACCCACAAACCCTTTTTGCTGCTGCATAACGCTTTCTATTTCTATGGAAATTAAATGCGAAGAAGAGGATGAAATGACGATTGATGATACGCATATATTTTGATTATGATTTTATGTTTATGTTAATGATGAAGATAAAACGTTTAATGATGATGAGGAGGTGAGTTTAAGATGATGATGAGGAAACTGCAAACGAATATGATGATGATGTTATGAACGATGATGATGTTGGAGATGTTATGATAGCGACTATATGATGATACCGATGGTATTATGATGATGTGAATATGAAAGATGATGATGATTGCTATTGTTTCCTGTTTCCAATTCTATTGCCGTTCGAAAGATTACCAGACCAAATCCAATTGCTTTTGGATCGGACTACTCTTGGGCTTTTAAATGCAACATGGGCCTGGTATGATCTTGGGAGTCTGATGATTAGTTGGGCCATTAAAAGTATTGCTGCTCGCCTTTTGTGTATTACTTTGGACGTGACCTAAACCCGACACATATTCAATCCTTTATTCGTTTTCTCGCTCTTATTAAGGGTATGAATTATTATAATTTGGATTTCGATTACTTATATATATATAATTATATGTATAAATATGTTAATATTGTGATATTGATATAGATAATATGATATAAAGACTTAAATTTTTTTTTTAAAGATGGTTAATAGAATTTTGGTTAGGGTTAATTGTTATGTTATAAAAGACTATGAACATGAAAGTATTATAGTGTAGTATATTAGTTTGGTTTATGAGTATTTAAAAATTATAATATTTAATAATGTTAATTACATTAAAATTTTGATTTAAATGGAATTATATTATATAAATTTAAAATGTACAAATTAATACATATGATTATTTATAATTGTAACATATATTATATTTTTATATATAAATACATTAATATATCTTTTTATCACAAATTGATACATAATTTATATACTAATATGTATTTATATTATATAATCACATAATAATTAATGATTACAATAATACAATAACAAAGTATTATATGTAAAGAATATAAATAATTGTTAATAACTCGATATTATACGTTTTCATTTAATTATGAATATTCAAATATTGTAATGTTAATTATTTAAAATTATATAATGTAAATATAGTTAATTTATTTATTAATATAATGATGCAACAAATATTATATAACTAAAACTTTTAATATGTAAATACTATGAAATTAAAATATAAACTTGATTGTGTACTTTTATATGTTTTATAGATTTTTAATATATATAATTGATATAGGTTCGTGAATCCAAGGCCAACCCTGCATTGTTCAGTTGTTCAATATTGTTATATGTATTTTTACTACAAAATACATTTGGTGAGTTTCATTATTTCCTTTTTAAATGCTTTCGCAATATATATTTTTGGGACTGAGAATACATGCGCTGCTTTTATAAATGTTTTACGAGATGGACACAAGTGATCGAAACTACATTCTATGGTTGGATTATCTAATCGAATATGCCCTTTTTATTAAGTCTGGTAATCTAAGAATTAGGGAACAGAAACCCTAATTGACGCGAACTCTAAAGATAGATCTATCGGGCCCAACAAGCCCCATCCAAAGTACCGGATGTTTTAGTACTTCGAAATTTATATCATGTCCGAAGGAGGATCCCGGAATGATGGGGATATTCTTATATATGCATATTGTTAATGTCGGTTACCAGGTGTTCAATCCATATGAATGATATTTTTGTCTCTATGCATGGGACGTATGTTTATGAGAAATGGAAATCTGAAATCTTGTGGTCTATTAAAATGATGGAAACGATTGTTTAAGTTAAACTAATGAACTCACCAACCTTTTGGTTGACACTTTAAAGCATGTTTATTCTCAGGTACGAAAGAAATATTCCGCTGTGTATTTGCTCATTTTATAGATATTACTTGGAGTCATTCATGGCATATTTCAAAAGACGTTGCATTCGAGTCGTCGAGTTCATCAAGATTATTATCAAGTCAATTATAGTTGGATATATTATGAAATGGTATGCATGCCTGTCAACTTTCGATGTAATGAAAGTTTGTCTTTTCAAAAACGAATGCAATGTTTGTAAAATGTATCATATAGAGGTCAAGTATCTCGCGATGTAATCAACTGTTGTGAATCGTTTATAATCGATATGGACTTCGTCCGGATGGATTAGGACGGGTCTTCACAATAAATACCATGTAGAGGGATATATATAGTGTAGTTATAGAATATCTAGTTATAGATATAGATATAGATATATATATATATATATACACACACACACACAGTTGTATAAAAAAAGTAACTAACACAAAAAAAAAAAAAAAAAGATCTTACTCAAGTATTGTAATTCTACTCCTCCACAGGTTCCTATCAGAAGTCATGTCCTCCGTCAATAGAAGCTCTGTCATGTCAAGCTTCAATCTATCCTCCATCCTACGTCTAGGTCTACCCCTTCTCCTAACGCCGGCAACGGCTAGGGTCTCTACTCTCCTAACCGGGGTTAAAAGTGGGCGCCTCCTAACATGCCCAAACCATCTAAGTCGTCCTTCCCTAAGTTTGTTGATGATGTTCTCAACTTCCAGTTTTTCTCTAAAAACTCCATTTGGTATCATATCTAGCATGGTCTTACCACACGTCCACCTAAGCATTCTCATTTCTGCCACATCCATCCTCCTCTCTTGGGCCTTCGTCATTGGCCAACACTCCGATCCGTATAACATGGCAGGTCTGATTGCCACCTTGAAAAATTTCCCTTTCAGTTTAAGGGGGACCTTCTTATCGCACAAAACCCCTTTCGCAGCCCTCCACTTCAACCATCCGACTCTTATACGATGCGTCACGTCCTCATCTATCCTTCCCGAATTGTGAAGCATCGAGCCTAAATATCTAAAGGATTCTTGCGGGGGTAAAATCTGATCCCCAATTCGTATATCCACTATATCGTCGAGTTCCTCTTCGCTCGTCTTGAAATCGCATCTAAGGTACTCCGATTTAAGTCTGTTAATCCGTAGGCCATTTGATTCTAAGGCGGTCCTCCATTGCTCAAGCCTTCTGTTAAGCTCATCCTGGGAATCCGAAACTAATACAATATCATCGGCGAAAATTAGGCACCATGGGATGTTGTCTTGTATCCTATGAGTCAACTCGTCTAGGATCAAAGCAAAAAGATAAGGGCTAAGAGCAGATCCCTGATGTAAACCTACCTCTACAGGGAAAAACCCTGTGTTTCCTACCGTCGTACGTACACGAGTCTTCGCCCCCTCGTACATATCTCTAATAGATCTTATATATCTACTTGGGACACCCCTAGCATTAAGAGTCTTCCAAATCAGCTCACGCGGGACACAGTCATAAGCTTTTTCCAAGTCTAAGAACGCCATGTGTAGGTTCTTTTGTTTTTCCATATACTTCTCCATAAGGCTTCTAACTATGTGAATCGCTTCCATCGACGAGCGTCCTGGCATGAAACCGAATTGGTTCTCTGAAACCTTTGTCTCGCGTCGAAGCCTCGTCTCAATCACTCTCTCCCAAAGCTTCATAGTATGACTAAGTAACTTTATGCCTCTATAGTTACTACATATTTGCGCATCTCCCTTGTTCTTGTAAATGGGAATAATCTCACTGAGTCTCCATTCCATAGGCATATTTGCGCTTCTAAACGTCGTGTTGAAAAGGTTGGTCAACCATCTAACCCCATCGCCTCCTAGGCACTTCCACGCCTCAATCGGAATTTGGTCTGGTCCTACTGCTTTGTTTCTCCCCAACTTTCGTAGGGCCAATCTAACTTCCTCCTGGTTAATCCTCGTGCAGAAACAGTTGTTTTGAGACTCCCGAACCTCGTGGGGTTCACCGTTCCGCTCTGGTCTTCCCATACCGAAAAGGGATGCAAAATATTCCTCCCATCTTTTCCTAATAAGGTCTTCTCTCACTATACTTTGACCAGCTGCATCCTTGATAAATTTGATGTTACCTAAGTCCCTGCTTCTTCGCTCCCTAGCTTTGGCTATCCTATATATGTCATTAGCTCCCTCTTTAGAGTCTAGTTTCCTATATAAATCTTCATATGCTTTGTCTTTTGCAATTGCTACGGCCTTCTTTGCTTCTCTTTTAGCTTCTTTATATCTTTCTTCTACCCTAGTTCTCTCTTCAGGTGTCCCTTCTCCAAAAGTAATGAGCTCCCTAAACCTCGTCTGCTTTAGCGCGACTTTCGTTTGGACATCGTCACAAAGCCACCACGACTCTCTTCTACTCTTATGGGCTCTCGATGTCCCTATTGCCACTCCTAAGGTCTCTTTTGCCACATCTCTGATAGTGGACGCCATGCGATTCCATATCTGGTCTGAGTCAGTAGGGGCAATGTAATCCCCTTCTACACTCAATCTATCAACAACAGTCGCTCTAAAAGTCTCCGCATTCGCTCCATAGAGGTTCTTCCAAAGGATTCTAGGTTGTACTGCCCTAGCCCTCCTGCCAACTCTTCCCCTAGTGACTAGGTCCATGACCAGCAACCGATGCTGGGAGGAGCACGTCAAAGCTGGAAGGACCTTACAGTCCCTACAGGTCCTAAGTTCCCCTTTACGAAGAAGCAAAAAGTCAATATGGGTACTACGACCCCCGCTATGGAATGTGGCTAACTGAGCATCCCTCTTCTTGAAGAAAGAGTTTGCTACCACCAACTCGTGGGCAATGGCAAACTCAAGAATAGAGCGCCCCTCTTCATTTCTAGGACCAAACCCAAAGCCCCCATGGGCTCCCTCATAGCCTTCTACCTCCGCTCCAATATGTCCATTTAGATCACCACCTATGATCAGTCGATGGTCAGCTGGGCACCCCCTCACCACCTCATCTAACAATTCCCAGAAACTATTCTTTTCCGCATCACCTAAACCCGCATGAGGTGCGTATGCACTAATGACCGTGAAAACACCTATTTTTGGAGGGAGCTGATTCTTACACACAATTTTTTATCTATGTAAACATAATTACCTATTTTATCCTTAATCATACTTACTTTGTTAAAATTTTCAAAAGTAAAACTAAAACTTTAATTTTATAAGATAAAAGTGTATCAATCAAAAAAGCAGGTGTGTGAAAATCAAATATTTTTTTCTTTTTTGCGTCGTCAGAAACCCATAGCTGAGTATCAGAACTCAGAAGGATAGATAACAACCAACACCCACAAATCTTTTTACACCAAATAATTATGCCTTCTATAACACTATTAACCCAAACATGTTTACTCGAAAAGAATCTCAATCATCTCAATCCAATCACCCAAAAAAACTGCACAAAAAATCCCACAACTTGCTCTTCATTTTCATTTCCAATTAAAGTTACAAGCTTTAATCTTACCAACATAAAATTACTATCTTGTAACTGCACTTCTGCATTATCTTCATCAGTAACTTTAAAACCCAATTGGGTAATTGAAGAAAATGAAAGAGGGGTGTTTGTAGTTGTTAACTTTTATCAATTTGTGTTCATTAAAGATCCTGAAGATGAAGTCTCTAAGCATCTTGAGTTTCTAAAGGTTTCCAATTTTGTTTCTTTTTTACTATTAGTCTATACAATTGTGCTAGACCATAACTATACACTAATAATTAGAGTAAAAAATTTTATTACTTGGTTAAGTTTGTGAAATTATAATTGCTGCTTTTTATAAAAAGTAATAGTTTTGTACTTTTTTCTTCTTGTTTGATACTCATTTGTAACAATTCTTGACATCAATCATACTTTTATATGTATTATGTAGTTCCTTTAAATCTATTATAATGGATATGTAAGGAATTTGTTACACTAATGAAGTTAATGAGTGATGGCTAGTGTTTTGGGTGAAGTTTGGATGTGCATTTGACATTTTGAGCTCAACATACTTTATGATAAAAGCTAACTATTTATGGTCAAATTTTTTTTTTTTTTTGTTTTTTTGTTTTTTTGTTTTTGTTTTTTTTTTGTTTTTTTTTGGAGCAAAATGAAAGAAGTTGATGCAAGAATAGGGAATATTCAAAATGATTATCTGATTTGATTTTTTTCTTCAAGTTGCTATAATCCCTTCATATGATTGTATGATTTATATAAATATATTTGATTTGATTTACTCTGTTTTGTAATGATCGTTTTTAGGGTCGCGACATACATGGTCGGATATACATAAACGAACAAGGGATCAATGCTCAGGTAAACCACCTTCAAACATTCTTTCTTGCATTTACCTATAAATGGGTCAATTCGGATTGTATATCTCTTAAACAGATCAAATAAATAAACTTACCTATAACTTGACACATACAATTTCATAAGTTTATTTTGCAAAAACTTTTTTGACTTTGAGATGATTGCTAACTTGCATGATTTGTAAATTTATACAGTACAGTGGGCCATCAGAAGATGCTATTGCATATGTAAGCTGGTTAAAAGAAGATGAAAAGTTTAAAGATATATTAGTACAAATATCGTCTCCTATACTCAGACACGCTTTCCCGAGGCTCCAACTGCGATATAAACCTTCTCTTGTACAGGCAAGCGTAAAAACTTGTTACTGTTAATTTTATTTTCATTATACCGCCTTTTTTTATTAGTTTTAAGGAAACAGGTCAAATGGTTTGTTAATAATAAGAGAAACGGGTCAAATGGGTAAACCACTTGAAAGTGTATCACTATCCATGGCTCATTCTGGTGTAATTTGCTTTACTTTTACATATAAATCTTTTATTAGTACAGTTTAGGATTTTTGATGCATTAAAAATTTAAGCTTTGGGCTACTTTTGACCCGTTTGACACATTTGATTTGTCTTTTGTGTTAACTGTTTAAGATAAAACACGACCCATATCATCCAAGAGATAAGTAGATAAGTCAAGATTGCCACATCTAGTAAAAAACTTGAGTATCGCTCAACTTTTTTTTAACTATTATGGAAATGTTTTTCTTTAGTTGGAAGGAGGGGTATCACATCTTCCTTTAGTTGACTCGTCTATGCGAGCAACACCTATTACACCAGCTGAATGGAGACAAAGAGTAGAAGCAGCAAATAAAATCAATGTTTCATCATCTTCTAATATAAGTAGAGACGCTATTCTATTGGATGTGAGAAATGGTACATGTTCTCATTGTTTCCTTTTATTATTTTGTTTATTAATGGACCAAGAAAATACTTTTTAGTTTTTCCCCACAAAACAAGGTAAAGATTAAGATTTTTAACTCTTATTGACAGGTTATGAATGGGATATTGGTCACTTTCGTGGAGCTCAACGACCAAACGTTGATTGTTTTAGGAGTACGACGTTTGGGATATCTGAATCAGAGGTATAACTTGCTCAACGTTTGCATATAAGTATATATTGCGGGACTGAAAATTCGGAACATATGAAGTGGAGTGTAGATGTGGTAAAATGGGCGGGTCCTGCAGGATGGGTAACAGGTTGGAATGGTGTTAAAGCAGGATGGGTAATTTTTACCATGGATCAAAAACAATTCGGGTCTGGCTGACCCATCCACAATTTTTATGTTTTAAATATGCTTAAAATATATTATATTAAGATAGCTGTTTTGAATATAAAGATTTAAGCAACTTAGTGATTATAATTTTGTAATCATTCAATTGCACTTTGGGTCACATTTTATTTGTTCGACTTGTTTCAACTTAAGTAAGTTTCTGATATTTAACTTGTTTGACCCGTTAGACACATAACCCAAATCATTCCATTTTCTAATGATTGAAACTATCGTGTTTATTTATCTGATGTAGGACATGGCTACAGATCCTTTAGCAAATGTTGATAAAGAAAATACGGAAATATTAATGTACTGCACCGGAGGCATTCGTTGTGACGTATATTCTACTATCCTTAGGTACTCCCCTTTTTACATCCTTTGTTTTCTTCATCTTGCTATTTTCATATAATCTCAACCTGGATCAATCCACTTTCTTTGAAGACCCGTTACTATATATTAAGTGGCATATTGGGCGGGTTGGGCAACGGATCGTTTCTAAGTGGGTAATTTGATGTGTGGGCTAAATTGGGTCTCATTTTATTGAACTTGTAAATTTTAACTATTTTTCTATAAATAGTTGGCATTTTTAATATGATTAAGAGATCATATTATTTCAGCGATGATCTAATTTTTTAAATAAAATAATTTGGATGTTCTGTGCTGTAAATTTCCAATTTGGGAGACTTTTAACCCGTTTGACATCTTCTACACATTTGACATGTTTCCTGTTAAACTTTTTAATACCTGTTTGACATATTGGAAATACAACATAACCTAAGTTGACCCATTCGTAAGTAGATGGGTCAAAATTATGACCTGCCCACCTCATTTATATATACAAGCTTGATATCAAGTTATCAACCCTATATATAATATAAATTGAACAGTTATATATATGTTTGAGTTTGCTTAAATTGAATTTCTTATTTCTTATATTTTGATAGACAAAGGGGTTACAAAAAGTTGTATACATTAAGAGGAGGAATTTCACATTATCTTGAGTGTGAAGGCCCGGTTGAATGGATCGGGAATCTATTTGTTTTTGACTCTCGGCTCTCTCTACCGCCTTCTTCGGTTAAATCTGATGCAACTAGTGATGAAAACGTACCACCCAAAGTCGATGATAAAACGGTGTTTGCTAAATGTTATATTTGTGGTTCAGAAGTGTCTGAGTTGAGGCATCGAAATTGTGCAAATCTTGACTGCAACCTCCTATTCCTGTAAGTATATAAACAACCTTACTCTGGTTGCCACATCCTCATATTCCAATGGGTCGAACGGGTCAAATGTGTCAAAACTCATCTGAAATATTTTGAATGCATATACCTCCTATATCGTTATGTTAGCATAAGTTTATATAACTGGGATTAGTAGTTAGAACTTGTTCATGTATTATTGTATGAATGTGATGTGTGCTTCATCTTCAGGTGTTGCTCGAACTGTGTTGACAATTTAAGAGGATGTTGCTCTTCAAACTGTACTACTGCTAATCGACTTAGACCTGTGCTTCCAGGTCATGAAAGATACAAAAAATGGCATCACTACCGGGATACATAGAGACCGACTAAAGTCAATTAAGTCAGCTATTATTTTAACAAGTTAGTATTTTGGTAACTTCAGTTTTGAGTCATTTAAAGGATGCATTCAGAAATGTATTTTGCTTTTTTGTGTCATCAATGCATATGAGTTGCAGAATGCTATTCAAGTCATCCTCTCAGTGCCTTGGTTTTAGATGTCGAAGTCATCAATTTTATATAGCAATGGTGGTTTGTCATATGCACTCAGTGTGTTACGAAGTATTTGGTCTAGCTTGTCTCTAAAAGACTAAACGGATAAGATTTTCCTTCTTCATGTTGCCTAGTATGGAGTGTCAGTGAGGTTTGAACTTGAGACCTGTTTTGATAGATATCAGACCTTAATCACTAGGCTATCTCGGGATGGTTTGTGAAAAAGTGAGGAGCGGAAAACTTGAAATATGTCTAAACAAGTTTGGAAAAATTACATGAAAAAATTGTAGTTAATATATGAAAAGACCTTTTCAATCCAATACCTCGACACGAACCGAAAAAAACATAGACAAATACCACAAACGAGTGAAGACGCAGAACTAAGGGTCGAGCCTCATCGGGTTGGTTTCGTTTGGTTCTTGCATTGCCCTATTCTTGTTGGGTCCTTTTGTTTAGTTTGGCCCATCATGTTGTCGGTTTTATGTACGGTTTTGATTTAGGTGAGGCTCAGTGTAGACAGTTTTGTAATATCGCTTTCTAGGTACGAGCTTATCAGGTTTCTCCTTTGTATCCTTCGTTGAAGACTTTTTCTTTTCGAAAACGTTTTCCATCATTATACTATAAGTTATCATTATTCCATGTACTCACTCGTTAGCAATCCTCATATGACACTTTATTCTAACAGGAGTAATACTTTTTGTGGGATCTAGATAAGTTATACATATCGAGTTGAGCAATATGTGCACTTCTCTACTATTGTGGTGCTAGAATCTGAGAGCAGCTTGGTTATAACAACATAGTGTTAAGGTTCTTTTGTACATCGATATATGTGATGTCACGTCTTCAGTTTTATGACATCATTACCAATAAAGAGGCGTTTCCATGAAACTAAACTGTAAACAAAGTGGAAAAATAGGAACACATGCAAATACTTAAATGTACGGAATAACCTCATATATATTCTATTAAAAGACCACCTTTTATACATTTTCGAAATGGCCAAATCACAATAATGGTCCACTAAACTAGCATCAAATGAAAAAATTATGAAAAACTACAGTAACTAATTAGGAAGTCACAACTTGTCATAAAGCAACGAGAAAGTTCTTAATCTTAATACCTTTCTCACTTTAGATCGAGCCGCTATCTAATCATTGTCACTCACTACAATGAAACTGAGTGGAAAACGACGAGCATGGAGTTAGAAAGAACAGATCTATACCTTTGAGTATTCCCAATCAACGACGAGGATCATGATGGCGTTTGAATGTCACCTTCACAAAATTTCCATGATCCACCATCTTGCCTCTTCAGCAAATAACGAATGGTGTATGTACTGAAATCAGTCATATCAATAACGTTTAGAAAGATATTTAGTAAAACTTTTAACAAGGGATAAAAATGTGTTACCCGCCCATTTTCCCACCTTTATTTTCTATCAAAAATTACCTGTAATAATTAGGGTTCTTCTGATGAGACTCATCCACAAGTTCAGCTGCTTCCTCAACAAGAGCCTCTATTTCCGCTGTTTCTTTGCCCATCCCATCCGACAAAATGTCAGCTCGAATGATCGACAACTGCAGCAATACGAATCTCCAAAAGCAGCGCCTCTCTTTTGCTGACTCAGCCAACACCTTCCACTGTTTTCATTCAATAAAAAAAAAATAATAAAATCACTCCTCATACACTTAATACTTTTACATGATGTTTGTTTTTAAAGATGTCTTTTGTTTAAAGATCTGCAGACTATGTCTGTAAAGAAGATGTGGCCTAAAGGTCTGTATGCTGAATAGTGAAGAATGTTTGTTTTTAAGTCACCAAAGTATTTTAATCATGTCTGCAACACTTAGAAGCATATTTCTAAGTTCGCGGATAGAAAAAGACATTATTTTATCTTATGTATTTAGAAAAACAAACAGTCTGCAGTAAAAATCATCTGCGCGCGCACAAATAAGACATAACAAGATCTGCAGACTGAAGAACAAACAACACCTTACTCACATCATCTTACGTATCGATCAATTCCAAAATATCTAAGAGCTATACAAAATGCTAATTACCTGGAGAAGCATCGGCTCATCAAGAACATCAACAAGATTATGAACTCGGTAATTAGGCCCAAGAGCTTCAGCTTTAACCGCTTGCCATTGCTTAACAAGGGCTTCAGCTTCTTCAACATGCATCAACCTCCTAGGAGAAATTGAACTTGTAGCAACGCTTGAATCTTGTAGACCTCCATCTTCAAATCGACTATGGATCTTTTTCCTTTGCATTAACGACAATTTCATTAAAGTGTCGGCAATAATATTCCCTTTGTTACGCGCAGATCCCCATATACCATGAGTAAGAGAGCCGGTGTTCACCCTTGGTTCACCATGAAACCAACTAGATGCCCTCCGTGGGCCCCAAACTTGCACGCGTGTTAGCTTAAATGTAGCAAACATTAAACATGCCATGGCTGTTATATAACCCATATACCTAACTGCATTATATGGATCCAGCCAAACTTCCCAAACTTTATTATAGTTTGCACCTATATTTCTCTTTAACTGAACTGCAGGGTAACTTTCGCTTTTACTGCTATTCGCTGTTAGTGGGCCCCGTAAATCAGATGGAGTCAACTGCTTTACAGTTGACCCGAGACGTGGAGAAGTAGATGTATGATCCTCAAGGGCTCGCCACTCAGATGAAAGAGATGGAGAAATCGATCTTTGACTTAGACCAGGTGATGTCTGTGCGGTTCTTTTTCTTTGTTTGCTTTCTGAAAGCTTCTTTTCGTTACTAAAATAGTTATTCTGCATAAATGAATTTCAATAATTACACTTCATACACCTTAAAAGCTAGAGGTGGCGATTTAGACCAATTCACTTAGAAACAAGTCCGCTTAGATTAAGCTGACAAGGATCAATTGTTCAAATGACTCTAAGTTTTGAAAAGGTCAAAGTTTCTTTAAGAGTATTTATCATGCTTACAGCCTCTCAGCGCGTTCTATTTCAGAATATATTTTTTATTACTGTAATAACTTGGTTTTGGTAACCATATTGACCGCATTAATTATTTAAAATTAAAAAGACAATAATGTTTATCGGTCAACCAATCCTTCAGCTTTAACCCGCCTACAAAACTCACCAAAGATGGAGAACAATCCTTTGTGTCTGGAAACAGGCGAAGTATAGCATCATTGACCCATGATTCCTGGTCAATTAAGTAAAATCATTGACTAACATGGCATCTTTTGGTGAATGAAAATATACTGACAGCCGTTAGTTACGGGAATTAAATCATAGCATGTACATTAATTCATAAATGAAAGCATACAAGTAACTTCTTTGCGTTTGAAGCATCCTTCGGGTCTTTCCCTGAGATCAACGTTCTTGAAGTAGAATTCGAATTTGACTCAACTTGGTGTAGCTTTCCAATAACCACAGCCTCATCAGCCTACAAGCACAAAGAACGATAATCAGTAAATTTTAATGGAAAAAAACTTCTACGTGCACAGTTTGTAGATATAATAGATAATCACCTCTCCTAGAAGGAACATACAGAAGGCTTCTTCAAGCTTCAAATCAATGCCTTCTGCTGCCATTAAACACTCACAGATAGTTTTGGCTTTCTTAATCTACAAAATAAAACACCAACAGAGTTTCATGAGCAGATACGATTTTCAAATATTTGAACTATTTATCTATAAACACCTTCACGTACCCAACAACCATTAAGTTACATCTAACTTAGATAACTGAAAACGGGTCGAACGGGTCAAATGTCGCACAAACAGTTATTTTTTGGTAGCAAACATTTACTATGGCCGACTGTTAAAGTCCCCCAAAGTGTATTTCTATTGCATCAAACATTTACTCCAGAAACATATATCATAGCAAAATAATATAACCTTAGTTACCATATTTGACGGACTGGTTAATAATAGAGAACTTCTCCATTTTGCCCCACCTCTACAATTGGTGAATTAGAAGATGAAAAATGTACCAGGTTTCTGAAAGGAATATACCATCTCTATTTGCTTGCTTGAAAAACCAAGGGCCAAATGAGCCATCATTACAGTATAGAGAGAGGTTGTATCAACTACAACTCTCTGATTCTGTGACTCGAGTGACTTCCTGTTCTTGCGTGTAATAGCTAGACTGTCCCATGTGAGAAGTTCAACAATTTCAGCAGCCAAAAGTTTATTTAAAGCTTGATTCAGAAAAGATGCCCAATCATCTATTTGACATGATGATTCAACGTCTAGGCCCTGTCTAAGCAGTTCCCGAAGGGCTGCAATTGCCCCGACTCTCCTCTCCGCATTTTCTTGTGTATGAGGCATGCCTAACAACTCAAGTGTACAGGCAGGAACAAGTTCTTCCAAAGATTCTTCAATCTATTTCAGATGTTGCAAATTAAGCATATCAGTTCTTAAAACTCCTAAAGGGTGTTTTAATGTGCATTTTGAAGGTGATTAGGTGATACAATAAAAAGTGAAACTAAACTACTTATGCATCCCTCTATTCAACCCTGTTTTAGACTCGTCAAGTGTTTCAATAGAATAATTTGGATCATAACCACCTTATTAGTTAAGGGTTAATCAACCAGTTTTCAGTTATTATCAGTTTCATACATGGTGCAATAAGAAAAATGATTAAGTAAAAAAACAAAGTTAAGTATTTATCCCTCTGTTTACCCTCATTAACCTCATTCTAGCTAATATTAACTTTTAACCATCCTCCCTGCCTTATCAGCATTTTATATTCAAATAAAGAGAAGACACGGGTAGATATTACCTGAGATAACAATGTCATCTTCTCAAGTGAAGGTTTGCTCTTAAGAAGACTCTGAGCACGAGCTAAAGCTTCAAAGCCTTGGGAAATCTTGTTCTTCTCAAAGTTTATTTTTGCTATAGCACACTTCAAGAAAGCACCTATAATAAGAAAATGATAAAACTCTGAAGAAAAAAGAGACGGCAAGCACAAACCTCTTTCAGATTTTTCTTACCTCTGCAAGAGCCATTGATAAAAGCAAATCATGAACAAAAGGCTTAGAATCAGTGTGTTGTAATGCTGTTCGCCCAATATCTAAAGCAAGCTTCTCTTCTCCAACCTAGAATATAGCAAAAGCAAGATATATTACAACTCAAACAACGACATTCATGAGAGGAGCAGCGTAGATCAAGAGGTGACAAAATGGGTTAAATGGTAATTGGTCACAAAGCGTGAAATTTAGGTACCGGCCAAAACGTATTGTGTTGGATAGACTTAGAAAACTTTTGTCCAGAAATAGTTACATAGCTATAAAATTTCAATGTTAACCTATTAATTAAATGACGTGATAAAGGAAGTTATAGAATTAAACATACAGTTTCGGCGACTTTCAACCCATTTGAACAGTTCCTTCTAACCTTTTTTACGTTTGGGTCAAAAGTAGCTGCTACGGAGTGTACCTCTTGAAGCAGGCAAAGAGCAGCAGGCAACCAGGACCATGGAATTTGAAGAGATGACTTTGGTGGAACTTTTTCCCTTAGATTACCAGCATAAGCTGCTTCAAAAAGAAGCTTATCACGCACATCCATCAAAAGATTCTGAAAATATATGATACAGACAAAACAAGGAAAAATGATGTATGATATGCTTCACACTGTACTTTAGTATTTTTTTTTTTTTTAGAACAGCCACTGTACTTTAGTATTAAAAAATGTGTACAAAGCAAATCAAGTTTATTGCTTGCAATGTAAGAAAGGTATCATATTGATAATATTATGCATGTTAAGTGATAAAATACATGCAAAAAATAAATGAAAAATCACTTGCACCTGGCGAGATACAGTGGTATCCATGGTGTACCCTTCTTCAATCTCAGCATTTTTTAGATGCTTTACGGACTTAACAATCTCATCTTTCTCTGATTTACCAGGAATGCCAAGAATCTGCAACGTAAGTAAGTCAAAATGATAACCATTTTAACTAATAGATCCCAAATTTCCTATTGACACCGACAATGATTGTATTGAGTCCCTACTCCCTAAGCATCATCATTATCTCAGTCACCTTAGGAAAAAATCATGTTCCATTGTGAAAATGAAAATTATTATCTATATTCAATGCCAAAGTCTAATAGAAAATTGCATTATCTCATCTCATTAGCAATTGGCAATTCCATTGTAGGAGTTCCCATCTGAACATATCAATCCCAATCAATAATTTCAGTAACTACTTATCTTTCTTCTTTTAGTTGTATATACACGAAACAAATATACTATAAGAAGCCCTTTCTTAATACCTAAAAGGCATTTCATACATCCAAGGTCCTGTAAGCAAAATGACAACAACATTATTAATGACTAGTTGACATATGATATTAACTCACTCTTCAAACTCCAAAAGATTACACTCAATCCCTTTCTACTATTTGTTCATATTAGACAGCTTAAGGATTCTTTGATAATCTTATTTTCTCGCTTATGGCTTCGGGGATATGGAATATCCAGATAACTCATTCATTAGGGCACATGATCTTACCAACTTGAGCTTGTGAACTTCAATATCGTGAAAATTATTTTGTGGTTACGATTGCAAACGTCTAAAAGAGCATTCCCAATCTAGGACGAGATATCCTAGAACTCATCCTGTTAGATTTTTTTTTTTTTCTAATAAACAAACTTAGTGGCATCAACTCACCTCTGAATAATACACACACACACACATAGCACTAAACTATATATCCTCCAAATAAAACACAATTTGTGCATAGTTCACTACATAATTCCACTATTAGACTGTTAAATCCAATGATATTCACTACTAATAGCACCTTAAAAGCAATACAAAACAGAAATTAGACCTAATACTATCTACATTTTAAACAAAACAGAAATTAGCCCTAATACATATACATAAATCATCCACATAGAGAGATAAAAGTAAACCTGATAACAGGTAACAGGTATTTCAACATAAGCTGACCGAGTATGATGATTCACATTACTATTACTATCAGCAACACGAACATCAGCAATTTCACGGCCGGTTACAGCCAACGAAACGCCTCTTTTCCGTCTTCTATATGACGAAACCCTAGAAAATAAAGGATCGTAATTATAATAACAACCGGTGAATTCGTTAGGGTAAGGGATGTAGTTTGTTAACTTTTTGTGCGTTTTGTTGTTGATTTTGTTATTTGGAGAGAAGACGAGTAAAATGTGAGATGAATCAATAGCTGTTGTTGCTGCCATTGATGAAACTGTGCTACTGTTGTTGTAGGTTTGTTTAAGTATTGTGTGAATATGATGATTTCATGGTGTGAAGAATGTAGAAAGGAGAGAATGAGTGAAACTGAAGAAAGAATTGGGGAGCAATGGAACGGACAAAAGGAGCAAAAGCTATATTTCTGGAATTTGGAATGTCTACTTTTTGTGATCGAGGCATTTTGGAATCACAAAAATTTAGGGTACTTATTTTTTGAGCTTATTTTTAGGGTGTTTTCTTTGGTTAAACACTTACTCCTTTTTTTAACATCAATTTGAAATTTCAGGGGACTCATCTCCCGTAGTTGCATAACTCGCCATCAACTACTGTCCTGGACGAAACTCGGATTAATCCGAGAGCATGGTCGGTAAAACCCCACCTCCCCGCTGCCCCGCACTAAGCGAAAGGCGACATGAGTGGATACTTCAGGTTAGGGATAACATTGAGTGCAATGTTGTATTCCAGCAGAGTCGAAATCCTGACCTCTCTCTAAGCTACAGCTCAATATTCTAAAACCAAATTTTAGAACCAAATTCTAAAATTATTGAAAATCAAATTTTAAAGACAAGGCCGTTAGCACGGAAGTGGAGAAGTTAGGCATTGTATAAGTAAAATGTTTGATGTTTTAGATCTGTCCGGATCTTAGACATATCAGTTTCATTTTCTTCTTTTTCTTTCTAGCTATTAGAAATTGATTCAAAATATACATGATCATGTTTCATTGTTTTGTATGTAATGTGTAAGAAAGTCGCAGTAGTAACTTACATTTGGGCGTCTACGTGCTTCTATACATTTAGATAAAAATGGTTTGAAACTATATGGGGAAGTGTATATGCCATTTCTCTGTTACAGATTTCTGGTCACCCTTATATTGACACGTGTCCCCAAAGTCTTACAAATTAAAACCAAATTTTAGAACCAAATTCTAAAATTATTGAAAACCAAATTTTAAAGACAAGACCGTTAGCACGGAAGTGGAGAAGTTAGGCATCGTACAAGTAAAATGTTTGATGTATTAGATCTGTCCGGATCTTAGGCATTTTTTAAGGCCTTTGATGGTCTTGTTTTCGTTGTTTATCGTTTTGTTTTATGTCAGGTTTGTTAGTTTGTTAGTTTAGTTTTAGCCATTTGGTTGGTTTTGTATCCTTTGTTTGTTGTTAGGACTTGAGTGGTTCGTTTTGCTCCTAGCCCTTCTGTATGTTGTATCTGTTACAGGTCCTTTTATTTTTAATGAAATATATAAGTTTCTTTTTCACAAAGGAAAAATTATTTTTTTATTTGCCTATTACTCTGTTTTCAATAATTTTGTTTTAGAAAAAAAAAAAAAAATACACCGTTATTAGTAAATACATGTACAACTCAAAAGACAGATTGTTATCTTATAATTTCTCAATAAAACTATACAAAGATTGAATGTCATAATACGATGACTGAATAACTGAAATTTTTTAGACCCCGCACTTACTAATATACAGTAGTTAGTTTCAGTTTCTTTTATTATACTCCGTACAAAAGAACAAAAACAATTAAAAAGAAGAGTTAACCCATCATTGTTCATATTGGGAACTTTTAAATAATACTACAAATTTGTGTCATTGGTAGACGAATAAAGACAAAGATTAGGACGGGACAAAGACATCCATTGCGACAGCTCTAAGTAATCTCGTGTACCCTCACGTTCGTGTCACATCTCAAAATTTAATTAAAATTTCTAACGATCATTAGTGACGGGGACTGCTAGCATAATTTGTTCAAACTATAGTGACTAACCACATAAATAAAATACATAAATTACCTGTGTAATCTAGGATAAGTCACAGGAACCAACCCACTTAAATTTTTCTAAAATCATACACACGACACATCTTTACATGAATTTTCAAGTCACGATCTTTTAATAAGGCCCCGTTTAACTCACGAAATTCAATGAGATTCCGGCAGAATTGGACATGGAATTGAGACATGCGTCGTGTCTAAATTCAATTCCAATTCTGCCGAAATCTCATTAAATTTCGTGAGCCAAACAGGCCCGAGTAATGTGTTAAACTGATAATTAAGCAATAAATTTCTGTTTTTAGCCTCATACAAAAGAGCTCAGAAAAATAAAGGTAAGGCGTTAGTTACACGAATAACGCACTAAAATGTTTCTTTAATGATGGTTTTGCTACCGCTTACGACGGTCATTCATCACGCATGTGAATCATACGCATAGAATCTCAGCCACACTGTTTAATATTTCTCACGAGTCACTAGCATTGTAAGCAATGATCTATTTTTCGTTCAAATAAACTCCATAGTGCATAGAAGATGTAAGAATTCATTAGCATGGGGTGTAATTGAATCTGACGGCACACTTCGTTTAAAATCAAGTCAAGCACCCCAGTCTTCATCACTCGAATCCTGCACATAAATTTTGATTATGAAATATGTCAGGTACAAAATTTTGCATAAACATAGTTTTACCAAAGTAATTGGTGCAATATAACAACATACTTTTAGTCTTTTACTAAAGTTATTTAAAAGTAAGGAATGTTTTCATCTATGCTAATACTTGATGTGTGTTTCTCTAATTGGTAAAAGTGTGACAATATGTTGGTAATTTGTGCAGTATGGATAACATTTTATGCATTAGGTGGATAATTAAGAAAAGTAGTTTTTGTAGTTGTGCAATTCAAACATATTAGGGGTAATCTTACCTCTGATGGATCTGAAATCTCTTCAATTTCATCATCAGAAACCTAAAAGAATGGCACGTTGTCAAACAAGAATCTAGAAATATTGTTGATAGAAGTTAACTAAGGAGGACAACAGCAATAGCAATGGAGTATTGAGTGCCTCGAGTGCTAAAATCTTATATAATGAAATAAGTTGAAGGAAAAAAAAAAAAAAAAAAAAAGTTGAAAAAAATTCAAGAGTAGGTTTTAAAAATTCCGGACTTTCAGTCGATAAGAATACCTTGGGCTTCTTCTTCCTCGGGGTAGATTTAGTACCTGCATGTGAGAAGCATACATTGAATTTAAACTAACAATTGAAGCCATCTTTTCAATTTACCCGTTCTTTGAATGCTAAGTTTTTGGTTACCCATTTGACCCATTAGAGATATAAGTAATACAACTAACACCAAGCGACTTAACAATAATTATGGGTCAAGATTGCCACTCTAGACAAGGAAATATGGAAATTGGGAGAAAAAACGATACCAGTCTTTGTTTCTTTCAGTGCTTTCCCCTTTTGCGTTGATCCTTTTATCTGCAAAACAATTGCTGGCTCATTTCGACATGCGTATAAATGCAAAGAGAACGTTACAAGTAGAGATTGCAAATGGGTGACTTGAAAAACGTCATTTCCTAGTTTAGGTCAAATGGGCTGGATCAGGCTACGTTGACCATAAATACTTATAACGATTGTAGTTGTTATACAAATTAAAAAAGACTATGAGTATCTTTAGGCCCATTTGTCCAGTTATTTTAGCTAAACTTTTAGTTAAAACACAACCAATATCAATACATTCATAAGTGGGTACAAACTACCACCTCAAATTAAAATTTAATTAAGTTATTGAGAGAGGCAGATCTTACTTTACTTTGTTCGACCTTATCATCCATAGATGGCTCCATCAACTTTTTCCTAAAAACTGGGAAAAAAATTATAATCTTAGTGGCTAATACATGACCAACTAATACTTTCAGTTCGAGATAAAGCAAATAGAATATAACACAAAGAAACCTTTTGATGACTTTGGATGCGGTGATGTGTTCACTGCCATCTATAAATATCATAAATTATCAGAACAAGTCCTCAGCAATAGGATTTGAACTAAAGGTACGTAAACCATACTAAAAAGGCATGACGAAAATATTAATTGAGAAGAACGAAGTGCTAATATCAATATCAAAGGTTTAAAGCCTGACCTTTTCTTCTTTTTTCTTAAATAATGTAGATATAGTGGTCTGAACAAGAGAACTTTGATTATTCTGAGAACTATCCTTCAATTTGGTTGCTGATTTGCTCGTCTCTAATAAACTTTCAGAACATTTTGTTACTTCTGTTTCTTCATCATTTTTATCGCCACTGTAAAACAGAACAAAGGGATTTTCAGTCTATTTGTGGTAAAAGGAACATATCAGCAGACACCTCAGAACAAATCTAAATTGATTTTGGTTAAAACGGGTCATTTTCTAGTAAAGAACACAACTGGCCAAGTTGGGTTGGGTTAGGTTATATAGGTTTCAGATCAATGGCAAAAGTATAAACAAGTTTTCAGAAAATACCGTATTAAACTTGCACCAATTTCATTATCTTCCCGATCAGAAGAATCGGTTTCAATATCCAAATCAATCGCATCATCCGCAGAAGAAGATTCAGCAAATCTGTACCAGGAAAGATCCTTAGCAATATGCATAAACACAGAAGGTATTCAAAATAAAATGAAGATTCTTACTTAAATGTTTTTCCAGATGTTCGTGCTGAATGTCTAGTTGCAGTTTTTTGACTTGATTCATTCAGATCACTTTCATTAGTTTCATTGTCAGAAAGTTCAATATCCGATTCACGTTTGGGAGAGTGTTGTTGTTTCACATTAGTTACTCTACTGTGGCTCACTCCTTGAACTCTCTCATTTGTAGAGCCTGCGCCGCCTATAAACTCATAATCGTTTTGCTGTTCCTGTGACCAATAATAGATGATAAGAGCAAGATTACACAAAAAGTAACGAACTAACGATGACTATTTAGAAGGTCATTAATGTATTTATTTCAAGGGAGCACTGACCGTTGTCATGTTTTCCGGAAAACTGAGTCGGGTTTCCTCTGGGTTCTCTTCCATGGTTCCAATCCACCAAGCGTCAGAAAATACAATCTGAAAAAGCAGAACTTCGAATACACTGTTAATAATCTTACAAATAATAGATAATTAATAATTAATTTGTAATATTTTTGAGAGTAGATGCTACAAAATTAGGTGAAAAACACTTCTAACTATCAAAGTAATCACCAACCATGGTATCAAAGTAATCTTCACACATCACATTCTTCCCACCTTTAGAAAACTGCAGAGTCAAATACCCGTTTTTTGGATAAACAATAGTCCCAAATAATTTCATCCTGCCCTACAAACAGAAATAATGAATACCAGTTAATTCATGACTGTCGCAAATAAAAATTCGAAACAGGTTTTAAGTCTTAGACATCAAAACACATTGAAGAAATCCCAAATTTGTAATATGTTATAACTGCACTTGGGCTATAAGATTGGACATCGAACCTATCAATAGATATAGATAAACTAATTATTATTTATTAATAGATAAAACTAAACAAACAACATACACTATTCAACCCCAACCATAACTATTTGAAGCATAAACTGATTATTAGATCAAACTAAAACAAATGTAAATATAAACCTAATCTCGCACACAGGAAGTTCAATTTCAAAGTCACTACTCAGATCAAAAATCATAAGCATAAACTTAATCATGAAACCTCACAGGTTGAGGTACATAGTTCAACCTCAAACACACTAACTAGGTCAGAGTCATAAGTGTAAACATAAAATTAATCAGTAAGACTCACATAACTATCTCATAACTACACACATCATTCAAGCTCAAACACACTAATTAGGTCAAAATCATGAGTATATAAATATACAGATTATTGCAACAAAATGATAACTCAAACACTGATTAGAAATTTGTTTCAATCTTAAACATCAAAATAAGAAATTAAAAATTAATATAAAGCATAATTTAAACCTGGGGAAAATCCATGTAGAGGATAGGGTTTTTAGAACCTAGATCCTTAAGCTCACCGACCTTGCCACCGGTAACCGGAGCAAGTGAACCGGGAAATGAAAACAGAAACCGGTTCTTCCGGTTTGATTTCCTAAGTATATCTTTACCGTGATGTTTAGATACTGTTTTCGAAGGGTTTAAAGCTAATGATGAAGCTTTGGCCGGAGTTTCAGAGAGTAAGTTCTTTGAAATCGCGAGGTTTTTAAGTCGTTTTCGTTCTTCTGCTTCAGGATTTGTTTGGTCCGCCGCCGTTGATCGGACGTTTTTTTGATTACCGCCTTTCGCCATCGGAAATGTATCTCCGGGACGTGATCGGAAAGCGGGAATGGTTTTGGTTTCACTAACCTCAGTAAATTGTAGGGGAGGTGCAGTTGACAGCTGATTTACTATTATATATACCCTTAGCTAAACTCCTAGATAAAAAATTTAGGGCTATAATAGTTGTAAGTTTTATAGTAAAAATTATGGTATATATATAAATAAAAAATTAGTGTGTGACAATCACTTTTCTAATAAATTAAAATCGTAATATTGCATGTAGTATTGATGCTCGGTTAATGATAGGGGTATTAGCCAAGTATCCGAGCTCGAGCTCGTTTGCATCTGAATTTTCAAACTCGAACAAAAATGATTACTTAATTAGTTTTATGAGTCAAACTTGGATTTATTAATGTTCTACTCAACTCGATCGAAGATTGTTTAAATTTCTCGAATCGAACGAGCTAATCGAGTCATTCGAGTCAAACAAGCTGAATAAGCAAATATATCATAACATTTTATTATATAGCTTATGAGAAAATAATATAATATAGTTTATTTTATTTTATTACACCGTATATAACTTAGGAGAAAATAATATATGATTTAAATAAACTTTATACTTGTAAACACATGATAGGTAATATGCAATAACGCATTGAACATGATGTCATCTTCTCAGCTAAAAGAGATGCAACAACAAGAACTGTTTGCACAGTTCAATGAAGGATCATCTTCTGTGCGGGATTTCAATGTCGGACCTTCGAATCTAGGACTAATTGCGCCCCCTACAGTTTCTCCAGATCTCGGGGTGAACCCAAATACTAGCTGGGAGGCATCCCACTGGGCTAGAATTAGTCAGTTAAAGGAAAGTCTCTTTCTTCTAGGGAAGACACCCAATGATTATTGAGTTGCCGTTAAAAACGACTTAGAGAATGCGCCTTCTCAAAAGGAGTACAATCTAGTACTCTTTTCTGAGAATTGAGATCTCTAGATCTGTGAAAAAAAGGAGGAGACTTTTCATTTTAAAAAAAAAAGACTAACATAATATCCCGCCTTGGGAGAAAAAGCCCCCTACAACTCGGAAGAATGCATCCTCGGCTTCTTTGACAAGAAGGACGAGGAGCTAGAGAAGGAGAAGGACGAGGAGCTACAGGAAGAGAAGAATAAGCCGCTAGAAGTTCGCGCATACAATTTAGCCGGAAAAAAGTACTAGAGACAGTTCAACTTTGTCAAGCGTTTGGCTGATATAACCTCGGTTTATCTCTTATTGTTTTACTTTAATTTCTCACAAGACAAACATTCTTTACCTTTTGCATTTCACATTGAAAATGTAAAACAACTTGCATATAAAAAGAATCTAAATAAATATTATCCAATGGTGTTACTATTTAAAACCCTATTTTTCCACTACAACTCGTATGTCAATGGTATCTTGTGATGTCATTCATGATATAGTAGGTCTGCCCCTGCGAATACTTACTTTTAGACATTTAACTTGTAATAATTAGTTTATTTTTAACATTTTGAGTTAAAATAATTATCTTAATCTCAAAAGTTAATTACAGAACAAAAAATTCTTAAAATACACGAACATCAAACTTAAGCTTGATCAATAAGTATTTTGTTGAGCTCAAATTTGAGCACAATTTTGATAATTTAATCAAACACAAGTCGACTACTACTTGATCATTATGTAGGCCATTAACCTGAAATATCTTACTACCATTATATACCATTGTTGTAACATCCTCAGATCGGTCCTAGATGTAAGATGACCATTCTGCCCTTAGGCATAATTGTGTGGTTAATTAAGCTTTAATTTTAATATAATGTTTATTGTTATTTTATGTAAGACCCTGATCTCAGCTAAGTGGGACGCTGTCCAGATTGTTGGACGCCGTCCAGTAAAGAAGGGCTGGACGCCGTCCAAATGGTCTGACGGGCCAGCTGGGAATTTGTTTTAAAATTAGAAAGGGCATTTTGGTCAATTCACTTGGGGTCGGTTTGGAGCCTTCAAAGCTGATCCATTGATCATCTTATCCTCATTTTACACCCACAAACACTCTCATCTTCAAACTCTAGAGAGAGGAAGAGTTTTAGAGAGAGGAAGCTCCATTTGGAGAAGAAGGAGTTGGATTCTCACCAAAGCTCGGGTTTTAAGGTTGTTCATCTCGTTCACGGCTACGTTGTGGTAGTATTGGTACTTTCCATCGGCGAGTTGCGGATTAATTCGGTTGCATTCATCAAGACGACGAGGTGAGTGTTAATATCCTATGTACATATGTGTGTGTAGGATGGGTGCGGGTCGGGTGAAGTGGTTCTCGGTTATAGAGCTCACTTCACATATAGGTGGATTTGATGGACTTGTGTAATAGGTCCAATTGGCACGGTTGTGCGTTTTGGTTGATCACCTTTGGCGAGGTTCACACTCTGTGCGTACGTTATCACATATGCTTGTGATGTGGATTATATAACCCCAATGGTGAAGGGTTGATATTGAGTTGTGTTATGGATAACCCCGATGTGGTGGATTTTATAATCCCGTGACCGTGGGTTTTGAGTTGAGAAGTGAATCACGTGTGGATGCGGATTCACGATGACGCGTGTGGTTCGGTCATCTTATTGAGGTAGTAATCTTGTGTGGTTGCGGATTCACTAAGGCTCGTGTAGTTCGGCCAACCTCGATGTTGTTATGGTATTGAAGATAGTAGTCTCGTGTTGATGCGGATTTACTAAGGCTCGTGTAGTTCGGCCAAACTTCATTTTGGTATTTTGGTAATTGACTTTTGGTATTGGGTTAAGGGGTTAACCTTGGGCGTTTCACGCTCTATTGTTGTATTGTTGTGATGTAGCTAACCCTCTGGGTGTAGCTTATTGGCGTTGTATGAATCATCGTTGGTGTACTTATATTGTTGATGTTATTAGCTTGTTGTATAGCGGTTGAACGGTATGCTTAGTTTGCCTTATACTTGGATGCCCAGGTATGTGATACTTGATTATTTGTGTGGCGTGTCCATTTTATGCATATATATATATGTATATAGTATATTCTCACTCACTAAGCGTTAGCTTACCCTCTCGTTATTTACATTTTTATAGATTTGCATGGATGCGGTGGCTCGGGTAAGCGTGGGAACTAGTGAACTTGTGTAGTTGCTTAGAAGATCTTGCTTTTGGATTGATTGGGATTGGGTAGCGTATCCCCAATCGCCATGCTCGGTCTTTAGTTTTTGTTAAAACTCACGTGGTCAAAAACTCGTAATTCTGTACGAAAGTCGTAAAACGGCCGATGTGGGACCGGTGTGTGAAAACTCGGTTTTATTGTGGAAAACTCTTAGTTTTAATTACTATAACATATTGTGAAAGTGTTTTCGTGTGAAAGTGTCGGGAAGCGGGTTTTCCGTTCGCGTAAAATGGTAATGCTGATCAGAATCTTTTAGTTCATTTGGACGCCGTCCAAAAGGCTTTGACGCCGTCCAGTCCTTCAGAGCTGGACGCCGTCCAGATAACTGGACGCCGTCCAGATAACTGGACGTCGTCCAGATAACTGGACGCCATCCATATGTACTGTCCCACAAAATTTTTTTTAAGGCGTGTTTTTGGTCGGATAACGGGTTGGGTCGTCACAAGTGGTATCAGAGCATGGTCTAAGGGATTTATGTGACTTGAGATAGGTGCCTAGACTTAGACTTTTGTGTGTGCTTATTTGTTGCGGGACTTGTAGGTGTACGGGTCAGAATGGGAACTTGGTTAGTGCCTTAGCGTGTAGGTGAACTAACTAGGGTATTGGCTTGTGTTGTGACATTATTCTTGCGTGTGTTTATGTCGCGTAGAATTTTTAGTTGTGTTGTTTATATCATCGAGCGAGGCGGTCGTTGTACTAACAAGTTGATGCGGTGTGTGTGCGTAATAAGGACTTGCAAACCTTATTACGGGTGCAAATCTTGTCTAACAAGTGATGTACGACGAGTGTTTAGCAAGATGGAGCGGTGTTGTGCGTGTGATTTTATACGTTCGTAGACTAATCGTTTTGCATTCTTTAGAATGACGACGCGAAACGAGATCGAGACGGACGATGTGGAGTTTAACGCTAGAGTTGCGGCCACCGTTGCGGAGCAAATGGGAGCGTTTCGAGAAGAAATGGATAGAAAGTATTCCGAAATTCAAAGTAGGGTGAAATGGAGCGTTGTCATAAGAGCTTCATGAGGGCTAAACCCCCGATGTATGACGGGAAACCGGATCCTTTGGTAAGCACTACATGGATCTCGGATGTGGAAGGGTGTTTTCGCACTATTGAATGCCCTCCCGAGAAGATGACAAGACTCGCTACTAGCTTGTTGCGGGGTAGGGCGAAGGATTGGTTGGATGGTAAGATTGATCTTGTCGGTGGAGAAGCGTTTATGAGGTTATCGTGGGACGATTTTAAGAAGGAATTCTTCGAGGAGTTCCGGACTTCAGCCGATTTATCAGAATTGCGTAATGAGTTGCGAAATTTGCAACAGGGTTCTATGGATTTGAATACTCTCAAGACGACCTTTATGGCGAAGGCTCGTTTTTGCCCGGAGTATATGGGAAATGATCGTTTGTTGATGGAAGATTTCTATCGGACTTTGAATGATGACTTGAAGAATAAAATTAGCCGGGGTTACGCGAAGTCATTTGCGGAGTTATTCGCGGTGGCTAGGGGTTTTGAGTCATTTTCGCGATCGAAGATTGGCGAACTTTCAAGTGAGAGAAGGGTTGTTTCATATGGCGCTCCAAGTGAGAGAGCTAGGGGTGCAAGTGTGAGCACGGGTGGTATACGGACAAGTATATCGGATTCTAGTGCGTCTAGGTGTTACAATTGTGGCGTGAGGAGTCACAAGTCTTAGGAATGTTCGGTGCCAAAGGTTGATGGCACGGTGTGCTTCAATTGCCAAGAAGAAGGATATCGCAAGTCAGAGTGTCCCGAGTTAGCGGGGATGGGTACGGCAAGGAGACGTTAAGGTACGTTTCGTTTTAATAAATATGTCCTTTGATTATTTATTATGTGCCGATTGAGTTCGGATTTTTTAATTACATCGTGTTGTGCATAGTATTGTTATGGGTGACGTTCCTAATGGAATTACCCTACGGTGACATTTTGATTAATGGGCAAAGGGCGTAAGACTTGGTGCAACCAAGCATTCCTTCGTGTTCGGGAAATGTTTCTACCAAGCCATGTGTATGGGCTTTAGTGTTCGATCGTTAAGCGCGTGTTTGCGTTCGTGTTGAAGTTGATGAACCATGAGGTTCGACAGGTAGATAGAATCCTAAAGATCGAGTATTTTGATCTCAATGTATGTTGGTAAAGGAGTCTACATGGTGCGACGATAGGTGCCTCTTTCATGCCTACTAGCGTAGTGATCGACTCCGATGGTGTTGCGGTTACATTGTACTTAGGGTACCGGAGAGAAACCCTTAGGTACATGAGTGACTAGGTTGAAAATTTGACAAGCTATAGCAATTGGATGATTGCGAGAGTAAAGTTTGTGTAATTTGTGGTGAACTCTTTGTCCGAAGTGTTTAAGGATAGGTTAAAATCCTTTGTATGCTCATGGATAGGGCAAGGTATTGTGAATTGTATATCATGGGATATCTTATCTCGATGATGTGGTTATGGAACGGAGTTCTAAGTGGGGGAGTGGTACTCTCGCACGAAGGTGTTCTAGCGTATTGATATTGGGCGATGCTCGTATGGATTTGGAGCTAGCGTTGAGACCTACGTTAGTCGATTGTGGTAAGAGTACGATTTGGAATAAATTGTACTTATGGTATTGGATTTAAATCATCACCGAGGTGGTAATGTGGCGAATCTCATTTAGAGATAATGGACGTGTTTGACGAGCAAGTGAGATCCCTCGGTTAAGGGATGTACGTGTCGGATTCTCTTCTAGAGAATTATTTTTTTGTGCCTATGTGCGGTACGGACGGTTCTTGCTCGATTGTGTTGATGTTGTGTACGCATACGTATGATGCACATACGTGTATGATGGATTTACTTGGGTGGGTTAGTCGCGGTGTTAAGACACCACCTGGTGGTTAGTGGTATGCGGTGTTAAGTACACTAATGGATATTTGTTTGGGGTGGATGGATAGTGTAATCTGTTAGGATTCACTATGGTGTAGCAGTGCGTGATGTTACACTACTCGCTGTATGAGGCCAAAAGAGCGTGTGTTGATAATTAGTGTATTCCGTTAGGATTCACTATGGTGTAGCAGTGCGCGATGTTACACTACTCGTTGTATGAGGCCAAAAGAGCGTGCGTGATTGATGGGTTATGGCCGTGACTCGGTCCGCTAACTTCATCATGGGAGTAGTGTTATATCGGTATGGTATAACGTTATCGGGAAATGCGAGTACCGATGGGGAATGGGAGTACCATTCCTGTGTTGAGATTTGGGAGGTGGATCACGTGTGGATGCGGATTCACGATGACGCGTGTAGTTCGGTCATCTTATTGTGGAAGTGGATCACGTGTAGTTCGGATTCACAATGACACGTGTGGATGCGGTCATTATATTGAGGAAGTGAGTCTCGTGTAGTTCGGATTCACAATGACACGTGTGGATGCGGTCATTCTATTGGGATAGTGACTCTCGTGTAGTTCGGATTCACTAGGGCGCGTGTAGTTCGGCCAATCCCGATTGTTGTTGCGATGGAGGTGGTGAGTCGCGTGTGGTTGCGGATTCACTAAGGCGCGTGTATTTTCGACCAGCCTTCATGTTGATTGGATTGTGAACTATTGGTTGTTTTATACACCAATGGTGGGGTCGCGAGGACCATGTTATGTGATTAGTGATGCGATAGCCGCGTTTCGCTCACATGTTGTTACGGGTGTGACAATAGTCGATTTTGTACACCTTGGGATTAGCGTTGCCATAGTAGTTTGGACGCTATCGGTTTTAGCCGTTGCTTATGATGTTACGGTAGTTGCGTACTGGTTGTATTGCGCACTACAAGGGATGCTAAGAGGTAAGGGTAATCCGTAAGGATTCGTTTGTTCGGTCTTCACCGTTCGGGTTGTTGACCTTATTTTGGTATGTGGTTACTTTAGCATTGTACTTGTTAGGGGTACGCTAAAGGGGTGATATCTCGGTACGAGATTGGTTGAGTTTTCCCGATGTGAGGGATTGAGCAAGTTTTAGTGCTCGGATTTGTGAATTTGATAAATCGCGGATGACGACTTAGTGTTAAAGGCGATTCATTGAGAAGGATTGCCTAGAGAAGTTGGAAGGAAACACGATGTTTCCGTGTATGTTAAGCGATTGTGGTAGATTTTGGATGTTGTGTGCATTGCATGTTCCGGCATGCGTACACGTGTGTATTTAGTAAGTGGGATAATCCTCGAGATTAACGATAAGTGTGGCGGAAGTCGTTTTGGAACGTATGTTTGAGGACCATTGAGTGTTGGTCTGGTTGGTTAAGTGATGGAGATCACGAGGACGTGATCCAATTTAAGTAGGGGAGAGTTGTAAGACCCTGATCTCAGCTAAGTGGGACGCTGTCCAGATTGTTGGACGCCGTCTAGTAAAGAAGGGCTGGACGCCGTCCAGACCTATAGGACGCCGTCCAAATGGTATGACGGGCCAGCTGAGAATTTGTTTTAAAATTAGAAAGGGCATTTTGATCAATTCACTTGGGGTCGGTTTGGAGCCTTCAAAGCTGATCCATTGATCACCTTATCCTCACTTTACACCCACAAACACTCTCATCTTCAAACCCTAGAGAGAGGAAGATTTTTAGAGAGAGGAAGCTCCATTTGGAGAAGAAGGAGTTAGATTCTCACCAAAGCTCGGGTTTTAAGGTTGTTCATCTCGTTCACGGCTACGTTGTGGTAGTATTGGTACTTTCCATCGGCGAGTTGCTGATTAATTCGGTTGCATTCATCAAGACGACGAGGTGAGTGTTAATATCCTATGTACATATGTATGTGTAGGATGGGTGCGGGTCGGGTGAAGTGGTTCTTGGTTATAGAGCTCACTTCACGTATAGGTGGATTTGATGGACTTGTGTAATAGGTCTAATTGGCACGGTTGTGCGTTTTGGTTGATCACCTTTGGCGAGGTGCACACTCTATGCGTACGTTATCACATATGCTTGTGATGTGGATTATGTAACCCCAATGGCGAAGGGTTGATATTGAGTTGTGTTGTGGATAACCCCGATGTGGTGGATTTTATAATCCCGTGACTGTGGGTTTTGAGTTGAGAAGTGAATCACGTGTGGTACGGATTCACGATGATGCGTGTGGTTCGGTCATCTTATTGAGGTAGTAATCTCGTGTGGTTGTGGATTCACTAAGGCTCGTGTAGTTCGGCCAACCTAGATGTTGTTGTGGTATTGAAGATAGTAGTCTCGTGTGGATGCAGATTTACTAAGGCTCGTGTAGTTCGGCCAATCTTCATTTTGGTATTTTGGTAATTGACTTTTGGTATTGGGTTAAGGGGTTAACCTTGGGCGTTTCACCCTCTATTGTTGTATTGTTGTGATGTAGCTAACCCTCCGGGTGTAGCTTATTAGCGTTGTACGCATCATCGTTGGTGTACTTATATTGTTGATGTTATTAGCTTGTTGTATAGCGGTTGAACGATATGCTTAGTTTGCCTTATACTTGGATGCCCCGGTATGTGATACTTGATTATTTGTGTGGCGTGTCCATTTTATGCATATATATGTATATAGTATATTCTCACTCACTAAGCGTTAGCTTACCCTCTCGTTGTTTACATTTTTATAGATTTGCATGGATGAGGTGGCTCGGGTAAGCGTGGGAACTAGTGGACTTGCGTAGTTGCTTAGAAGATCTTGCTTTTGGATTGATTAGGATTGGGTAGCGTTGTGACGACCCGGAAATTTCCGACCAAATTTAAACTTCATCTTAATATGTTTCTGACAAGATAAGCAAAGTCTGTAATGTTGAGTCTTAAAATTATTGGAACTGTTTAGATGGATTTAGTTAATCCTTGACTATGCCAGACGATTCACGAACAATTATGTGTAAATAAATATGTAAATATAAATGTAAGTATATATAATAATAAATGGAAATAATAAAAATATAATTTTAAAATTTAAAATTAAATATGTAAAATAAAATACAAAATAATTATGTTGTAATTTAAAATGAATCAATATATAAATAGCTATGATATCTATGTAAAATTATTATATATATATATATTGTAATATATATGTATAGTATATAAATATTCAATTAATAATTGGTAAACATTACCTAAGTAATCAATTGTAACAGTAATATGTTAAAAGAAATTACAAGTTAAGTATTTAACATTATGATTATTACTTTCATTGTAATTAAAAAAATATATATATATTAATATTAATATCAGTATTATTAATAATACTATATACCATATAGATATAAAGTTTGATGCATTTAATTTTTTTTTATCATTATTAGGAAAACAATACAACCTATTATTATTATCATTAATATTAGTATTATTACCATACTTATAATTATGATTATCATAAGAATTATTATTAATGTTATCATTATTATTATTATTAGCATGATTATCATTATTAATATTGTTATCATTAAAAAACCATTATTACTATTATAGTTATCATTATTATAAAAATAATATGATTTATTATTACTAAAAATTTATCATTATCATTATTTTTATTACTTCTATCATTATACTTATTATTATCAGGTATTATTTTGATATTATTATTACTAACATTATTATTATTTCTATTATTATTATTATTATTAGTAGTATATTTATATAATTATTATTAATTAGTGTTACTATTATTAATATTAATAATAAATAAAAATAGGAAGTAAAACAACTGATAATAGAAATCGATCTTCTCCTATCTACTTTAATTTTTTTCCACTTTTTCTACAGTTCAATTTTTGTTTCTGTCTATATGTTACATATCGATCTCAGTATCCAGGATACAAAAGAAAAATCCATCGTACAAATCAGTAACAGCAAAAATCAAATTCTTTATATTTTCTTTCTAATTTTCTGTCCTTTTGAAATATTCCGTCGACAAAATTTTGGCTGTAAGTCTAACGAATTTTTTTTTTGTTAGTGATAATTCATTCAACTCCTCCTTTTCCTTATCATTTATCAGTTGTATATTTTTTATTGAATTAAACAGAAAAGAACGAGCATTCAGCTTATTTCCTCTGTTCGTCATTCATTTTTTTTAAAAATCTTTAATTTCGAGTTTGTTTTAAAATCTATAAATTCAGGTTTGTTAAAAATCCTTCCTTCAAGTTATCTGGAGGTTTTCAAATCTTAATTTGTGAAATCGAAGATTAATTTTGGAGTCAAAGTTAGTTTTCCAAAAGTCAACGAAATTGTTCTTGAAGAAATTCGGATTTGTATTTAGGTTTCAACTTCAATTAACAATTCATATAGTTTCTAATAAAGATTTCAAACCTAATTCGTGTTATAATATTTGTACAAAACAGTCTCTATCTCGAAATCACGATTGAGGTTTTGGGTATTCACGACGACTGCAGCTGCAGTGTTTTTTTTTATTATATATTTTCTTAATTTAAAAACAATCACATAAGTCGTTCATATTAAGTTACAAAATTCAAAACATTTGGGTAATTCACTGATTAGATTGGGTCATGGTTACTGTCGACTTAATTGAGGGAGAAGAAGATAGAATACAACAAAATTCAAGTTAAATAAATATAGCCTGGATTATAAAACAGAAAAGTAACAGCAGTGCTGTGGTTAGAGGAGTGTTCAGGTGTACGAGAGGTTGCGGGTTCGAGTCCCGTTTCAGGCATATATTTTTAGAAGCTAGTTTTAAAGGTAGTTCTCATTTTTTTAAAGTCATTATCATTATTAATATTGTTATTATTATTACAAATACAAGTGTTAATTATCATTATTATATCATTGTAATTATAGTTACAAATTTGAATATTATTATTAGTATTGTTAAGTTAACTATTATGATTACTAACATACTAAAATTTATTAAAAACTAGTAATATCGTTATAATTACAATTGTTAGTATTATTATCATTGTTGTAAGTATTATTATATTACCACTATTATTATTAAGATAATTATTATAATTAGTATCATTATTATTATCACTATTATTATTATCTCTAATATTGTATTAATATCAAGTTATAATTATTATTGTTATTTTTACTATTAATATTATTATTATTATTATTAACATAAAGTATTATCATTAATATTATCATCATTTTTATTAATATGATTATTACTACCATTATATTGAAACTATCTTTTTTATCAAAATTAACATTTTTAATAAAGTTATTATAATTATTAAAATTTCATTCAGATTAATATTATTATTATGAACGATATTACATACACTGTTGTAAACGGCGTCCGTTGCGACGCCCGTTGCGGCGTTTTGGTGACTAAACCGTTTCGACCCCGTCCCGTTTTCTTATAAGCCGGTCAACGGTCAAAAATCAGGTCAAATGCAGCAAAAATTGGGTCAACGTCGGTCAAAAATCAGAAATTCTGTTAAAATCGGTCATAAGTCGGTCAAATCAATCAAAATTGACTTAGTTTAGCATTCCATTTTGTATTATATTAACGCTAATAGCAATTATAGGTATAAACTTGTCAACGAAGGTTTTTTAGCTCTAAAATATGTGTAAATATATATTTATATATATGAAAGTCAACATTAGTCAACATTCGTTTCGACCCCGTCTCGGCCCCGTTTTTTCCGTTGCGACGTTTTGAGGTCACTACCGTTTCGGCCACGTCCCGTGTCTTTTTCAACCTTGATTACATATAACAAACTATATTTTTTTATATAATACTAAAACATATATTTAAATATATAGATATATTAATATAACTAAATGAATAAATATTAATTATTTTCAATGTATATATATACAAAATAGATATATAACATATAATTTAAGTTATAATACATATAAACAAAGTATATGTATAAAATAAAAATTAATATTAAATTCATATAACTACAAACACATAAATTATATAATTAATAAATGAGATTATGAGTTTTCTATTATAAGTTTTAATAAATATACAATTGATATAGGTTCGTGAATCCGAAGCCAACCCTGCATTGTTCAATGTCGTCATATGTATTTTTACTACAAAATACAATATCGTGAGTTTCATTTGCTCCATTTTTAAATGCTTTTGCAATATATATTTTTGGGACTGAGAATACATGCGCTGCTTTTATAACTGTTTTACGAAATAGACACAAGTATTTTGAAACTACATTGTATGGTTGGACTACTTTACCGAATATCGCCCCTTCAAGTCTGGTAACCTAAGAATTAGGGAAATGGCCCCTAATTGACACGAATCCTAAAGATAGATCTATGGGCCTAACAAACCCCATTCTGGAATTTGGAATGCTTTAATACTTCGATTTAAATGGTGATTGCGATTGCCAATATTATATGGCATACTTGTGAGTATGCGGGGAATATTCTATATGCATTATGTTAATGTCGGTTACCAGGTGTTCATCATACGAATAATTTTTATACACTTGCGAGTGTAATGTTATTTATGAAAAATGAAATCTTGTGGTCTATTAAAATGATGGAAATGAATGTTTTTGATAAACTAATGAACTCACCAACCTTTTGGTTGACACTTGATAGCATGTTTATTCTCGGGTATGAAAGAAATCTTCCGCTGTGCATTTGCACATTTTAGAGATATTACTTGGAGTCATTCATGACATATTTCAAAAGACGTTGCATTCGAGTCGTTGAGTTCATCAAGAATATTATTAAGTCAATTATAGTTGGATATATTATGAAATGGTATGTATGCCGTCAACTTTCGATTTAATGAATGTTTGTCTTTTAAAAACGAATGCAATGTTTGTAAAATGTATCATATAGAGGTCAAGTACCTTGCTATGTAACCAAATGTAATGTATTCGTCCAGATGGATTAGGACGGGTCGTTATAAGCGTATCCCCAATCGCCATGCTCGGTCCTTAGTTTATGTTAAAACTCACGTGGTCGAAAACTCGTAATTCTGTACGAAAGTAGTAAAATGGTCGATGTGGGCCAGGTGTCGTAAAACTCGGTTTTATTGTGGAAAACTCTTAGTTTTAATTACTATAACATATTGTGAAAGTGTTTTCGTGTGAAAGTGTAGGGAAACGAGTTTTCCGCTCGCGTAAAATGGTAATGCTTATCAGAATTTTTTAGTTCATTTAGACGCCGTCTAAAAGGCTTGGACACCGTCCAGTCCTTCAGAGCTGGACGCCGTTCAGATAACTGGATGCCGTACAGATGTACTGTCCCACAAATTTTTTTTAAGGCGTGTTTTTGGTCGGATAACGGGTTGGGTCGTTACATTTTATTATTTGGTTAAGATTAGTTTGTGACAAGGGTCACAGAGCAGGTTCGTTTATTTAATTTGGACTCCGTTAGGGCAGTGAAATTAAGTACGAAATTTATTAGATAACTGGTAAATACCCGTGTGTGATGGGGTATGTTATTTAACCCACATATATAAGCTTGTGAACAGCTCCTTCTCTCATTTTCTGGAAAATTCTCAAACACCCCGTATACTCTCAATCTCATTCCATCAAACCCTAGATTTTTAATTTATGTTCTAGAGCTCAAATCATTCATATCATCTTGTTCTTTACAATTTACAGAGTCTATTGAGGTTAGAATCAAAGAGTTTCAAGCTCTAATCTTTAAGAAAATGATGATTTTGTGTTAACTTTGTCAAAAGAGCAATTTTGAGTCAAAATGGTTGATTTTGATGTTGTTTGTGTCAAAATCTTGTAAGTTTATGCTTATTGATGTTAAGTGTATATGATTTGGTCAGTTTAGGGGTAAGAAATGAGCTCTAGAGCACCAATTGGTGATTTTAGGTCGAAACTCGTCAGTTTTCTGCTGCTGCTGCACGATGAACATAACCGTACGGTTGCAGCATGCAACCGCACGGGTACTGAAATGTCCCGTTCATATTGATTATAAATGTTCCATATTAATTGATTTCGTTGCGAGGTTTTGACCTCTATATGAGACGTTTTTCAAAGACTGCATTCATTTTTAAAACAACCATAACATTTATTTTATCTATAAAGGTTTAAAAAGCATTACGTAGATTATCAAATAATGATAATCTAAAATATACCGTTTACACACGACCAATACATAATGGTTTACAATAAGAATATATTACATCAAAAATAAGCTTCTTGAATGCAGTTTTTACATAATATCATACAAGCATGGACTCCAAATCTTGTCCTTATTTTAGTATGCAACAGCGGAAGCTCTTAATAATCACCTGAGAATAAACATGCTTAAAACGTCAACAAAAATGTTGGTGAGTTATAGGTTTAACCTATATATTATCAAATCATAATAATAGACCACAAGATTTCATATTTCAATATACATCCCATACATAGAGATAAAAATCATTCATATGGTGAACACCTGGTAACCGACATTAACAAGATGCATATAAGAATATCCCCTATCATTCCGAAAAATCCTTTGGACATGATAAAAACGAATTCGAAGTACAAAAGCATCCGGTACTTTAGATGGGGTTCGTTAGGCCCAATAGATCTATCTTTAGGATTCACGTCAATTAGCAGATCGGTTTACTAATTCTTAGGTTACCAAGCAAAAGGGGCATGATGTTAAAGCAAAGGGGTATAAAATACTATTAAATTTTAACAGAAAATACTATTAAATACGATACAATTTTACACAAGATATTTATTTATTTATTGAATGGATATACTTAAACCTTGCTATAACACTTATAGGCAGTGTACCTAATCGTACAGTAGTGTAGTTTTTAGTAAGTCCGGTTCGTTTCACAGGGAAAATCTTTAAACAAAGCTTAACGCTATATTAGTTTACTTTTATAAAAATACAAATATATATATAAGTAATATTATTATTATAAAGGGGGGTTTTTACCGTTTAATGACCGGTTTGTCGATTTTAAAACTTTAGTCGCAGTTAAAACCAAATGTAAAATAATAAATAAATACAAGACTTAAATTAAAGCGTAAAGTAAATAACGATAATGAAATTGCGAATAATAAAAGTGCGATAAAATAAACTTGCGATAATTAAAAAGTACGATAATTAAAAGTGCAATTAAATACAATAACAATAAATAAAAATGCGATAATTAGAAGTGTAATTAAATATAAAATAAAGGAAATTAAATATGAAATAAAAGAATTATGCTTATTTAAACTTCCGTAATCATGATGTTTGACGTGTTGATTTTAGTTTTATGCCCATGGGTTAATTGTCCTTTGTCCTGGATTATTTAATATGTCTGTCTGGTTTTTGTCCATAACAGTCCATCAGTCATAAATATAAAGTGCGAGTATCCTCGTCAAATTATCCTTATACCCGAAGTTAAATATTCCAACTAATTGGGGACTTAAACTGTAACAAGATTTTAATACTTTGTTTAATAATTACACCAGGATGTCGACTGAGTGTAACCCAAGGTTTTAATATTTTGTTATCAATTATGCCAAGTGTCCTTTTACATAATTTCACCCCTGTTTTAATTATTCTAGTGGCTATTAATCCATTCCCGTGTCCGGTTAAATGAACGATTATTCGTACATATAAATACCCCGCCCATCGTGTCCGATCGAGTGTATATGGTAATTTATAGGGACGCCCAATTGTAAATCTTTATATTAACATTAACAAACTATCATTTAGTTAAACAAATATAAAGCCCGTTAATAGCCCATAGTCTAATTTCCACAAGTGTCGTTCTTTTGTCCAAACCCCAATTATGGTACAAAGCCCAATTACCCAATTTTAGTAATTAGCCCAACATCATGATTACTTCGGATTAAATAAGCATAATAATAACTTAGCTACGAGACATTAAATTAAAAAGGTTGAACATAACTTACAATGATTAAAAATAGCGTACCGTTACACGGACAGAATTTCGACTTACACCCTTACAATATTCGCTAACATACCCTTATTATTAGAATTAAAATTAAAATTAAAATATAAATATAAATATTTACGTATTATGAGAGAAGAAGAAAAAGGATGATGAAAATGATCAGAATTCGGTTGGCTTTATAGGGAATTGAGTTCAGGTATACTCCGCGACTCGCGGCATTTTTTGCCTTCAAACTCCGCGAGTCGCGGAGTTTGTAAATACAGCTCACTCCAGTTTGGAGTCTTTCTTGCCGACGGTTTTTATTATTTATTATAATATATAAATAATTATAAGAATTATTTAAATATTATATTATATTTATGTGCATAGTTGACTTGTAATTTTTAGTCCGTTGCGTCGAGCGTTGAGAGTTGACTCTGATCCCGGTTCCGGATTTTCGAACGTCCTTGCGTACAATTTAATATCTTGTACTTTGCGTTTTGAATCTTGTATTCTTGTAATTTCGAGACGTTTCTTATCAATAATTGGAACCTCTTTGATTGTATTTTGTACTTTTGAGCTTTTTGGTCGTTTACGTCTTCAATTCGTCGAATCTGTCTTTTGTCTTCACCTTTTATTTATTTAAACGAATATCACTTGTAAATAGAACAATTGCAACTAAAAGCTTGTCTTTCTTGAGGAATAATGCTATGAAATATATGTTCGTTTTTAGCATTATCAAATATTCCCACACTTGAGCGTTGCTTGTCCTCAAGCAATATCGTCTTGAAATACTAGAATCACTTCTTTATTCTTCACACTTTGTACATCAGTGATTTCTATACGGCGGTATAAACAACGGTAGTAACGATATGGTTTACAGTCCCACATGACTATAAAAATTTAGATCCATTAAGGAAATTGGATCTTTATGAAAACATTTGATCTTTTGAAAATTAAATCTAGTTTTTACCCTAGATAAGTTTTCCGGAATAACCCTTTACCGGTGTTTGCAAAATATTTTTGTGGGTTTAGTGGGTTTCAGATTTGAAAATTTTAGCTCAAAACTTATGGTTTTGTGTCACCCACTTGCTAACCTTGTATTTGGAAAGCAACACGTCCAGTTTACTTGTTCCGTATATTACCTTTCGGTAAACTACCGTCCGGTTGTAAAGGAAAGCGTTGAACAAGCAACTGTTAAGGCAATGTCCCCTGACATGCTTTTAATTATGGTCTATAACGTGTCGGACGCAATTACTATCCTTGGTAGGAGCAATAGTAAAGCTCATCCTTATAATTTTTCGGTCTGGAACAAGGTCCTGTCTTTGACCATGCTATGCAACCACCGTTCTTACGGTTGACACCCGATTTAGTTCAGGTGACCTAATGAATTCCAGGTGAATTCCTAGGATTTTACGTTCAATGGTAGTGAACGCATTGAAAATAGGGTTTTCAGAAAACAAATCGGTTTTATTTTTTTATCAAAATATTTTCTCGTTCAAGCTCGAGTTTAGATATCATTGAATTCCATGAGTTTGAATTCTCAATCTTTAAGGTCAATCTCAAGGATTGAGTAATATCAGTCTTAAAAGCTTATTTTTAATCTTTAAGGAGATTATCCTTTCTGGGGATCTGATTCATTAGTCTTATCCAGCTAATTTGCATGGTGCCTCCCCATTGTACGAGATAAATCCTTCTCATGGTTAGGATAAATCTGACCACTTGGCGACCCTGTTTAATGATGAGGTCCGTGGATTTCCTGCTGATTTTAGTGATGCCTTTTCTAGATTTTTCGTCAACCTACAGCTGGTCTGGACGACAACTTCATGACCTAAATCAAGAAGCGCGTTTCTTTTTCGGAAGACTTTACTTCCTTTTAATGATGGAATTGATTCATCGTGTAGATCCATCTCTTCTTTTCTTTCATCGGGTAAAACAGTTTAGTTTAGTCCAAAGCAAAAGTATTTTCAGTTATTTGTTACAGAAATATGTGACATATGTTTAAGATAACTTGGTAATTTTTCTCACACTTGACTTTTATTTTCCTTTTTATTGTTCTCTATTCCATTTTAAATGAATTTTAACATTTTGGTTTGTTTCTCAATTTATGTCCTTTCCGAGGTAACAATAATTTCGGTGTTAACACCTAGTTTTATCGTTCATAAATATGTATAAACATGATTTTGAGTTCATTTAATTGAAAATTTTGAAAAATTTTACTAGAATTGGGTAGTCAGTATATAAGACTAGGGTTGTTCTTTATTATCAGAGAGCACTAGATTCTAATACAACTACTGCTTTACTAGTATTTTTAATGGTAACCCAGTGTTTAAGATAAAAATTTTAAAATCCGAAAGAATTTAACCCCTTCCCACACTTAAGATCTTGCAATGCCCTCATTTGCAAGAAATCAGTAACAATTTAAATTATTGAGGGTGATTTGTGTGAAAATGATTAAATTTTTACCAAAGTTTCCAAATATATTGGCGTTTGTTTGCTGAATGATAAATGGTGCACATCATTTGTTCATTCCATCTTGTTGTTATTTCACATATATTTTGCATCTTGTCGTCAAAATTAGTTGCTTTTGCTGAACTTAATGCCAGTCTTTGAAAATGCGTTGTTTTACCCTGTTGTGTACATAAGATAAACTGCAAACATATATACATATTTTTGAAGTTTGGTATATTACCCCACATTCAAAAATTATTAAAATCTAAGAATAAAAGTTAGAAAATTATAAAAACTATTACAATATTAACATAAGTATTAAACGTATCAACATTACAAATTACAAAATAAATAAAACTAAGTAGACTAGGGATGATACTGATACCAATAGGGGTTCCAAGCATAACCATAGGTGCTATAGAATGCTTCGGCTGGGTTATACGTAGGATACGGTGGTTGCATCTCTATAGACCAGGGAGGGAATATGGGTTTTGGAGTAGGAATATAGTTTCTACCTATATGTTGGCAATGAGCTATGATTTGGTTTTGATGAACTTGCCAATCTTCAAATGCTCTCTGTCTAGCATTTCCGTACTCCTGTGAAGCTATAAACCTTTGCATTTCTTGCATTTCATTTCCCCCTCCTACATTACCTTGATGTTGGTTTCTCTCAACCTGTGGATGTCTACCATGGTATTGTACTGCGGCGTTATTTCGCCTCTTCAAAACTTTTGCACCATGGTATACATTTAAACCTATAGTATCGCGGGGTTCTGGTTCTTCGACTAATAATCCCCCCCGACTTATATCCACACCGAGATATTCAGCAATCAAAGTAATAAAAATACCACCTCCTATTATGCTATGCGGTCTCATCCCCCTAACCATAGCTGATAAATAATAACCCACACAATAAGGTATACTTACAGCGCTTTGTGGGTCTCGAATACACATATGGTAAAACAAATCCTGTTCATTTACCTTTTCCTTGTTCTCACCTCTTTGTGTAATCGAATTTGCTAAAAACCTATGAATTACTCTTAATTCAGCTCTATTTATATCCAAATAAGAGTAATTTCCCCCTTTGAATCGGTGATGGCTTGTCATTTGACTCCATACACCGTGTGTATCAAAATTTTCATCTATCTTTCTACCATTTAGTATCAACCCTCTACAATCGGCAGATGCTAACTCCTCAGGCGTATATATACGTAAAGCCCGAGCCATGTCTAGTAAAGACATGTGGCGCATCGAACCTCCTAACAAAAATCTAATAAAAGATCGATCGGTTAAACTAGCTACCCGATCATTTAATTCTATACTACACAACAATTCTTCACACCATACTTTATATACAGGTCTACGCATGGTGAATAAACGTACCCAGTCATTAAAAGTTGAATTACCATACCTCTGTGCAAGTAATTCTCTAATTGGCCCGGCCAATTCTACAGCTTCTAATGGTCCCCATTCTATGACCCTCGGTACCTCAACAACTTTAGAATGAAGAGTATGCAAACCCCTTTGGTATTTTGGATAATCTATCCAAAGTCTGTCAAATCTCAGGTTCGGATGCAAATCTTCCAAGTGCATATCAGAAAATGTCATGACTGGATGAGGTATATCTTGCTTGTAGTAGTTATCCACCTCCTGTTGTTCCGCATTCTTAGCAGGAGCATTGCGAGCTTGGGATGAAGATTCACCCCTTTCAGTCTGCAAAACACATCAAACACAATTTTTGTGCATCCAAATATGCATTAGTGTCAGCAAAATCATCAATCAAAATAATTACAATGACATGATCAATTTATATCAAACTTAAGCTCATTTTCACATTTTTATCAAATCTACACTTTTTCAAATAAGCATATACGAAAATGTTCGCCAAGTTCATAAGCATTCAACTCAAATAACATGTCAAAATAATCATTACTAGCAATCAAACAAGTTTCAAATGGCATTATCTTTCAAAAATCAAGTTCATGAATTTTAGACTTGAAAAAGTCCACTTTAATTCTCAAAATCATGTTTAGGCTCAAAGTTTGGATCATTTAACTACCTAAACATGTTACACTACTTAATTTAGCAACAATTCATGACAAAAATCGGCCATAACCTGTTTATATCAAAAAGCCCCAAATTTGCTCAAGAACACAAACCCTAGATTACTCAAAATTTGAAGTTTAAGGCTTCTAATCATGTTAAATAGCATCAATCTAGGTTATACAAGAATAATACATAAACAATTTAAGAATAATTACACTAAAAAGCATCAAAATCAAATTGGGGAAAAAATTGCTCAAGAACACTAATTTTCGGATTAAATGGTGTTTAGTGTAGAAATTTACCGTTTTTCTTGAGTAATTCCTTGATAGCATCCTTCTCAACATGATTTTAGTAAAAGATTTGATGATTAACGGTTAAAAATTGTGATTTTGGGGGTTTTTTTCGTGTATTTTCGGGTTTTTTCGGCTGTTCTTCGCTGTGTTTTCCTTGTGGTGTGTGGACTGAGCTGTTTAGCTCGATTTTATTTTTTTGTATTTTGGTCCTCCCTTGAGTCGCGGGGTTTGAAGCTTTCAAACTCCGCGAGTCGCGGAGTTTGGTTATATATATATATATATATATATATATATATATATATATATATATATATATATATATATATATATATATATATATATATATATATATATATATATATATCTTATACTAATTAAAACAATTGAGTAATTAATTGTAAAATTTTGTTTCCCTTGTTATTTAGGACGAGGTCGTTTCGGATCGATGTCCTAGTCCGTCTTTCGACAAAATTTTAAAATTTGTCTTTTTGTAGCGATTGTTTTAAAAGCTAAGATTTTTGGGTTTTTTTTAATGTTTTTGGCATACTTTAATTCAATAAGATTAAAAATAATGATAATAAAAGTTCTCGTCCCTCCCTTGGGTAAAGCAATTTCGGTTCAAAGACCTAGTCTTCAACTTACGACGAATTTTAAAAATCATATTTTTAACTTAATGAGATAAAGTAAATTTTTATTTTTAAATTCACACAATTTAAATATAAAATTCAAAATTAATATTAAAAATTCACACCAAACTTAAAATTTGAAATGCATAAAATTAAAAATTCATATTTTAAAAATTAAAAATTCACACCAAACTTATATTAATTTTTCAAATATTTACAATTTTAAAAATATTGTTTTTACAAAGTTTACAATATTAATTTAAGATTTATATATTAATTTTAAAAACATGGTAAAAATAAAATTAAAAATCTTTTTGGCTTTTTTTTTCCCACTTTAATCAATCAAATATTATCAAAAATATGCGCCCCTCTTTTCGGTAAAGTAATTTCGGTTCTAAAACCTAATTTAACTCATGACGAATTTTTGAAATATTTTGGGTTGATTGATTAAAGATATTTATACCTTAAGAATAAACGTTAAATTTCGCAGTGATGTAATAAATTTTTGAATGATATCAATAATTTCGGTCGCCAAACCTAATTTTATTCAATACCAATTTAATACTTTATAGCGAACAAATTAGCGTTTATTATCAAAAGGTTAAAAATAAAAATAAAAAAAATAAAAACTGTACAGACATACCTGTGAAATAGATTTCTTTGTTATATGATCTATCCCATTCATAAGATAGTCGGCTTAATTGGTTTTCCATGGCTACATAGGCGTAACCTCGAGCATTCAGTGTCTTTTCTTCTAAACATATGAACGGTCCGTCTCTGCATAAAGTAACAAATTCGGTATTTGAATAGGTTTGATTATTTGAACATTTACCTCCATGTGACCATTTTCCGCATTTGTGACATCTTTCTAGGTGTCGTGCTCTTCTTTTCACTGCGGATTTTGATTTTCCTTTACCAAATTGTAACTTATTATCTTCGCATCTGGATTCTTTTCTAACTCCGTCCATTCTTTCTCTGATTACTGATACTATTTCACTCGGTAGTGTGTCATTATTACGTTTAGTGATCAAAGCGTGTAGCATTAGACCATGGTTTAGTTCACAGGCAGTTTTCATTTCCTAAAAACCTAAAAAAAATAAAAATTCAGAATGGGGGGAGAAGACTAGTTCTTTAGGGTCTGCTAGGGAAAGACCATTCGGGTTCCATTTTCGAGAACTACACGAAAACAGACAATCTAACTCTAACAGAAATACATATTATCCTTTAAAGACTTGATTCTCCCTACACTTAGTTAGCTGTGGTGTCGAAATTGTGATTAACTTCGTTGTCGACTTCCATCGGACTATCTATGTAGTGTTTCACTCTGTGACCATTAACTTTAAATTCAATCCCATTTGAATTTATTAATTCTATCATTCCGTATGGGAAAACTCTTTTAACTATGAATGGTCCAGACCATCTTGATTTCAATTTTCCAGGAAATAGCTTGAATCGTGAATTGAAAAGAAGAACTCTGTCTCCTTCTTTAAATTCTTTTAAACTTCTGATTCTTTTATCATGCCATTTCTTCGTTCTTTCTTTATAGATTAACGAATTTTCGTATGCTTCATGTCTTAATTCTTCTAATTCATTTAGTTGACTTAATCGTAGACGTCCGGCTTCATGTAAATCAAGATTACATGCCTTCAAAGCCCAAAATGCTTTGTGTTCAATTTCTACTGGAAGATGACATGTTTTTCCATAAACAAGTCTAAAAGGTGTGGTTCCAATTGGAGTTTTGTAGGCTGTTCTAAAAGCGCAGAGTGCATCCTCCAATTTAATGGACCATTCCTTCGGATTTGATCCTACGGTTTTCTCTAGAATACGTTTTAAAGCTCGGTTGGTATTTTCAACTTGTCCACTTGTTTGTGGATGATATGCGGTTGAGATTTTATGAGTTACTCCATATCTTTTAAGAACTTTCTCAAGTTGATTATTACAGAAATGAGTACCCCGATCACTTATTAAAGCTTTCGGTGTTCCAAACCTTGCAAAAAGACGTTTTAAAAAGTTGACTACAACTCGTGCATCGTTAGTTGGGAGAGCTTGTGCTTCCGCCCATTTAGATACATAATCAATGGCTACGAGTATATATAGATTATTATGAGATTTTGGAAATGGACCCATAAAGTCAATACCCCAAATGTCAAATACTTCACATACTTGGATGACATTTTGTGGCATTTCATCACGTTGACTTATTTTTCCGGCCCTTTGACAAGCATCACAGGATTTGCAAAGAAGGTGTGCGTCTTTGTAAATTGTAGGCCAATAGAATCCAGCATCATAAACTTTTCTTGCTGTTAGTTAAGGCCCATAATGCCCTCCTGTTGGTCCTATGTGGCAATGGTTTAATATTTTACTAGCTTCATCTCCAAATACACATCGGCGTATTATTCCATCTGGACAACTTTTAAACAAATGTGGATCTTCCCAAAAATAGTGTTTTATATCACTGAAGAATTTCTTTCGTTTTTGGTACGATAATCCTTTTTCAAGGAATCCACAAACTAAGTAGTTTGCATAGTCTGCAAACCATGGAATTTCTTTATGATCTCTCTTCAATAGATATTCATCAAGAAAGTTGTCTTGTATGGCCGATTCATTTAGAACTTCTAATTCGGGATTTTCAAGACGAGAAAGATGATCAGCGGCGAGATTTTCTGCTCCTCTTTTATCTCGGATTTCAATATCAAACTCTTGTAAGAGTAAGATCCAACGAATTAATCTTGGTTTAGCATCTTGTTTTGAAAATAGGTATCTAAGAGCAGAATGGTCGGTATAGACCACCGTTTTTGCTAGAACGAGATATGAACGAAATTTGTCAAAAGCAAAGACAATAGCAAGAAGTTCTTTTTCAGTAGTTGTATAGTTCGTTTGTGCTCCTTGTAACGTCTTACTAGCATAATATATAGGTTGAAATCGTTTTTCAATCCTTTGTCCTAAAACAGCTCCCATTGCAAAATCACTTGCATCGCACATTAGTTCAAATGGTAGATTCCAATTTGGTGTTATCATGATCGGCGCATTAGTAAGTTTATCTTTAAGAATATTAAAAGATTTGATACACTCATCTGAAAAGATGAATGGAGCATCTTTTTCTAGGAGTTTATTCATAGGAGTGGCAATTTTAGAAAAATCTTTTATGAAACGTCGGTAAAAACCGGCATGCCCTAGAAAACTCCTAACTCTTCTAACATTGGTGGGATGTAGAAGTTTAGCAATCACATCTACTTTAGCTCTATCCACTTCAATTCCTTCTTTTGAAATTTTATGACCAAGAACGATGCCTTCTTTAACCATGAAATGACATTTCTCCCAATTAAGTACTAGATTTGATTGTTCGCATCTAATAAGCATTCGTTCCAGATTAGCTAGACATGATTCAAATGTATCACCGAAGACTGAAAAGTCATCCATGAAAACTTCCATGCATTCTTCTATCATGTCGTGAAAAATCGCCATCATGCACCTTTGAAAGGTTGCAGGGGCGTTGCAAAGTCCAAATGGCATGCGTTTGTAAGCAAAAGTACCGTAAGGGCATGTGAATGTGGTTTTCTCTTGGTCCTCGGGTGCTATTGGAATTTGAAAATATCCGGAAAATCCATCTAGAAAACAATAGTAACTATTTCCGGCTAATCTTTCCAACATTTGATCTATGAAAGGTAAGGGAAAGTGATCTTTTCTGGTGGTGTCATTTAATTTTCTATAATCAATACATACACGCCATCCTGTTACAGTCCTAGTAGGAATAAGCTCATTTTTCTCATTTGTAATGACAGTCATGCCACCCTTCTTAGGTACGCATTGAACTGGGCTTACCCATGGACTATCAGAAATTGGATAAATTAAACCTGCATCTAGCAGTTTAATAATCTCTTTCTTAACTACATCTTGCATATTAGGATTTAGTCTTCGTTGGCGTTGCACATACGTTTTATGACCTTCTTCCATAAGGATTTTATGTGTGCAATACGAAGGACTTATTCCTTTAATATCATGAAGCTTCCATGCAATGGCTGGTTTATGAGCTTTCAACACAGAAATGAGTTGTGATTTCTCATTTTCAGTAAGAGAAGACGATATTATTACAGGTAATTCAGATTCACCATGTAAATAAGCGTATTCCAAATGGTTTGGAAGTGGCTTTAACTCTAATTTCGGAGGTTCTTCTATCGATGATTTGTATCGATATCTGTCTTCTTCTTTTAGCATTTGAATTTCTTCTGTTGTTGGTTCATATCCATTAGCTATAAGTGTAGCTAACATTTCAGCTTCATCAATTGGTTCATTACCTTCTCCTAAAGAACATTCTCCCGTTCCTTGTAATTCTGGAAATTCTTCTAATAATTCTGCATGTGCATCTATAGTTTGAATATAATAACATGTATCATCTGCAGATTGTGGTTGTTGCATTGCTCTATCAACTGAAAAGGTAACACTCTCATCCTCTATACTTAGGGTCAATTTCTTACCGAACACGTCTATCATTGCTTTAGCCGTGTTTAAGAATGGTCTTCCTAATATGAGAGGAACTTGAGAATCTTCTTCCATGTCTAGAACAACAAAATCCACTGGAAATACTAAAGTACAAACTTTAACTAGCATGTTCTCCATTATCCCTCTAGGATATTTTATTGATCTATCGGCTAGTTGTATGCTTATTCTGGTTGGTTTCAATTCTCCAAGGTCTAGTTTAGCGTATAGTGAATACGGCATTAGATTTATACTAGCACCTAAGTCTGCCAATGCTTCTATTGAACTAAGACTACCCAGACAACATGGAATTGTGAAACTTCCTGGATCAGATAATTTTTCTGGTATCTTATTCAACAGCACTGCTGAACAATTAGCATTCATAGTAACAGCCGAGAGTTCTTCCATTTTCTTTCTATTTGAGATTAGATCTTTCAAGAATTTAGCATATCTAGGCATTCCTGAAATCACATCAATGAAAGGAAGATTTACATTTATCTGTTTAAACATATCCAAGAATTTGGATTGCTCGGCTTCAAGTTTCTCTTTCTTCATTTTACTCGGTTAAGGAAGTGGTGGTTGGTATGGTTTAACATAAGGTTTAGCCTTAACTGTGTTATCTTCATTAACCTTTTCAACTACCGGTTCTTTTTCCTTATCTTGATTAGGTTGTGGTTCTTGTGGAGTAGGAATAGCTTCATCAGAAGTTACAGGTATTTCAGGTGGTTTAAGCGTTGTACCACTTCTTGTGGTAATGGCTTTAGCTGTTTCATTCCGGGGGTTAGCATTGTATCACTAGGTAGACTTCCCGGTTTTCTTTCACCTATTAACCTTGCTAGGTTACTTACTTCTTGTTCCAGATTTTGAATAGAAGCTTGTTGATTTCTAAATGCTTGAGCATTTTGTTCATTAGTTTGTTTCTGAGATGTGAAAAACTGCGTTTGAGTTTCAACTAGCTTCGTCATCATATCTTCTAAATTCGGCTTTTTATCATCGGTTTGTTGTGGTGGTTTGTTTTGAAAATTAGGTCTTTGCTGATTGTAAGTATTATTGGATACTTGTTGATTGCTAGGACCTTGTTGGTTGTTGTATGGAATATTTTTGTTATAATTCTGGTTTTGATTGTAAATCGGTCTTGGCGGTTGATAATTATTCTGATAATTATTTCCAGGCCTTTGGTTTATGTATGAAATATTCTCTCTTTGTTCCATTGTTAATTCAATACTGAGACAATCTTTTGTCAAATGTGGTCCTCCACACTGCTCACAACTAATTCGTATTGAGTGAATATCCTTAGTCATCTTTTCCATTCGTCTCTCGACAGCATCTATCTTTGCGGAAATGGAATCTAAGTCATGGCTAGAATCGGCTCTAGCTGCTTTAGATGATCTAACGATATCTTTTTCTTGGTGCCACTCATGTGAGTGGGAAGCAGTGTTATCAATAATTTTGTAAGCATCAGTTTCGGTTTTCTTCATAATAGAACCACCAGCTGTTATATCTATGTCTTTCCTTGTAGTGATGTCGCATCCTTGGTAGAATATTTGTACTATTTGACAGGTGTCTAAACCATGTTGCGGACATCCTCTTAATAACTTTCCAAATCTTGTCCACGCCTCATATAGAGTTTCATTTGGCTTCTGTGTAAACGTAACAATTTCTGCTTGAAGTCTTACGGCTTTAGATGCAGGAAAGAATTGTTTAAGAAATTTTTTAACTAAAACGTCCCATGTATCAATCGCCCCTTCAGGTAACGATTCCAACCAATCTTTGACTTCTCCCTTTAAAGTCCAGGGAAATAACATGAGATATATCGGTTCATCCTCCACTTCTCGGATTTTAAATAGTGTGCAGATCCTATTAAAGGTACGTAAATGTTCATTTGGATCTTCCTTCGGCGCACCACTAAATTGGCATTGATTAGTCACCATGTGTAGAATTTGTCCTTTGATTTCATAATCTGGCGCATTAATGTCTGGATGAGTAATTGCGTGACCTTGGCCAGTGCGTTTAGCTCTCATTCGGTCTTCCATACTTAAAGGTTCCAGATTCTCCATAATTGAATTTGTTGAATCGGAATCACTAGAGGATTCTGATTTAATGGTTCGTTCCTCAACAATCTCTGTTTGAATGATTGGTGGTTCCGGAGGAAAGTTTAGTGGTTCAGGATCTATGAATCGTTCCTGAATATTCTCCGGATTCTCAATTGTGAGGTCGGGTTCAAAAAATGGATTATCGGAAATTTGAACTGGAGTACTTGGTCGACTGGATGACGATTCTAAAGAAAAATCAACGGTGGTAATATTTGCTAAATGTCTTGATCTAGTTACAGGTGGTGAACGTACAAAAGGTGGTGAACGTCTTGCTCGATGCATTCACTGAATATCCTATTAGTTTTTAAAAGGAAAGAAAAATTATAATAAGTTATCCAATCAATAGACTTTTCTGATTTTGCCCACGTTTCGAATAGCCAAAAGATGCAGCAGAGGGGCAGGATTCGTTTGGTCTCAATATAATTGAGGACTGTTTGGCTCCAATAACCCGGTCCACATACAAATCCAACTATTACTACGAACCAGAAAATTTTGATGTCTATCAATTTAACCACTTAAAATAAATTTTCGTAATTTTAAGAAATTTAGATAAGAAGTAGATTAAAAATCTATGTCCTAAAACTAGAATAGCGAGAAATAAGAAAGAAAAAGAGTTCGTCGGAAAAAGATCGAAAAAGAAAAATGGTTGAAAAATAAAAGGTGACGGAAAAATAAAAGAAACTTATAAAACTTAAAAACACTTGACTAACCTAACCTTATTACTACAACTAACTTAAAATTATAATCGCAAGTTGAGATTACTAATTGGAATGATAATTGATACATAGGTAAAAGGCGTCCAAAAATATTCAAGCTTACAGGAAAAACTATATCCCAAATGGAAATAACTTAAAAAGAAACTAAAACTTAAAAAGGCGTCGCAAAATTCTAAAGCACCTAAATCTTAGTCTAAAGAAAAAGCACTTAAGGAATTCTACGGGAAAGCCTAAAAATCTAGAAGTAAAAATAACTATGGCAAAAACTAAGTTTAAAACTAAATATGAGTTAAAAATACAAATATTACGCTAAAATGATTAAAAAGGGACAAAATATAATAATATACAAAAAGTTGTAAAAAGTACAATTTTTATAAAAAATATTATTTTTATATTATTTATTTATTATAACTATTAAATTTACAATTTAATTAAACTAATTTAACTAAATAAAACAAATTAAATAAAAAGAAACTTTTAAAATAAAACTAATTATAATAATAATAGGTAATTAGGGTTTATAATAATAATAATTAATAATTACCCGTAATTAATGCAGTTTAGGGTTTCTGTCGGTGTCAGAGAAACTCCGCGAGTCGCGGTATTCCATGCAACAAACCCCGCGAGTCGCGGGGTTCCAGTTTTCAACTCTGGTACAGTTTTAATTCGACGTTTTTTTTATATGTTTTAAATAAAAACAAAATACTTAAATAAAACTTATATAAAAATAAAGAAACTTTATAAAACTTAAATATTTAACAAAATCTTAAAAATACTTATATTTTTGTTTTTTTCTTTTTATATTTTCGACTATTTAAAACGTATTTTTATAAAAACGAATTTTAATAAAAGTAAACTAAAAATCTTTTTTTTTATATTAGCGTTGCGCTTCCGGCGTTTAAGAGTTCCCCGGCAGCGGCGCCAAAAATAACTTGATCTTTCGCGAGGTGTATATAAAATAGCTATTAATTTTAGCAGGAAATACTATTAAATACGATACAATTTTACACAAGATATTTATTTATTGAATGGATATACTTAAACCTTGCTACAACACTTATAGGCAGTGTACCTAATCGTACAGTAGTGTAGTTTTTAGTAAGTCCGGTTCGTTCCACAGGGAAAATCTTTAAACAAAGCTTAACGCTATATTAGTTTACTTTTATAAAAATACAAATATATATATAAGTAATATTATTATTATAAAGGGGGATTTTTACCGTTTAATGACCGGTTTGTCGATTTTAAAACTTTAGTCACAGTTAAAACCAAATGTAAAATAATAAATAAATACAAGACTTAAATTAAAGCGTAAAGTAAATAACGATAATGAAATTGCGAATAATAAAAGTGCGATAAAATAAACTTGCGATAATTAAAAAGTACGATAATTAAAAGTGCAATTAAATACAATAACAATAAATAAAAATGCGATAATTAGAAGTGCAATTAAATATAAAAAAAAGGAAATTAAATATGAAATAAAAGAATTATGCTTATTTAAACTTCCGTAATCATGATGTTTGACGTGTTGATTTTAGTTTTATGCCCATGGGTTAATTGTCCTTTGTCCTGGATTATTTAATATGTCCGTCTGGTTTTTGTCCATAATAGTCCATCAGTCATAAATATAAAGTGCGAGTATCCTCGTCAAATTATCCTTATACCCGAAGTTAAATATTCCAACTAATTGGGGACTTAAACTGTAACAAGATTTTAATACTTTGTTTAATAATTACACCAGGATGTCGACTGAGTGTAACCCAAGGTTTTAATATTTTGTTATCAATTATGCCAAGTGTCCTTTTACATAATTTCACCCCTGTTTTAATTATTCTAGTGGCTATTAATCCATTCCCGTGTCCGGTTAAATGAACGATTATTCGTACATATAAATACCCCGCCCATCGTGTCCGATCGAGTGTATATGGTAATTTATAGGGACGCCCAATTGTAAATCTTTATATTAACATTAACAAACTATCATTTAGTTAAACAAATATAAAGCCCGTTAATAGCCCATAGTCTAATTTCCACAAGTGTCGTTCTTTTGTCCAAACCCCAATTATGGTACAAAGCCCAATTACCCAATTTTAGTAATTAGCCCAACATCATGATTACTTCGGATTAAATAAGCATAATAATAACTTAGCTACGAGACATTAAATTAAAAAGGTTGAACATAACTTACAATGATTAAAAATAGCGTAGCGTTACACGGACAGAATTTCGACTTACACCCTTACAATATTCGCTAACATACCCTTATTATTAGAATTAAAATTAAAATTAAAATATAAATATAAATATTTACGTATTATGAGAGAAGAAGAAAAAGGATGATGAAAATGATCAGAATTCGGTTGGCTTTATAGGGAATTGAGTTCAGGTATACTCCGCGACTCGCGGCATTTTTTGCCTTCAAACTCCGCGAGTCGCGGAGTTTGTAAATACAGCTCACTCCAGTTTGGAGTCTTTCTTGCAGACGGTTTTTATTATTTATTATAATATATAAATAATTATAAGAATTATTTAAATATTATATTATATTTATGTGCATAGTTGACTTGTAATTTTTAGTCCGTTGCGTCGAGCGTTGAGAGTTGACTCTGGTCCCGGTTCCGGATTTTCGAACGTCCTTGCGTACAATTTAATATCTTGTACTTTGCGTTTTGAATCTTGTACTCTTGTAATTTCGAGACGTTTCTTATCAATAATTGGAACCTCTTTGATTGTACTTTGTACTTTTGAGGTTTTTGGTCGTTTGCGTCTTCAATTCGTCGAATCTGTCTTTTGTCTTCACCTTTTATTTATTTAAACGAATATCACTTGTAAATAGAACAATTGCAACTAAAAGCTTGTCTTTCTTGAGGAATAATGCTATGAAATATATGTTCGTTTTTAGCATTATCAGGGCATATTCGGCTTCGATCATTCACCCATATAATGTAGTTTCATTTACTTGTGTCTATTTCGTAAAATATTTATAAAACTGCATGTATTCTCATCCGAAAATATTAGATTTTAAAAGTGGGATTATAACTCACTTTCACAGATTTTTACTTCGTCAGGAGTACGACTTGGCCACTGGTCGATTCACGAACCTATAACAAATATATACATATATATATCAAAGTATGTTCAAAATATATTTACAACATTTTTAATACATTATGATGTTTTAAGTTTATTAAGTCAGCTGTCCTCGTTAGTAACCTACAACTAGTTGTCCATAGTTAGATGTACAGAAATAAATTGATATATATTATCTTGAATCAATCCACGACCCAGTATATACACGTCTCAGGCTAGATCATAACTCAAAGTATATATATTTATGGAATCAACCTCAACCCTGTATAGCTAACTCAAACATTACTGCATATATAGTGTCTATGGTTGTTCTAAATAATATATATACATGGGTCGATATGATATGTCAAAACATTTGCATACGTGTCTATGGTATCCCAAGATTACATAATATATTAGAATACATGTATAATACAATATAATTTAGCTAGGATATGATTTGTGTAGAATTGTTACAATATTTCCCGTAGCTACAACAATCAAAAAAATATCCAATCTTGTTTTACCCATAACTTCTTCGTTTTAAATCCGTTTTGAGTGAATCAAATTGCTATGGTTTCATATTGAACTCTATCTTATGAATCTAAATAGAAAAAGTATAAGTTTTGAAATGTCCCGTTCTTATTGATTAAAAACGTTCCATATTAATTGATTTCGTTGCGAGGTTTTGACCTCTATATGAGACGTTTTTCAAAGACTGCATTCATTTTTAAAACAAACCATAACCTTTATTTCATAAATAAAGGTTTAAAAAGCTTTACGTAGATTATCAAATAATGATAATCTAAAATATCCTGTTTACACACGACCATTACATAATAGTTTACAATACAAATATGTTACATCGAAATCAGTTTTTTGAATGCAGTTTTTACACAATATCATACAAACATGGACTCCAAATCTTGTCCTTATTTTAGTATGCAACAGCGGAAGCTCTTAGTATTCACCTGAGAATAAACATGCTTTAAACGTCAACAAAAATGTTGGTGAGTTATAGGTTTAACCTATATATATCAAATCATAACAATAGACCACAAGATTTCATATTTCAATACACATCCCATACATAGAGATAAAAATCATTCATATGGTGAACACCTGGTAACCGACACTAACAAGATGCATATATAAGAATATCCCCATCATTCCGGGACACCCTTCGGATATGATATAAATTTCGAAGTACTAAAGCATCCGGTACTTTGGATGGGGTTTGTTAGGCCCAATAGATCTATCTTTAGGATTTGCGTCAATTAGGGTGTCTGTTCCCTAATTCTTAGATTACCAGACTTAATAAAAAGGGGCATATTCGATTTCGATAATTTAACCATAGAATGTAGTTTCACGTACTTGTGTCTATTTTGTAAATCATTTATAAAACCTGCATGTATTCTCATCCCAAAAATATTAGATTTTAAAAGTGGGACTATAACTCACTTTCACAGATTTTTACTTCGTCGGGAAGTAAGACTTGGCCACTGGTTGATTCACGAACCTATAACAATATATGCATATATATCAAAGTATGTTCAAAATATATTTACAATACTTTTAATACATTTTGATGTTTTAAGTTTATTAAGTCAGCTGTCCTCGTTAGTAACCTACAACTAGTTGTCCACAGTTAGATGTACAGAAATAAATTGATAAATATTATCTTGAATCAATTCACGACCCAGTGTATACGTATCTCAGTATTGATCACAACTCAAACTATATATATATTTTGGAATCAACCTCAACCCTGTATAGCTAACTCCAACATTCACATATAGAGTGTCTATGGTTGTTCCGCAATATATATATAGATGGGTCGACATGATAGGTCAAAACATTGTATACATGTCTATGGTATCTCAAGATTACATAATATACAATATAAGTTGATTAGGTTATGGTTGGAATAGATTTGTTACCAATTTTCACGTAGCTAAAATGAGAAAAATTATCCAATCTTGTTTTACCCATAACTTCTTCATTTTAAATCCGTTTTGAGTGAATAAAATTGCTATGGTTTCATATTGAACTCTATTTTATGAATCTAAACAGAAAAATTATAGGTTTATAGTCAGAAAAATAAGTTACAAGTCATTTTTGTAAAGGTAGTCATTTCAGTCGAAAGAACGACGTCTAGATGACCATTTTAGAAAACATACTTCCACTTTGAGTTTAACCATAATTTTTGGATATAGTTTCATGTTCATAATAAAAATCATTTTCTCAGAATAACAACTTTTAAACAAAATTTATCATAGTTTTTAATTAACTAACCCAAAACAGCCCGCGGTGTTACTACGACGGCGTAAATCCGGTTTTACGGTGTTTTTCGTGTTTTCAGGTTTTAAATCATTAAGTTAGCATATCATATAGATATATAACATGTGTTTAGTTGATTTTAAAAGTCAAGTTAGAAGGATTAACTTTTATTTGCGAACAAGTTTAGAATTAACTAAACTATGTTCTAGTGATTACAAGTTTAAACCTTCGAATAAGATAGCTTTATATGTATGAATCGAATGATGTTATGAACATCATTACTACCTCAAGTTCCTTGGATAAACCTACTAGAAATGAGAAAAATAGATCTAGCTTCAAAGGATCCTTGGATGGCTTGAAAGTTCTTGAAGCAGAATCATGACACGAAAACAATTTCAAGTAAGATTTCCACTCGAAATAAGATTGTTATAGTTATAGAAATTGAATTAAAGTTTGAATATGATCATTACCTTGTATTAGAAAGATAACCTACTGTAAGTAACAAAGGTTTTTTGATCTTGGATGATTACTTGGAATGGATTTAGAAAACTTGGAAGTAAACTTGCAATCTTGGAAGTATTCTTGATTTTATGAAACTAGAACTTTTGGAATTTATGAAGAACACTTAGAACTTGAAGATAGAACTTGAGAGAGATCAATTAGATGAAGAAAATTGAAGAATGAAAGTGTTTATAGGTGTTTTTGGTCGTTGGTGTATGGATTAGATATAAAGGATATGTAATTTTGTTTTCATGTAAATAAGTCATGAATGATTACTCATATTTTTGTAATTTTATGAGATATTTCATGCTAGTTGCCAAATGATGGTTCCCACATGTGTTAGGTGACTCACATGGGCTGCTAAGAGCTGATCATTGGAGTGTATATACCAATAGTACATACATCTAAAAGCTGTGTATTGTACGAGTACGAATACGGGTGCATACGAGTAGATTTGTTGATGAAACTGAACGAGGATGTAATTGTAAGCATTTTTGTTAAGTAGAAGTATTTTGATAAGTGTCTTGAAGTCTTTCAAAAGTGTATGAATACATATTAAAACACTACATGTATATACATTTTAACTGAGTCGTTAAGTCATCGTTAGTCGTTACATGTAAATGTTGTTTTGAAACCTTTAGGTTAACGATCTTGTTAAATGTTGTTAACCCATTGTTTATTATAACAAATGAGATGTTAAATTGTTATATTATCATGATATTATGATATATAATATATCTTAGTATGATGTATATACAGTTAAATGTCGTTACAACGATAATCGTTACATATATGTCTCGTTTCGAAATCATTAAGTTAGTAGTCTTATTTTTACATATGTATTTCATTGTTAATACACTTAATAATATATTTACTTATCATTTAACATAATTAACCAAGTGTATCAATATCTTAATATGATTCATATGTACCTAGTAAGACGTTGTTATAACGATAATCGTTATATATATCGTTTTCGAGTTTCTTAAATTAATAGTCTCATTTTTATATATATAACTCATTGTTAAAATACCTAATGAGATACATACTTATAATAAAATCATGTTAACTATATATATAACCATATATATGTCATCGTATAGTTTTTACAAGTTTTAACGTTCGTGAATCACCGGTCAACTTGGGTGGTCATTTGTCTATATGAAACCTATTCCAATTAATCAAGTCTTAATAAGTTTGATTGCTTAACATGTTGGAAACACTTAATCATGTAAATATCAATTTCATTTAATATATATAAACATGGAAAAGTTCGGGTTACTACAAGTTTATAGTCAGAAATATAAGTTATAAGTCATTTTTGTAAGAGGTAGTCATTTCAGTAGAAAGAACGACGTCTTGATGACCATTTTGAAAAACATACTTCCACTTTGAGCTTAACCATGATTTTTTGATATAGTTTCCTGTTCATAAGAAAAATAATTTTCCCAGAAGAATAACTTTTAAATCAAAGTTTATCATAGTTTTTAATTATCAAACCCAAAACAGCGCGCGGTGTTACTACGACGGCGTATGTCCGGTTTTACGATATTTTTCGTGTTTTCAGGTTTTAAATCATTAAGTTAGCATATCATATAGATATAGAACATATATTTAGTTGATTTTAAAAGTCAAGTTAGAAGGATTAATTTTTTTTGCGAGCAAGTTTAGAATTAACTAAACTATGTTCTAGTGATTTCAAGTTTAAACCTTCGAATAAGGTAGTTTTATATATATAATCGAATGATGTTATGAACATCATTACTACCTCAAGTTTTGTGGATAAACCTACTGGAAATGAGAAAAATAGATCTAGCTTCAAAGGATCCTTGGATGGCTTGAAAGTTCTTGAAGCAGAATCATGACACGAAAACAAGTTCAAGTAAGATTTCCACTCGAAATAAGATTGTTATAGTTATAGAAATTGAATAAAAGTTTGAATATGAGTATTACCTTGTATTAGAAAGATATCTTACTATAAATAAGAAAGATTTCTTGAGGTTGGATGATCACTTTACAAGATTGGAAGTAAGCTAGCAAACTTGGAAGTATTCTTGATTTTATGAAACTAGAACTTATAGAATTTATGAAGAACACTTAGAACTTGAAGATAGAACTTGATAGAGATCAATTAGATGAATAAAATTGAAGAATGAAAGTGTTTGTAGTTGTTTTTGGTCATTGGTATATGGATTAGATATAAAGGATGTGTAATTTTGTTTACATGTAAATAAGTCATGAATGATTACTAATATTTTTGTAATTTTATGAGATATTTCATGCTAGTTGTCAAATGATGGTTACCACATGTGTTAGGTGACTCACATGGGCTGCTAAGAGCTGATCATTGGAGTGTATATACCAATAGTACATACATCTAAAAGCTGTGTATTGTACGAGTACGAATACGGGTGCATACGAGTAGAATTGTTGATGAAACTGAACGAGGATGTAATTGTAAGCATTTTTGTTAAGTAGAAGTATTTTGATAAGTGTCTTGAAGTCTTTCAAAAGTGTATGAATACATATTAAAACACTACATGTATATACATTTTAACTGAGTCGTTAAGTCATCGTTAGTCGTTACATGTAAATGTTGTTTTGAAACCTTTAGGTTAACGATCTTGTTAAATGTTGTTAACCCATTGTTTATTATATCTAAAGAGATGTTAAATTATTACATTATCATGATATTATAATATATTAATATATCTTAGTATGATATATATACAGTTAATTGTTGTTACAACGATAATCGTTACATATAAGTCTCGTTTCGAAATCATTAAGTTAGTAGTCTTGTTTTTACATATGTAGTTCATTGTTAATATACTTAATGACATGTTTACTTATCATTTATCATGATTAAATATAGTGTATCAATATCTTAATATGATTCATATGTATTTAGTAAGACGTTGTTATAACGATAATCGTTATATATATCGTTTCGAGTTTCTTAATTCAATAAACTCAATTTTATGTATATAACTCATTGTTAAAATACCTAATGAGATACTTACTTATCATAATATCATGTTAACTATATATATAATCATATATATGTCATCATATAGTTTTTACAAGTTTTAACGTTCGTGAATCACCGGTCAACTTGGGTGGTCAATTGTCTGTATGAAACCTATTTCAATTAATCAAGTCTTAACAAGTTTGATTGCTTAACATGTTGGAAACACTTAATCATATAAATAACAATTTCATTTAATATATATAAACATGGAAAAGTTCGGGTCACTACAGGTACATGGTGCAACCATACGGGTGCATGTGCAACCGTACGGATGCAGTGGTGTTGGTGCAACCGGGCAGGAAGTTTGCAACCGTACGGATGCACGATGCAACCGTACGGATGAACTTGCAACCGTACGAATGCATGTGCAACCGTACAGATGCATATCAGATCAGCAGATGTTGTTTAATTTAGCTGTTTCCTAGCCGTTATGCTGTCCGCGTGACTTATGATTATCAGGATGTAAATTCTGAAAATGCATAAGTGTTAGGTGGATTTTTAGCTGCGCTTTTTGTGACTAATTTACTGTACTATGCTGTTTTGTATTAACGGACATAAACTAACTTGATTTGCCTTATGTTCAGGTGATAAGGAGAAGGAAGTCGCTCAGTGATAGATTATCTGAGCTTATTGCTGGTATTCGGTGAGTGGGTCTATCTCTGGATAGAGCATTAAGTAGCTGACACGCTTCTTGTTCAGACTCTTTACTATTATGTTTATGTTCAGTATGAATACCATGTGTAGTTAGATATTATCATGCTAGTTAGGATGATTGCATGACTGAATATCTGTGATTTTATGTGCGCACTGTTAGTTGGACACCAACCGAGGCGGCAAGGTAGGGTTGATGTGAGGTCGACTGTGGTAGCCTGGTCGGGTTATGGTGTTACTGATTGTTCAGTATAGCATAGAAGGATGCATGTGTTGCGTCTAGACGGTTATGCAGTGGAGTCAGTAAAGCGGACTATCGATAGACTGTAGCTTGATCAACTAAGTCGTGTGCTCGTACAAGCCGCTGATCCTCATATTGTCAGTTGTTGTTATATACTAGTTCAGGACGTTAGCATATATGTGACCTTTGCATGTTTAGTTGCTTATGCTTGATCTGTTATATAGTATCCATTCACTTAGTAGTTGTGCTAATTCCCCCACATTTCCACCCTTGCAGGTTTAGGTATCGCTGTTTAGGATGGGTGTTGCGGACGGGTTTGAAGACATGTTTGACTATGTGATTAACTCTGATGTTTCAATTTTATTCATGTTTTCACGTAACACCGATGTTTTGGAATATTGTAATAACAGTAACTAAGTTGATTTGTTAACTATGGTTTGTAAGTATTAACCAGGGTTATTTTAGTAACTAATTGTACTTCCGCTGTGATAAAAAAAATCAGGGTGTTACAAGTTGGTATCAGAGCGTGGTTTAGCAGCAAGTATGTGCGCGTATTTGTTCCTAAACCCCGAGTTAAGTCAAACATGTCCGTGGGGTAGGGCTAAGTGAATGCAGGATGTTGTGCATGTTAGTGTTTAGTAAACTAACAGTTATCCACTAAGCTTTTGTGCGAGTGTTTTGTAGCACAGATGGCAGATGATAGGGATGCGAACGCTACAAACCCAATCCACCCCGGAACGTTAAGTGCTCCAGATGTGGAGGATGAGGCAGAGATTTACGAGGCTGATTATGTGCATGAGCTTGAAAGTAAGCTTAAGGAAGCTCAGGAAAAGATTACTGAGCTTGAGTTAGCTAGACAGTCGGGTAATTAGGATACACCACCAGGTTTTGCCACTGCTCAATCACAAACCATACCGCAAATACACCAGAACCAGTACCAATACCCATTACAAAACCAATTCCCTCAGCATGTCATGCCACCACAGAATTACTAACAGTATCAAAATCCCATGATGATGAACCAAGTTCAGCCACCCATATACCAACAACCATTTCCGCAACAACAATTCCAACAACAATACCAACCACCAAAAAGATGCACCTTTAAACAATTCAGGGATTGTGGACCTTCTCCCTACTCAGGAAGTTCTAACCCAACCACAACTCTCAACTGGTTAAGGGAAGTTGAAAAGGCATACGAGGCATGTCAGTGTGAGCCAGAATTGAAAGTAACTTATGCGAGTAGGTTATTGAAGGACAGGGCTATGGTGTGGTGGGATTCAGTAATAGAAAGTTTTCCTCCAGAACAAGTTCGAATGATCACTTGGGAGCAGTTTTACGGTAAGGTATGTGAGCAATACTGCAATGTGTTTAACATGAATAGAATCAAAATGGAGTTTTTGGAGATGCGGATGACACCTCAGATGTCAATTGATGAGGTAGTTGAGAAATACATGGATAAGTTGAGGTTTCTACAACAATGGGTGCCTGATGAACAATCAAGAATCCAACATTTTGTGAATATGATCTTGCCGGAATACAGGACGTTTGTGAGGTTAACACCGACATTATCTCAGGCTTTTGTGATGGCAAATATGGTAGAAAGTGATGTTAGAGCAGCAAGGGGCATGAATATAGGGAATGTGGTACCGCAGGGTAGTCAGGCTGCCAGTCAGTCTCAGTCAGGTTCTAAGTCTAAGAAACCGTCTGGGTTTAGACTGAAGGGTAAAGGGAATTAAGCAAGTTCAGGGTCTGGTTCAGGAAGGAGAGAATGGTGTAAAGGTTGTAAGTCTTCTCACAATGGGTAGTGTTTTGAGGCAACGAGATGATGTTTGAGATGTGGTATGGTAGGTCATGAATCTCAGGGGTGTTCCTTCAGGGAGAATATGTGTTGGAGTTTTCACCAGCCTGGTCATCGTTCAGCTAGTTGTCAAGCGTCAAAGGGCGCAAGTTCTGGGGCAGGGTCAGGGGCGCGTTTGGAATCTGTCGGGGGTTCCACAGCCTTTAGTGGATAGAAGAGAAAGAACCCGCCGACCATGGAAGGCAGGGCCTTTCAGATGACAGTTGAGGCCGCAACTAATAATGATGACGTCATAACCGGTATGTTCTTGATCAACTCAATACCTGCTAGAGTATTGTTTGATTCGGGTGCAAATAGGACATTTATGTCTATAGATTTCTGTACTAAGTTAGGGTTACCTGCTACTGTGCTGCCTGAGCATGTTAGAGTAGAGGTAGCTGATGGTAAGACGGTTCCAGTCACAACGTATGTGTCTGGAGCTAGTATAGAAATTGATGGTATACCGCTTGCTATGTCCTGTTTAGTGTTGCCTATCCCAAGTTTTGGTAATGTTAGGATGAACTGGATGAGCCTACATAAGGCCCACATTAAGTGTGATTAGAAGATTGTGACCTTCTGTTTGACCGACGGAACCCGTATTGTGGCCCGAGGGGAATGAAGTAGGTTCAGTTTTCCATTGATATCTATGATGAAGGCGAAGAAGTCACTTTCTAAGGGGTGTGAGTCTTTTATGGCTTATGTTATTGATGCTAAAATAGAGAAGAGATCAGTTACTAATATTCCGGTAGTTTCAGAATTTCCTGAGGTATTTCCTGACTAGTTACCGGGGTTGCCGCCGGTAAGAGAAGTAGAGTATAAGATTGAGTTGGTTCCGGTAACAACTCTAGTAGCTAAGGCTAATTATAGGTTAGCACCTTCTAAAATTAGAGAGATGATGTCTCGAATACAGGAATTGTTAGACAGGGGGTTTATAAGACCGAGTTCCTCACCGTGGGGTGCGCCGGTGTTGTTTGTAAAGAAGAAATACAATACTCTGAGAATGTGTATAGATTATCGAGAATTGAATAAGAGAACGGTTAAGAATAAATATCCGTTGCCTAGAATCGATGATCTGTTCGATCAACTTCAGGATGTGTCGTAGTTTTCGAAAATAGATCTTAGATCCAGGTATCATCAGGTTCGGGTTGTAGAATCAGATATACCGAAGACAGTGTTTAGAATGAGATATGGGCATTACGAGTTCTTGGTTATGCCATTTGGGTTGACGAATGCTCCAGCAGTCTTTATGGATATGATGAACAGGGTTTGTAAACCGTATTTAGATCAGTTTGTTATTGTGTTTATCGATGATATATTGATGTATTCAAAGTCAGAAGTTGATCATGCGACACTTCTTCGATTGGTGTTAGAGTTGTTAAAGAAAGAACAGTTATATGCTAAGTTCTCGAAGTGTGAGTTTTAGCTTCGAGAGGTGCAGTTTCGTGGGTCATGTTATCTGTGAGGCAGGTATTAAAGTGGATCCATCGAAAATAGAAGCGGTAATAGGTTGGAATTAGCCGAAGACGCCGACAGAAGTTAAGAGTTTCTTGGGTCTTGCGGGTTATTATCGTCGGTTTATCAAAAAAATTTCTAAAATAGCGGGTCCGTTAACCAAATTAACCAGAAAAGACGTAAGTTTTCGATGGAGTGACCAACAGGAACAGGATTTTCATATGCTTAAAAAGTTGTTGTGTCAAGCTCCAGTGTTAGCACTACCAGAGGGTTCAGACGACTTTGTGGTTTATTGTGATGCGACAATTTCCAGGTTGGGGTGTGTACTGATGCAAAGAGATAAAGTTATCGCGTATGCTTCTCGTCAGTTAAAGACACACAAACGTAACTATCTGGTTCATGATTTAGAAATGGCTGCAGTGGTATTTGCGTTGAAGCTTTGGAGACATTACTTATACGGTACAAAGTGTGTGATATGTACAGACCATAAGAGCCTCCAATATATTTTCACGCAAAAAGAACTGAATATGCGACAGAGACGGTGGATTGAGCTTATAAAAGACTATGACTGTGAAATAAAGTATCACCCGGGTAAAGCAAATGTTGTTGCCGATGCTTTAAGTCGTAAAAAGACCGTAGAGATCGTGGAATTTATGAGAACCGAAATAGTTTCAGACCTTATTGAATAGATAAGACAAGTTCAAGCCCAAGCTTTATTAGAGGAGAACTTAAAGACTGAACTGATGACCAAAATCAAGGACCAATTGACTGACGATTCCCGTAGACTTAAGACGTTTAAGAATCGAATTTGGGTGCCTATGCTTGGAGATTTAAGAAAATTGATCTTAAATGAAGCATAAAAATCGAGGTTGACTGTCCATCCGGGTAGTACCAAGATGTATAGTGATCTAAAGCCGATGTATTGGTGGCCAACGATGAAGAAAGATGTTGCTCAATTAGTAGAAAGATGTCATATTTGTTCTCAAGTTAAAGCTGAACACCAGAAACCTTATGGTTTGTTGCAACAATTGAAGATTCCAGAGTGGAAATGGTATCATATTATGATGGATTTTGTAACCAAGTTACCTAGATCTCAGAGAGGTAATGATATGATATGAGTAATTGTTGATCGACTGACGAAAAGTGCACATTTCTTAGCTACAAAAGAGACAGCTTTGTTGAGTAGTTTGGCGGAATTGTACTTGAAAGAAATAGTTAGTCGACATGGGGTTCCGTTGTCTATCGTATCCGACAAGGATTCTAGATTTGTATCGAACTTCCAGAACAGTTTACAGAAAAGTTCAGAAACGAGGGTAAATTTGAGTACAACGTATCATCCACAGAACGACGGTCAGAGTGAGCTTATAATACAAACACTAGAGGATATGCTTCGATCCTGCGTGTTAGAGTACGGTGGTCCGTGGGATATACATCTACCATTGATCGAGTTCGCTTACAACAACTTACCATTCGAGTATTGGTATGCCACCTTATGAAATGTTGTATGGTCGCAAGTGTAGAACGCCGACTTGTTGGTTAGAAGCAGGTGAGAAACAGTTTGCAGGTCCAGAATTAGTTCAAATAATAGCCGACACGGTAGCAATAGCATGTGAAAAGTTGAAAGCAGCCCGTGATAGACAGAAAATGTATGCTGATCCACGTAGACGTCCGATAAACTTTGAGGTAAGTGATCATGTTTACTTGAAAGTTTCACCGTGGAAGGGAGTTATCAGGTTTGGTAAGCGAGGTAAGTTAGCTTCGAGATACATTGGGCCGTTCAATATTATTCAACGGGTTAACGATTAGACTGTTGTGTTAGAGCTTCCATCAGAGTTGGCAGGGATACACAACACTTTCAACGTGTGTTACCTTAGGAAGTGTAAAGTCGATGATGAAACACAACTGGTTCCGTTAAGTGATTTGAGGGTTGACTTAAATCAAAATTTAGTTGAAGAACTGGTTAGGATAGTCGATAGAAAGGTAACTAAGTTGAGAAAGAAAGAGATCCATATGGTGCTTGTTGAGTGGAAGCATAGTTTAGGATCGAACCTTACGTGGGAGACCGAAGAGCTGATGTAGGCTCATTATTCACTTCTGTTTGACCAAGACCAGATTTCGAGGACGGAATCTCTTTAAGGGGAGTGGATTTGTAACATCCTCAGATCGGGCCTAGATGTAAGATGACCTTTCTGCCCTTAGGCATAATTGTGTGGTTAATTATGCTTTAATTTTAATATAATGTTTATTGTTATTTTATTATTTGTTTAAGACCAGTTTGTGACAAGGGTCACATAGCAGGTTCGTTTATTTAATTTGGACTCTGTTAGGGCACTCAAATTAAGTACGAAAGTTATTAGATAACTGATAAATACCCGTGTGTGATGGGGTATGTTATTTAATACACATATATAAGCTTGTAACCAGCTCGTTCTCTCATTTTCTGGAAAATTCTCAAACACCCCGTATACTCTCAATCTCATTCCATCAAACCCTAGATTTCTAATTTTTGTTCTAGAGCTCAAATCAATCATATAAATCAAGGAGAGATTGAAAACAGCCCGTAGTCGCCAAAAGAGCTACGCCGATGTCCGAAGGAAACCATTAGAGTTTCAGATCGGTGACATGGTTATGTTAAAGGTGTCACCTTGGAAAGGTGTAATACGTTTTGGAAAAAGAGGTAAACTGAACCCAAGGTATGTAGGCCCGTTCAAGATCATCGAACGCATTAGACCGGTAGCTTATCGACTCGAATTACCACAACAACTCGCCGGAGTACATAACACATTTCACGTTTCAAACCTTAAGAAGTGTCTTGCAAAGGAAGACCTCACCATTCCTCTTGAAGAAATCCAAGTCGACGAGAAACTACAATTCATAGAAGAACCGGTCGAAATCATGGACCGTGAAGTTAAACAACTCAAGCAGAGCAACATACCAATCGTTAAGGTTCGTTGGAATGCTCGAAGGGGTCCCGAGTTTACTTGGGAACGAGAGGATCAGATGAAACAAAAGTACCCACATTTGTTTCCCGAGAACGCAAAATAGGTACAATTTTAAAATTTCGGGACGAAATTTATTTAACGGGTAGGTACTGTAACGACTCGGAATTTTCCGATCGTTCTATACTTATGAGATTAATATTTACATAAATTAAACCTTACCAACATGATAAGCAATCCAAACTGTTGAGACTTATATTTTTGAAAAGAGTTTTACACAACGTTTGACCGTCCAATTTGACCGATGATATCACGAACTATATAACACAAGATAATTATACGATTATGTATATGTACATATCTATACATATTTAACATGATTTAAGGATGGTTTAACATTTCATTGTGAACTAACAACAATGAGTTATAAGTATACTTTGAGACCACTAACTTAAGTTTTCAAAACGATAACTATATGTAACGTTCTTTGACATATATACTTACAATCTATAATGTGTTGTGATTTATGTCACCAATATGATTTAAGTGTAATGGGATTAATTTGTAACCAAAATAATCTTGATAAATATCGAACAAGTTTGGGGAAGTGTGGAGTGCACACTTGTTTGAACTTATCTTGATTATGACGGGGGTTCGGGGGCAGCGCCCCCGATAAGCGGGGTCCAAGGGGTGGCAACCCCTGGCGGGGTCCAAGGGGTGGCAACCCCTGGCGGGGTCCAAGGGGTAGAGTCCCTGGCTGGGGTCGAGCTGCCAGGTCAGCTTGGAAATTTTTTTTTGGGCTAACATTGCTTTATTAAAAATGTCTTAAAATTTTATTTTTGGCCCGGTTGGACCCAAAATAAAAGCCCAATTTTGAGCTTCTTTAACCGTATCATACCCATCATCCATATGTATTTACTATTGGTAAATACACATCAAATCAATATCCTTATCAGCTTTAGATCTGCCCTAGATAAGAGGGAATCTTATTTGTAAGCTAGCATACATTATTACTCAAAAATTCAACACAATAATTTGTCCTTGTTCCCTCAACAACCAGACTGTCCTATAAGTATCACCATCACCTTGGTTTTTCATTTCATTCTTACAACTATCTTTCTCTAACAAAAAAAAAAAAACACACTCTTAGGAACTCTAAGTGTTCTTCACAATCTCAGCAAATACTCATGAAGAACTAGCTTCATGAACAACCTATAATCATCATAAGAAAGTTTGATCAAGATTATTTTCTATCTTTTCCAGTAGCTTTATCCAAGTAACTTGAGGTAGTAACCTTATTCATAATCTTATTCGATTCATATTTATATAGCTATCTTATTTTGTGTTATAAAATTTTTAACAACAAGAACATAGTTTGAATGATTTCAAACCTGTTCGCAAACTAAATAGATCCTTCTAATTTGATTTTTAAAACACTTCAAAACCTGTAATATATCATGTTATGACAAAATCGGATTAATCATATCTTGGCTAATTAACATAATATTTAATATATATTTACTTATGATTTGATTTTATATATTCCAGGACCACCCGTAAACAACACGGGAAGATTAATCATAAGACCTCATGATTGTACGCAACACGTCATCTGAAAACACGGTACTTTATGTACGCAACACGTCATTTGACAACATGGTACCATGGGTCGAGATTAATTCTGATCAATACGAATACGATGGGGTCTTTATTTATTTTATTGAGCAACTAATTATGGACCATTAACAACAGACTGCTAACTACGGACTAAGAAAATATTAAAAGTATTATAAGTATATATATATATATATATATATATATATATATATATATATATATATATATATATATATATCTATATATATATGTGTAACGATTACTTGAAAAGAAAATATGTTGATATATTATATATATGGTTAGGTTCGTGATATCTATCGGAGACCAAGTCGAGTTAAATACCTTCAAGGAAAAGGTGAGTATATAGTCCCACTTTTAAACTCTAAATATTTCGGGATGAGAATACATGCATTTTATGATTTACGTTATGGACACAAGTGATTAAAAATATATATTCTACGTTGAGTTGTACCACTGGCATACTTCCCTGTAACTTGGTAACTATTATTTACATGAGGTATTGTAAACGCGAATCCTGTTGATAGATCTATCGGGCCTGACAACCCCAACCGGACTGGACGACCAGTATTCAACGGTTGCACAGTACTTCGTTTCGGTAACTACACTTGGTACGGTGTAGTAAGATTTCATAATAAAGGGAATATGCGACGTTGATTAAATGTTTAGTATGGTTATCAAGTGCTCAACAACTTAGAATATTTTTATTAAAACGTTTATATATAAATCTTGTGGTCTATATTTATAACGCTGCCAGCATTAAACCTATATCTCACCAACTTTATGTTGACATTTTAAGCATGTTTATTCTCAGGTGATAACTAAAAGCTTCCGCTGCAACATGTTGAATTTAAGCAAGATCTTGAGTATGCATATTTGTGTCAAAAATAAAACTGCATATCGGAGGATTTGTAATGTAAAATATGTTGGAGGTCGTATTGTTATTATCACATGTAAAGTTTGTAAGTCTAAGATTATCGCTAAACGATAATCATTATTAAGTTGTTTAAACCTTGTATTTGTAATAAAAGCTATGGTTTGTATTGTAAAAACGAATGCAGTTTTTGAAAAATGTCGCATATAGAGGTCAATACCTCGCGATGAAATCATATGTTATTGTATTCGTCCTTATGGTTAAGGTCGGGTTATGACATGTGGTATCAGAGCGTTGGTCTTAGAGAACCAGAGAATTTGCATTAGTGTGTCTTATCGAGTTTGTTAGGATGCATTAGTGAGTCTGGACTTTGACCGTGTTTGATTTCGAAAACTATTGCTTATCCTTGTTGGTTAAAAATTAATATGTAAATATTATGTAGTATTAATGTGCTAGTTGTTATGTGATAGATGTCTGGCTTAGAACTTATTATCACATTCAGCGACTCCGAACCAGACTCTTCAGATGGTGTTCCAGTCATTAATCTATCCGATGATGAAAACGACACCTTTGGGGAAGACTCACAAGTTCCGGATGAATCAATTGAAGAGGAACTGGAAAGTGATCCTGAGGAGGAAGAAATACAGGAAATTACGAAAGACAAGTTCGAACGAGGAAAGAAATGAAAGGCTACTGAAATAGAAAATCTAAATCCCGAGTCTAGAGAGGATGTTGTGGAACCAACTCCACCAGATACTTCCACACCTATTCCCGCTATTCCTATTAGTTCTATCCCGACATCCAGTTCTTCGGTTCCTCAGCCAAAACGCAGGGAGACAACCAGGATAACCTTTAAGCTATTTCTTTGAACACAAATGCTTTGGGTTAAATGATGCGCTGTTGTTTTAAACCATGGGATTATATAATGTTTTGTATAATATTACTAGTGTGGTTTGCTTAATGTTTGCTGTAAGATAAGCATATGTAAAATAGTGAAGTGTGAAATGCAATAATTTTCCATGGTTAAGTATTATTTGGGTGGTAGTAATTGATTTTCGTACTAAGCTATTAAGTATGAACTTTAACGGGTAGGTACTACCCTAGATATAATTATAAAACGCTAATAAGAAGAAAAGGCTTTTATAATAATAACTGGTTCATATTATTAATAAGCTACGATGTACTGTAAATACATACTACATCTATAATATTCCATGTGAATAATTATTTTTTCATTCTTATTGAAGATTATGGCGCGATTGAATCGAATGACGGAACAAGAAATCCAGGAACTCATCAATCAGCGAGTGAACGACAGAATGTTATGGGTCGAGGCTGCAAGAGGTGCTGCAGTTAACCCAAATTCTCGTGTGGGGTGCACTTACAAAACTTTTCAAGGTTGCAAGCCCTCATCATTCAGTGGAACAGAAGGACCGGTCAGTTTAACCCGGTGGATCGAAAAGATTGAGTCTGTGTTTAAAATAAGTGGTTGTATTGAGAAGGACATGACCAAGTATGCATCATGCACCCTACAAGATAGTGCACTCACGTGGTGGAAAAACTATGTGAAGGCCGTAGGAGGAGATGTAGCTTATGATACTCCTTGGGAAGAATTCAAAACAATGCTAATCAACGAATATTGTCCAAGGAACGAGGTTAGGAAGTTGGAAGCTGAATTACGAAGCCTGAAAGCTGTTGGTACTGAACTCACCAACTACAATCAGCGATTCATGGAATTAGCTTTGCTATGTCCCGAATTGGTACCAACCGAAGAACAGAAGATTGAACTGTACAAAGACGGTTTGCCTAAAAAGGTCAAGGCAAATGTTACAGCATCCAAACCCAAGACTATTCATGAAGCTATCACCATGGCGAACGAATTGATGGACCAGATTATTCTGGATAAGAACACCGATGTCAAGACATCGGGAAACAAAAGAAAGTAGGAAGGTAATCATCAACAATCCAACAAGAAACAAGAAACCACGCAAGGTGCGGGTAGCGGTTCAAACTCAGGTTACAAAGGACGAAATCCTTTATGTAATAGATGCCACAAACATCATTCTGGTTATTGTAATGTGGTGTGCAACAATTGTAATCGAAAAGGTCATCTTGCTGAAGATTGTAGGGTTCCTGCTACAAATACAAATGGTACCAAGACTCCTGCCACCAATGCAAATAGAACTGCATTGGCCACTGTTACTTGTTATGGGTGTGGGAAACAGGGTCATTATAAGAGCCAGTGTCCGAATCCAGAGAAGAATAATGGATCTGTACGTGGAAGAGCATTTGTTATTAATGCTAGAGAGGCGTGTGAAGACCCGGAGCTTGTTACGGGTACGTTTACCATTAATAACTTATCCGCATCTATTATATTTGATACTGGTGCCGATAGAAGTTACGTGAGTGGAGACTTTTAAACTAAATTGAATTGTTCATCATTACCTCTAGATGCTAAGTACATGATTGAGTTAGCTAATGGTAAACTAATTAAAGCCGATAAAATTTGCCGTGATTGTAAAATAAATTTAGCCGGAGAAACATTTAAGATTGATTTGATACCCGTAGAATTAGGAAGTTTTGATGTAATAGTCGGCATGGACTGGATGTCCAAAATAGGAGCTGGAGCTGTGTGCGCCAAGAAGGCAATTCGCATTCCTCGTAAGGATAAAACGCCAATAATGATTTATGGAGAGAAGGGTAACTCAAAGCTAAAACTCGTTAGTTATTTGAAAGCTCAAAAGTGCTTGAAGAAAGGGTGCTATGCTATCTTAGCATATGTTAATAAAGTCGAAACGAAGGAAAAAGTGAAGAGCATCAACGACGTGCCTGTGGCAAGAGATTTTCCTGAAGTATTTCCGGAAGAGTTACCAGGATTACCTCCATTTAGATCTGTAGAGTTTCAAATAGATCTAGTACCGGGAGCTGCACCAGTGGCTCGTGCTCCATATAGACTTGCACCATCTGAGATGAAAGAGTTACAAAGCCAGTTACAAGAATTACTGGACCGTGGTTTCATTCGACCGAGCACTTCACCGTGGGGAGCTCCGATTTTATTCGTCAAGAAGAAAGACGGATCTTTCCGACTGTGTATAGATTATCGTGAATTAAATAAGTTAACTATCAAGAATCGGTATCCACTACCGAGAATTGATGACTTATTTGATCAATTGCAAGGATCATGTGTTTACTCAAAAATCGACCTAAGGTCGGGCTATCATCAACTACGCGTCAAAGAAGAAGATATTCCGAAAACTGCTTTTCGGACACGCTACAGTCATTATGAATTTTTGGTCATGCCGTTTGGATTAACGAATGCGCCAGCTGTATTCATGGACCTCATGAATCGAGTTTGTAGTCCGTATTTAGATAAGTTTGTTATCGTTTTCATTGACGATATTCTTATCTATTCCAAGAGTGAGCAAGAGCATGAGCAGCATTTAAGATTGGTATTAGAATTGTTAAGAAAAGAACAATTATACGCCAAATTTTCTAAGTGTGCGTTTTGGTTGAAAGAAGTGCAATTTCTTGGCCATGTTGTTAGTAGCAAAGGAATTCAGGTTGACCCAGCTAAAATTGAGGCCATTGAAAAATGGGAGACTCCTAAGACACCAACGCAGATACGCCAATTTTTGGGTTTAGCTGGTTATTATAGAAGGTTTATTCAAGATTTTTCCCGAATAGCTAAACCATTAACAGCGTTAACACAAAAAGGGAAGAAGTACGAATGGACTTCTGAGCAGGAGAGTGCATTTCAATTACTGAAGAAGAAGTTGACTACAGCACCTATTTTATCGTTACCTGAAGGGAACGATGATTTTGAGATATATTGTGACACTTCACGACAAGGTTTTGGTTGCGTCCTTATGCAACGGAAGAAAGTTATAGCATACGCATCCCGACAATTGAAGATTCATGAGCGGAATTATACGATGCATGATTTAGAACTGGGAGCAGTAGTGTTTGCATTGAAGATATGGAGACACTACTTATATGGGGTTAAATGCACTGTGTTTACCGATCATAAAAGCCTTCAACATATCTTCGATCAGAAACAGCTGAACATGAGGCAACGTAGGTGGGTCGAACTGATAAACGACTATGATTGTGAGATTCGCTATCATCCTGGGAAAGCGAATGTAGTGGCCGACGCTCTAAGAAGAAAGGAACGGGAACCAATTCGAGTACGAGCAATGAACCTAAAAATTCAAATGAATCTCAACTCACAAATCAAAGAGGCTCAACGAGAAGCTCTTACTAAAGAAAACATAGGAAATGAAATAATGAAGAAGTATGGGAAACAACTCGTTATACGGGAAGATGGAATTCGATATTTTGCAAACCATATTTGGGTACCAAAGTTGGGTGGATTAAGGAAGTTGATATTGAATGAGGCACATAAGACAAGATACTCGATACATCCTGGAGTTGGAAAGATGTATCAAGATCTTAAGACGCATTATTGGTGGCCTAATTTGAAGACAGACGTTGCAACATATGTTGGGGAATGTTTAACTTGTTCCAAAGTCAAAGCAGAACACCAGAAGCCGTCAGGATTACTTCAACAACCAGAAATCCCAGAATGGAAATGGGACGGTATTACCATGGATTTCATCACAAAATTACCTAAGACTGCCTGGGGTTATGACACCATTTGGGTAATAGTTGATCGTCTCACCAAATCTGCACATTTCTTGCCTATAAAGGAAACGGATAGAATGGAGAAACTATTACGATTATACATAAAGGAAATTGTTTCAAGGCATTGAATACCTATTTCCATTATATCCGATCGTGATAGTAGATTTACATCAAAGTTTTGGCAATAACTACAGGAGGCCCTGGGAACTCGTTTGGATATGAGCACCGCATATCATCCACAAACTGACGGGCAGAGTGAAAGAACAATTCAGACTCTTGAAGACATGCTCAGGGCATGTGTGATCGATTTTGGAAACGGATGGGATAAATATCTACCATTAGCAGAATTCTCGTATAATAACAGTTATCATGCGAGCATTAAAGCTGCACCATTCGAAGCACTATATGGAAGGAAGTGTAGATCCCCTATCTGTTGGAATGAAGTAGGAGATCGACAATTAACTGGTCCCGAGATCATACACGAAATGACTGAGAAGATAGTACAAATCAAGGAGAGATTTAAAACAGCCCGTAGTCGCCAAAAGAGCTACGCCGATGTCCGAAGGAAACCATTAGAGTTTCAGATCGGTGACATGGTTATGTTAAAGGTGTCACCTTGGAAAGGTGTAATACGTTTTGGAAAAAGAGGTAAACTGAACCCAAGGTATGTAGGCCCGTTCAAGATCATCGAACGCATTAGACCGGTAGCTTATCGACTCGAATTACCACAACAACTCGCCGGAGTACATAACACATTTCACGTTTCAAACCTTAAGAAGTGTCTTGTAAAGGAAGACCTCACCATTCCTCTTGAAGAAATCCAAGTCGACGAGAAACTACAATTCATAGAAGAACCGGTCGAAATCATGGACCGTGAAGTTAAACAACTCAAGCAGAGCAACATACCAATCGTTAAGGTTCGTTGGAATGCTCGAAGGGGTCCCGAGTTTACTTGGGAATGAGAGGATCAGATGAAACAAAAGTACCCACATTTGTTTCCCGAGAACGCAAAATAGGTACAATTTTAAAATTTCGGGACGAAATTTATTTAACGGGTAGGTACTGTAACGACTCGGAATTTTCCGATCGTTCTATACTTATGAGATTAATATTTACATAAATTAAACCTTACCAACATGATAAGCAATCCAAACTGTTGAGACTTATATTTTTGAAAAGAGTTTTACACAACGTTTGACCGTCCAATTTGACCGATGATATCACGAACTATATAACACACGATAATTATACGATTATGTATATGTACATATCTATACATATTTAACATGATTTAAGGATAGTTTAACATTTCATTGTGAACTAACAACAATGAGTTATAAGTATACTTTGAGACCACTAACTTAAGTTTTCAAAACGATAACTATATGTAACGTTCTTTGACATATATACTTACAATCTATAATGTGTTGTGATTTATGTCACCAATATGATTTAAGTGTAATGGGATTAATTTGTAACCAAAATAATCTTGATAAATATCGAACAAGTTTGGGGAAGTGTGGAGTGCACACTTGTTTGAACTTATCTTGATTATGACGGGGGTTCGGGGGCAGCGCCCCCGATAAGCGGGGCCTAAGGGGTGGCAACCCCTGGCGGGGTCCAAGGGGTAGAGTCCCTGGCTGGGGTCGAGCTACCAGGTCAGCTTGGAAATTTTTTTTTGGGCTAACATTGCTTTATTAAAAATGTCTTAAAATTTTATTTTTGGCCCGGTTGGACCCAAAATAAAAGCCCGATTTTGAGCTTCTTTTACCGTATCATACCCATCATCCATATGTATTTACTATTGGTAAATACACATCAAATCAATATCCTTATCAGCTTTAGATCTGCCCTAGATAAGAGGGAATCTTATTTGTAAGCTAGCATACATTATTACTCAAAAATTCAACACAATAATTTGTCCTTGTTCCCTCAACAACCAGACTATCCTATAAGTATCACCATCACCTTGGTTTTTCATTTCATTCTTACAACCATCTTTCTCTAACAAAAAAAAACACACTCTTAGGAACTCTAAGTGTTCTTCACAATCTCAGCAAATACTCATGAAGAACTAGCTTCATGAACAACCTATAATCATCATAAGAAAGTTTGATCAAGATTATTTTCTATCTTTTCCAGTAGCTTTATCCAAGTAACTTGAGGTAGTAACCTTATTCATAATCTTATTCGATTCATATTTATATAGCTATCTTATTTTGTGTTATAAAATTTTTAACAACAAGAACATAGTTTGAATGATTTCAAACCTGTTCGCAAACTAAATAGATCCTTCTAATTTGATTTTTAAAACACTTCAAAACCTGTAATATATCATATTATGACAAAATCGGATTAATCATATCTTGGCTAATTAACATAATATTTAATATATATTTACTTATGATTTGATTTTATATATTCCAGGACCACCCGTAAACAACACGGGAAGATTAATCATAAGACCTCATGATTGTACGCAACACGTCATCTGACAACACGGTACTTTATGTACGCAACACGTCATTTGACAACATGGTACCATGGGTCGAGATTAATTCTGATCAATACGAATACGATGGGGTCTTTATTTATTTTATTGAGCAACTAATTATGGACCATTAACAACAGACTGCTAACTACGGACTAAGAAAATATTAAAAGTATTATAAGTATATATATATATATATATATATATATATATATATATATATATATATATATATATATATATATATATATATATATATGTAACGATTACTTGAAAAGAAAATATGTTGATATATTATATATATGGTTAGGTTCGTGATATCTATCGGAGACCAAGTCGAGTTAAATACCTTCAAGGAAAAGGTGAGTATATAGTCCCACTTTTAAACTCTAAATATTTCGGGATGAGAATACATGCATTTTATGATTTACGTTATGGACACAAGTGATTAAAAATATATATTCTACGTTGAGTTGTACCACTGGCATACTTCCCTGTAACTTGGTAACTATTATTTACATGAGGTATTGTAAACGCGAATCCTGTTGATAGATCTATCGGGCCTGACAACCCCAACCGGACTGGACGACCAGTATTCAACGGTTGCACAGTACTTCATTTCGGTAACTACACTTGGTACGGTGTAGTAAGATTTCATAATAAAGGGAATATGCGACGTTGATTAAATGTTTAGTATGGTTATCAAGTGCTCAACAACTTAGAATATTTTTATTAAAACGTTTATATATAAATCTTGTGGTCTATATTTATAACGCTGCCGGCATTAAACCTATATCTCACCAACTTTATGTTGACGTTTTAAGCATGTTTATTCTCAGGTGATAACTAAAAGCTTCCGCTGCAACATGTTGAATTTAAGCAAGATCTTGAGTATGCATATTTGTGTCAAAAATAAAACTGCATATCGGAGGATTTGTAATGTAAAATATGTTGGAGGTCGTATTGTTATTATCACATGTAAAGTTTGTAAGTCTAAGATTATCGCTAAACGATAATCATTATTAAGTTGTTTAAACCTTGTATTTGTAATAAAAGCTATGGTTTGTATTGTAAAAACGAATGCAGTTTTTGAAAAATGTCGCATATAGAGGTCAATACCTCGCGATGAAATCATATGTTATTGTATTCGTCCTTATGGTTAAGGTCGAGTTATGACAGTACAAGCCGCCGATCCTCATATTGTCAGTTGTTGTTATATGCTAGTTCAGGACGTTAGCATATCTGTGACCTTTGCATGTTTAGTTGCTTATGCTTGATCTGCTAGATAGTATCCATTCACTTAGCACTTGTGCTAATTCCCCCACATTTCCACCCTTGCAGGTTTAGGTACTGCTGTTTAGGATGGGTGTTACGGACGGGTTTGAAGACATGTTTGAGTATGTGATTAACTCTGATGTTTCAATTTTAATCATGTTTTCACGTAACACCGATGTTTTGGAATATTGTAATAACAGTAACTAAGTTGATTTGTTAACTATGGTTTGTAAGTATTAACCAGGGTTATTTTAGTAACTAATTGTACTTCCGCTGTGATAAAAAAAAATCAGGGTGTTACAATTGTATACTTGTTTACTTTTTTTTTTAATCTTTTCAAACACTTAAGTTGCTTTAGTAGTTAGTGGACCTTCAAATTTGATTATCGTAGTTTTAATAGTAGCAATTCTTTTCATTAAGTACTTCCTAATGAACTCCAAACAAGTTATAATAGGCTTATTTCTACCATCAACTAACCACGTATTAAAAGCTTCACACACGTTGCTCAATAGTACAGAAACTGCTTTACCTGTAACATGGGTTATTTTTTTAGTGATGTGTGTACCTGTAACTACATGATCATAAAGAGTATGAGTGTTGTTTATACCGGTACAATGCCTTATGGATCATTGTTGTGGTGGAATATCTGCTAGATACTTTCAAGCAGTTTTATCAAAAGATTTAAGATTTAGCATATTCTTTTCAAATTAGGGTACTGTTGTAGCAGTAGCACACTTCCAAATGTGTTGCTTGTATGTAGGGATGGCAAATAGACCAGTACCCGATGGGAAAACTCGAAACCCGACATTTTTGGTTCGGGTCCGGGCCGGGTTTGCGGGACCGCGGGCCGAGTATGGGGATAGTTTTAAAATTTTATCTGGGTTCGGGGACGGGGACGGTTTTAGATACAAACCCGGTTACCCGGCCCGTATACCCGACCCGTATACCCGAAACAAGACCCGAATCCGTATGCCCGTCCCGTTTAAATTTCGATATATATATATATATATATATATATATATATATATATATATATATATATATATATATATATATATATATATATATATATATATAGGGGCAGGATCAATGGGGAACTAACCAATCGGGGGGAAGCGGGGGGAAGCAAATTTTTTATTTTTCGTTTTTTTGGAATTTTTTTTCCGGCATCAAGATCACACGAAAATATGAACATTTAGAAGAGACACTTCGTGATGAATGTTATTATTTAGGCGGGAAAACGATCGAAAAAAATAACATTCAAGATAATATTGTTCGTGAAGAATATGAACGTTTTTTTTTTTTCATGTTTTGTGAAGTAAAATTTAGCCCGATTTAAAGTTTAGGGTTTAGGGTTTAGGGTATATTCCATAAACCCAAAACACCAAACCCGAAACCCTAAACCCTAAACTCTAAACCGTTCGTATTAAAAACTCAATCTAAATCCTAAATCTAAACCCTAAATCTAAACCCTAAACCCTAAATTTATAAACCCTAATATCTAAACCCTATAAACCCTAATATCTAAACCCCAATAGCTAAAACCTCAACATACGCTCGAAAAACACGATAATTGTTATATATTACTTCTTCGAGCGTTTTCCCGCCAAAATAAAAACATTTATTACAAAGTGTCTTGTAACGACCCGTCCTTATCCTCCTGGACGAAGTCTTCAACATTTGGTCCCATTGCGATGATCGACTCTAAGTAATGTCCTTAAATTGAGCAAATGCACAGCGGAAGACTTAATTCGTACCTGAGAATAAACATACTTAAAAGTGTCAACCAAAAGGTTGGTGAGTTCATAGGTTTATTGTAATAACCATTTCAATATTTTAATAGACCACAAGATTTCATAATCATAAACATAATACACTCGCAAGTGTATGTAAAGCATTCTAAGTGGTTGAGCACCTGATAACCATACTTAACATTTAATCACGTCGCATATTCCCTTTATTATGAAATCTCACTACACCGTACCAAGTGTAGTCACCGAAACGAAGTACTGTGCAACCGTTGAATGCTGGTCGTCCAGTCCGGTTGGGGTTGTCAGGCCCGATAGATCTATCAACAGGATTCGCGTTTACAATACCACATGTAAATAGTAGTTACCAAGCTACATGGAAGTATGCCAGTGGTACAACTCAACGTAGAATATATTTTTAAGTACTTGTGTCTATTTCGTAAACATTTATAAAAGCAGCGCATGTATTCTCAGCCCAAAAATATATATTGCAAAAGCAATTAAAAAGGGAGCAAATGAAACTCACCATAGTGTATTTTGTAGTAAAAATACATAGGACGATATTGCACAAGTATAGGGTTGGCCTCGGATTCACGAACCTATATCATTTATATATATATTAACACATATAATTATAGTCGGATAAATTTATTCTTAATTTATATATCTTATATATTTAATTTGTAGTAAATGTATTCTTATTTAGAAAATATTTATTTGTTATAATAATATTGTTAATATGAAAATAATACTAATAATATTTTGTTATTATATTAATATAGATATAGATAGATGTTAATAAATAATAATGCTAATCATAATAATAATAATGATAAAAATATTGATAATTCTATTAAGGATGATAATAATGATAATTTTAAAAGTAATAATTTTGATAATTTTAATTATAATGATACTTTTAATAAAAAATGATAATAATAATAATGTTAAAAATAATAATATTAACGTTAAAAAAATAATACTAATAATGATAATAAAAATAATAATAAAAATAATGATATTAAAAATAATAATAAAAATAATGATAATTCTAATAAAAATAAAAACGATAGTTTTAATGAGGATAATGTTTATAAAAGTTGATAATAATGATACTTTTAAATAACAATACTAATTCTTAATGACAATTTTTGATGATATCAATATTCTTATTGATATTACTAAATATGATAATCATATTAATATTAATAATAATAATAATAATAATAATAATAATAATAATAATAATAATAATAATAATAATAATAATAATAATAATATTAATGATATGATAATAATAATTATAATAAGATAATAAGATACTACCTTAAGAAAATATGTAGGATGAAGTTTCTAAAAAAAAAATGCCATAGTGCAGTATCGAACCCGTGACCTTTCAAATATACCCAACACCCCACACCATTACTCCGTCTCTTTTATCTGTTATTATTTGCATTCTAATCTCATTTATCCTTATTTCCGCATTCATCTTTTTCACCCAGAATTTAAACTGAGCAGCAGCCCATATCCCAGCATTTTATGATGATTATCACGGCCCAAGAACTAACTAACCCAGCTTAATTCGATATAGATTTGTCTCGTGAATTAAACAGCTGGAAGTGGGGTTTAATCATAATCATAAGCTTTACCTAATTACTAAAAATAATAACACGTCCCTTTTATTATTATTATTTTTTTGTCGGCCATCAAAAAGGAAAACAAAAGGCACGCTAGAAGTTTAATTCATCATTCTTATTTCTTCTTCATTGTTTGCTTCATCACTAATATCTCCATTGATTACTGTTTAACGAAACAAAAATAGAAGAAAACTGCAGCAGCCATATATCGAGGGTTGCTTATGGTTTTGGATGATCTCAGGTGTTTTATTTCGAACAATTTACAGTAACAAGGATTGGGTTGAGGGAGAAGTTCGTAGGGTTCAATCAAAGCAGGAAAGAAAAATAAAAAGAATAAACTGCAGTTTTGTCATCGTCTTTATTTATCGATCATCAATCATCACTAATATCATGTTATCGGTTGTAATCAGAAGCAGTTTAGCAGATGATAGTTTGCGTTTGAAGAGGAAACAGAAAACAGATGTAGTAGTTATTAGGTGGGTTTTGGTTTGGGCTTTTTGAAACAGAAATCAGGAACGGGGTAGTAGGTTAATGGTTTTTCGACAGTGGTGGTGATATGGGTTTATTTGAGTAGCAGTCTTTGGTTCCTATATGAATAATACGAGCAACAGTAAAGTTGCAGGTGTCCTTGGGTTAGTTTTAAAATGATTTCATAGAGTACTAGATGGGTTATGTGGTGGTTTTGTGGCGGTTCTTTATGGGGGAAGGTGGTTTTTGATCAAGAAATAGAAAGATGATAATTTGTGGTGATGTTCCATTGGTGTTGTTTGTTGTGAAAAGAGTTAACAAAGATGGTGATTTATGTTGGTACATCAAGGTCCTGTTATGGTGGTTTTTCATTGGATTGATTACGATGATGTTGAGTCTATTTGAAAACTTCATCAACAGCAACAATATAGAAGCTCGGGACGTGTTGGTGGTGGGTTCACGATGAAGAGGGAGAGAAAATGAGAGAGAAGGACGGGTTATGGTGATTCACGGTGGTGTTCATGGTACACGATGATGAGGATGGAAGTGGTGGTTCAAGTTATGATCGAGTATAGTAAGTAATAACAATTTGCAAAGGTTTTGGTTTAGGTTGTGATCGTATGATGGGAGGTTAAATGATTTCTCTGTAACTTGTGTTGATCGAATTAATAAAGAAAGGAAAAAGAGACATAAGATCACGGGTGTAACACAGAAAAATAGTACACTGATAGTGATTTTAATCCGTATATGTATTTATTTATATTTGTATACGTGTAAAGCTGTATGTATATGCTTATATATCAGTATACGTATGTACATAAATATATAATTGTATTATGTGTATATATATATGTATTTGGCTATATTGATACATCCATTTATATATCATTATATATGTATATGTATATATATAATTTATATATTTTGATAATTAGCAAGTATAAATATATTAATACTAATAATAATATTACTAATAATAATAATAATAAAAAAACTAGTAATAATATGATAGTATAATATTAATACTATAAAAATCATGATTTTTATTTACTAATAATGATAATATTAGTATAAATGGTAATAATAAACTTATTAGTGATACTAATAATACTAGTTATATTAATATTATTAATGGCATCAATAATAATAAACTTAAACATATCCAATTTCATATATATATATATATATATATATATATATATATATATATATATATATATATATATTTACATACAATTGTTCGTGAATTGTCAGGTATGGTCAATTTCATAAATATGGATTTCAAACTTTCTAGACTTAACATTACAGATTTTACTTATCGTATCGGAAACATATAAAGATTAAGGTTTAAATTTGGTCGAAAATTTCCGGGTCATTACATGTCTCTACTAAATGTTCATATTTTCATCCCATCTATAATGTTCGTGAACAAAGTTTTTTCAAAAAATGAAAAAAAAAAAAGTTTTGCTTCCCCCGCTTCCCCTCGATTGGTTACTTCCCTCTTGATCCTAGTTAAAGACCCGCGATTTCACGGGTTTTTTGAAAGTTGAAATCGTTTATTAATATCATATTATATTGTATTTGGAATTTGTTGAGTTTATACATGCTTCCGTTAACATCAAACTTGAACAAGTTCTTGAATCGAAAGCGGATCCTAAATTGGTTAATGAATTCGTTTCATTCAAAACTCATGTCATGTATCCATTCACCAACCCATTGCTTCTTTCAATATGTGACGATCGCTCCAAATCCATATGGACGAACACGTCATTCATTGATTTCATTGCGAGGTATTTGACCTCTATATGATACGTTTTGTAAACATTGCATTCTTTTGAAAAGGCACACCATAAATGAATATTTAAATCAAAGGTTTTTGACATCTGATGATTTCTACATATAGACAATCACCATAAATAATAGTTTACAATAGTACTTCCGTTGACAATGCAGTCAAAATAAGATACATGGTGATGATTTGGTGAATGCAACGTTTCCTTGAAAAATATGTCATGTAAGACTCCATGCATATAGCTTGTCTAACATCTAAGCAAACAGTGGAAGACTTCTAGGAAACCTGAGAATAAACATGCTAACAAGTGTCAACACAAAGGTTGGTGAGTTCATAGTTTTAATGTTTCGTATAATCTGTATATAAAGGTGGATCACAAGATTTCAGTTGTTTCATCCAGAAACGTTTATCAAAATATTCTACAAGATTGAGAACCCTGGTAACTAAACTTTAACGTTATAATAAGTACCCCTGTTTTAACATACATGCAACCAACATGTACAATACACGCAAACCAACGTGTACTAAACTCAAATAGCATACGTCTGTTTTATAGTTCAGGCTAGGGTTTCTATACCTGGAACAGACGGGGATGTCAAGCCCTATGGATCCATATATAACTACTCGCGCCCACCAGTTCTTATAACCGGCAGTTACTAGTTACCAAAGCTAAGGGATTTACAGTTCAAACTCGGTGTAGAATTTGGTATGTACTTGTATCCATTGCGTTTAAAATAAAGTGCATGTATTCTCAGCCCAAAAATATAGATTGCAAAAGTAATTAAAAAGGGAGCAAATGAAACTCACCTTATCAGCATATAAAGTCGTTCATCGTAATGTGATCAAAACTCAGAGTATCAAATAACCGTAGATCTCAACGTATCAATATTGAGATTCAATATTGTAGAAAAGTACGTAGACATAACGGAGATGATAAACACTAGGTTTGATTCACAAATATACCCCCGAACATTACCCATAACCTCCTTGGCACTAAACCATAATTTCCTTAACTCTAGCTTGCTCGTAAACTCGTTTTGAAATCTTTTGGACATAACCTCGTCGTAGTATTTTATGTATAATACTAATAATATTACTAATAAAAATAATAAGATTAATAATAATAATATTAATCTTAATAATATATATATATATATATATATATATATATATATATATATATATATATATATATATATATATATATATATATATATATATATATATATATATATATATATATATATTTGAGAGACGGAGAGATTTGAGAAGAAAAAGTAAATAAATCCGAACAAAACTGCGAGCTTTATAGACCTGGCCTGGTTCCCACTGCCATGCGATCGCATGGCTGGGTAGAAGGATTCCCATGCGATCGCATGGGGTCCTTTTCCAGCTCACAAAACTTTTGTCTCAACATTTGTCGACATATTTTTATATTAATATATAATATATAATTTATATAATTAATTATATATTATATTAAATTCACGTGCATAGTTGACTTGAAATTTTTGTTCCGATAAGTCGTACGTCATTACTCGACTTATGTCCCGGTTTCGGTTTTTCGAACGTCCTTTCGTACACTGAGAAAACTGGCACTTTACCTTTCGTGACTAGTACATTTGTCAAAATATAGCCTTAAATTATCCCTAAATTATATTACTCAAAGTGTATCTTAAACTTTCGAGTGTTTTGGTCATTTACTTCTATAAATCATCGTCTCGTAGTATATACATATACATATATACATTTTTTTTTTGAAATGGCGTTTCCTGTAGCAATTCACTGTAGCAAGTCAATTTTTACTGTAGCAAATAGTGATTTTCGAAAACACTGTAGCATTTTGGGTACTGTACTGTAGCAAATTAGTGTTTTACTTGTTTATTTTAAACGTTTTAGTTCACTTATCTAAATATCAATCGAATTAACAAACGAATGTTACTATCGTTTACTAAATAACTTGAAATTTTATATATATATATATATATATATATATATATATATATATATATATATATATATATATATATATATATATGCACATTAAGTTATATATATATTGTTCGTGAATCATAGAGAACAGTCAAAGAATAATTGATTATATGAATATAGTTCCAAAACTGTCGTGACTCAATATTACAGACTTTGCTTATAGTGTCGGAAATGTTAATCATACAAAGATTAAGTTTAAATTTGGTCAGAAATTTCCGGGTCATCACACAATACAAGTAACTAAATTCAACTATGTGCATCAAATAATTTGTGATGTTTGAAATGATATAGGTGTAGAGACAAAGAGCTATTTGTTATGAATTACAGTATGATTTTTTACGCGACGATAAGCGTCGACAAAACCCAATAGCTCATATTGAATACAATTAACGTGAATCATATATTAGTCACATTCAACGGGCCATTGTGACTACTAAGTTGATTGTTTGTGGTAATGTTCAGATGATAAAGTTATTGTGCAAAAGCTAGTAGAAGGTAGAAATAAAAAAAAAACTATAGGTTACATGTACTGGTTACATTACTTTAAAAACCCATTAAAAATTCAACATGATTTAAGATTAGTTAAATCATACCTTAAAATGGTAGTAAAAATAGATCATTTTATACAGATTACATATTTAATTAGTAAAACCAATGTACATATTACAGATCTCATATAATAATATTAGGTAATCCTAACCTAAAACCTAAACACTAATTTAAACCATAAAATCTGAACCTTACACTCTAAAATCTAAACCTACACCTTAAACCCTAAACTCTTCTAAATCCTATGAATTAAAAACTAAATCTAAACCCAACGATAAACCCTAAGACCTAAAATCTAAACCCTAGAATCTAATCTTAAACCCTAAATCTAAACCTAAAAACCTAAACCAAAACTCTAAACCCTAAATTTCAAACCCTAAACTCTAAATCTAAACCCTAAACTCTAAACCCTACACCCTAAATCTAAACCTAAACCATAACATTAACCCTAAGCCCTAAAATATAAACCCTAAGCCCTAGATTCTAAACTCTAAACATAAACCCTAAACCCTAAATCTAAACCCAAAACCCTACACCGTAGAATCTAAACCCTAAACTCTAACCTAAACCCTAAACCCTAAACCTAAACCCAAAACCCAAAACCTAAAATCTAAACCCTAAAATCTAAACTCTAAACCCTAAATCAAAACCCTAAACCCTAACCTAAACTCTAAATCTAAACCCAAAACCCTAAACCTAAACTCTAAACCCTGCACCCTAAAAACTCTAAACCCAAACCCTAAGCCTTAAAATATAAACCTTAAACCCTAGAATCTAAACCCTAAACCTAAACTCAAAACCCTACACCCTACAATAACCCTAAATCTAAACCCAAAATCCTACACCCTATATCTAAACCCTAAACCTAAACTCTAAACCCTAAAAGATAAACCCTAAATCATAAATCAAAACCCAAAACTCTAAACCTTACACCCTAAATATAAACCCTAACCTAAACCTTAAAAACTCTAAACCCTAACTCTAAACCCTAACCCTAAACCCTAAGCCCTAAAATATAAACCCAAGAATCTAAACCCAAAACCTTATACCTAAACCCTAAACCTTAAATCTAAACCCAAAAACCTACACCCTAGAATCTAAACCCTAACCTAAACCTTAAACCCTAAATCTAAACCCAAAACCCTAAACCTAAACTCTAAAATCTAAACCCTAAACCCTAACCCAAGCCCTAAATCTAAACCCAAAACCTTAAACATAAACTCTAAGCCCTACACCCTAAATCTAAATCCTAAACCCTAACCTAAACCCTAAAAACTCTAAACCCCAACCCTAAACCCTAAGCCCTAAAATATAAACCCTATACCCTAGAATCTAAACCCAAAACCCTACACCCTAGAATCTAAACCCTTAATCTAAACCCTGCGCCATTTTTTCATGATTTTTTGCTTACGCTTGCCGGAAATCGTGGTGTTTTGCGGCCTATGTTTGATCTTTTCGGTGTAAGCATCGCCAAAAAGTGGTTAATTTCAAATTTGCAGTTGAATTCATTGATGTATTGCGTTAACATCGGATGTTGTGATTCGAGAGGTTTGATTGATTTTAATCTTCATATTTGTATTTGTATTTGATTAATTTGGGACGATGAGAGGGGCGATTGATTAACCGCTTCTCCTTCGGTTCATCCAAACCCGACCCATTCACACGAATGTCTTAAACGTTAGATATTGCAAAGTTTTTTTTTTCCCGCATTCTATAAAACAAAAAGTGTTGTGTGTCAATTGAACACGGTTTGAACCCATTTTAACCCTTTATTCAATGATACCAAATGGGGTGCTGGATCCCTAAGAGCCAATAATGATCATGTTTAGAATACGACATCCTTCAACAGAGGTGTTAACGCATTATTATATTGTTGAAATATGTAGACTTCTTGAAATAGTATTTGACAATATCCATCCATATATGTTATGAGGACTTTATAACACTAATGTAATTGTCAATAATCTAACATGTAATCATGAGCTGGATATTGAAACTAACTGTAAATGTTGATAACACTACAATAATAATTAGCATAAAGAAGAATAATGTACAATTTTAGAACTCGATACCTGCGCGAATTCTTTTATGTACAATTATGGGACATTCTAAACATCTGCAATATGCATGACTATATATATGACAAAGGACTAACATAATACAACCCTCTATAATGGCATCATGAGCCTGTAAACATACTCTTATCCAAGATTTCCTCCAAAAAAAATTCCGCCGAGGTCATTCGGTAGGTTATTATCAAATTGCATCTCCAACATCTAAAAATACATATTACGCATCATATTCGAGCTATCCAGGTGAACATAATGTTAATGTCTATAGAACGGCTACTAACCAACAACATATTACTCAAAATTTTCCGAAATCGGACTATCATATACTCATTATCTCAAGGGATTATTGTAGTGAAACTTGTGATCTAAGAAAGAGCATTAACCTCACATTGAAGTTTTGTGCTTAATGTGATCGATATCTGACATGTTTAGTTAAATATATTTTCAACAAAAATTGCCCACTATAATTCACACTCAATCATTTAAAACAATAAATCGTTAGGTATTTATTTTAACTTTAAACTTCGCTACCTTAAGAGATCTATGCATCGCAATTAAATGTCATAACTAATCATAAAATCATAACAAACCTATCCGCTACAGTGTATTCCTCCATGAGTTTCTACACTTGAAAATATCCGTATTATATTGCAGTCAAACGTACTTACCCAGCATCCTAAACGTGAAGAATTTATTTGCAATAAACTATCATAAAAGACACAATTTATTTGATTTAGAAATAAAAAAGAAAACGTGTAAAGAATAAAGATACAACAAAACTATTGACATTTGATTGTGCACAAATATTACACAGAGAACTTACTGTGTAATGCAATAATAGAGAACAAATGTCGATATTTGCTCCCTGTAAATAGAGAACATATGTCAGATTCCAAATAAATAGGGAACAAATGTAAGATTCCAAATAAATAGAGAACAAATGTCAACAACAACATTTGATTGTAACAATTTGTTTAATGTTCATTTAAAATGTTTCTATCGAGTGTAGGAAAAAACCAAAGCACCATTCATATTTTATGACATGGATACAAAAATTGTAGTCAAATCATGACCAAATGTAACTACATATCCCATTACATTACATTCATGTGACACTTCATTTTGTTTAACAGTGTAAGATGTTGAACATGATTCTCATTGACCAAATCCGGTAACTAACTTGTGTTCATGGGATAAACAGCTAAAAGTAGAATACAAAAGGTTACCAAAATACCTTAAGTAAAACCATATGACGCATTCTTCGGTTCCCATTGAAAGTTTCCATTGCAATCACATATGGCTTTAGCCTGTGACCTGATCAATATGGGTAGTACTGAGCAGACTTCTTTAAACTTTGGTTGACTATCAATCATGCATCCAAGTCTCCGTGCATAGTATCAAGTTTTAACATTATTCAACCCCAAGTTTTATGTAAACTTTCAGTTAATGAAGGAGATAGTGTGTATTAAACATCTATACTACCAGATAGTTTAATTATTAAAACTTAAAATAATGAGCAGATTATTGTATACTTTAAGGATCTGAACACACTAACCATGGGGTTGATGTTCAGCAAGAGCAGGTGCATAGCCAAACCATTTTTGAGCGATGAATCATCATTGACTTGTGTAGTTCACTATATCTTGTATAGTATTTGTTAGGTTTCTAATAAATTGATTCAGTTGCAATATTAGTGTTGCCCGACTTATAATCAATGTAGGGTTTTTGAACCTAAAACAGTACATATAAAATAAAATTGAAAGTCTAACACTGTAAAAAAGACTAACATCCATTTTGCCAGGAAAAGACCCGCGAATTGGCAACAAATACTTTTACCAACAACAAATACTTTTATCAACATACTATACTACTACGAAATTTACACAATAATATTAATGGGTCGTGCGTTGCACCGGTATTTTGTTAACAATTGCTAATAAGTTAACAACACAAACTACTTGACATTAAAGTTGTAGTAAGGGTAAAACACAACCAATACTTTTATAAAATTGTTTGTAGATGGTGAATATATATATATATATATATATATATATATATATATATATATATATATATATATATATATATATATATATATATATATAAACATCTTATGCCTTTTGTTTATGATGTTTGATACATTAATAATCAGCTACTGTTGTTGGTATATTTGTTTCTTCATGTTGCAGAGAAATTGCATGTAAATGGCTAAAATTACAAAAGACCAAAAAATAATGTAATAATAGACACTACATAACATAATTAGTACCTATAAGTGGAGGACTCGTCTTTCAATAAGATTTGGAATGAAAACGTGCCTTGATATTCACTCCGTTGCATACCATGCTGTTGTCCTTTGCTTTTCTCCTGTTATGCTAGAATGGGTACCAGAGTAGCAGTTGCAATTAAATATGGAGTACTTATAAGTTGTGAGAATTCGATGTTCCCTTATCTCCACCCTTGAAACACTACACCGTCTTCTAATTTTATTCGTAGCCGATCAAACTCTTGAAGTGCAGACCAATATTGCCCCTTGATTAGTTCCCTAGCTAAATCTATTTTCATGTATAATCTTTAATTGAGATCTCCAAACTAAGATTACTGGCTATTTAACAAAATTAATAAATATTAGAGGAATGCTAACAGAGATGAAAAAATGGGCTGGTCGAGTAAATATGTTATATTACGATGATTTAAAACACTATATCTTTAACATGTTTATAACTAATTCATATGATAAATAAGACTAATAATTTTTTTTATCATTCCAATGGTAATTTATAAATTTCATGATAAGGCGTTACAAAATACACTTTGTTCAAGTTGTGATAAGTTGACATGTTTCCCCCTCTCTTACACAAATATATACATGTCCAAAGGGTAATTCGCTTGATTGCTTTCTTTGATTTAATTTTCATATTCACCTTAAACTGTAATGAAGACTTGCTGGCTTCTTGAGATGATTTCCATGATCCTGCAGATAAACATACACAATGTTGAGTGTACATCAACGAATCACATCAAAGAATGTAACCAAGTCAAATCAGCTCAACTCATAAATAATTATAGTAAAAATACATCATAATATACAGATTACAGATTTAATTAGTAAAACCAATGTACAGATTACATATCACATATGATAATATTAGGTAATCCCAACCTAAACCCTAAACACTATAATCTAAACCATAAAATCTAAACCTTACACCCTAAAATGTAAACCTTACACCTTAAACCATAAACTCTCATAAATCCTTTGATTTAAAAACTAAATCAAAACCACAACCCTAAACCCTAAGTCCTAAAATCTAAACCATAGAATCTAAACCCTAAACCTTAACCTAAAACCTAAATCTAAGCCCAAAATCCTAAACCTAAACTCTAAACCTAAAAATCTAAACCCTAACCTAAACCTAAACACTAGATCTAAACCCAAAACCCTAAACCTAAAATCTTAATCCTACACCCTAAACCCTAAACCTAAACCCTAAAAACTTTAAACCCTAACCCTAAACCCTAAGCCCTAAAAATATAAACCCTAAACCCTAGAATCTAAACCCTAAACCTAAACCCTAAATCTAAACCCAAAACCCTACACCCTAGAATCTAAACCCTAACCTAAACCTAAAATCTACACCCAAAACCCTAAACTTAAACTCTAAACCCTAAAATCTAAACCCAAAACCCTGAACCCAAACCTAAAGCCTAAACGCTAAATCTAAACCCTAAACTTAAACTCTAAACCATACACCTTAAATCTAAACCCTAAACCCTGAACCCTAACTTAAACCCTAAAAACTCTAAACCCTAACCCCAAACCCTAAGCCCTAAAATATAAACCCTAAACCCTAGAATCCAAACCCTAAATCCTGAATCTAAACCCAAACCCTTACATATTGTAATAAATTACTTTCAATGATAACATAAATAAATAATATAACATTTCAAATGTTTAAAAATATAAATAAAAAAACCACTCATATTGACACATATAATAAGAATCTTAACGTAATATATTACCCACTTGACTAATTATAAAAGTCGCCCATATTGACACCTATAATGAGAATTTTAACGTAATCCTTGAATGCATGTAAAATCTCCAGAATCAAATTAATAACTACATGTAAAAGCATGTCTATTTATATTTTACAATGTTATCAAAGTAAAGGTTACACATTCAAATAAATTCATAATTAGAGTTGTGGTATCTATAAAAGAATAGTTTACAATTTGTCAATTTTTATTAAAAGAATACTTGGAAATTAATTGGGGTCTTCTCAAATATCTTGTGTCAGCCTATTAGTATATTAGTAACACGGTACACATAATGATTTACTATTATACACGTGTTTAGCATTATATTCAAAAGCAATGAACGTATGTTAAATGAAATGATAAATGGAAGGATCAAAATATAATGATAGTAACTAATAGTATTAATTGGGGTTTTTCACTATTGCTTCTGTATATTTTTTTTTTATTTACATCTTTTCAGGCTTTTAATTGAATAAATTGGACTGTAACCAGAAAATTTCAGACAAGAATCCTAAAAAAAAATAAAAATTTATTACTGTAAATGATTTAGCTAACTTAGTAGTATTTATAACCTTTATAAACTCAATCACATAAATGTATATATGCAATCCTTTTAATTCACAATGCAAGTAGAGCAACAGAACAAAATGGCATAAATCAAACCTATAACATAGGTGTTTCTATTAAAAAATAAATAATTCAATCAACAATAGATATGTACATGAACAAGAGTTTGGTCAACCGCGAGTTGCGACGGTGAACTCATTTACGTTACGTGTTTACGAAAGTACTTATAAAAACTACTCCGCATTACATAATGTCGTTACAAAGGCATATATTGTGTACGAAGGTGCATACAAAAACTGTTAACAATTGGGATGATCAACTTCTTCTTTCTTCTTGTACGAAATCAAATGTCATAACATAACTGAGTGAAAAGGCCATTGGCAAATGAGGGTACAAAATTTATGCGACTATTGTTGACCTTCTAGTCACTGCTACTTATGAACCTGTCACTTAATCTTTATGCTCTAACATCTAGCAGATTCTCACAGCCTGCTACAGACATAAATATAGTTATATTCATCTATACTACAATTGAGAAATGGGTCCATGATCTTTATATAAATGTGTTAACGATAATATATAGTTTTAGAGACCTAGTAATTAACTAATTCCTTCCAATAATGAATTGCAAGAGCAGCATCCGACTGTTGACTACCATTATGCTGTGGATAAAAAATAGTTGTTATATGTAGCTGGAACGCAGTGAAAACAAAAGAGTCAACGTCATGTGAACACTGGATCATAGGTTAACTTCTTTTGTTGATGAACAAAAATATTCAAATTTGTATGATGTATGTGTCTTTTAGGGTTAGAACCACAATCTTAAAAAAATAAAAGAATAGCTAATAAAGTATACCAAATAACTAAATGGTTGTCATGAAAACTGGGTATAAAAACATGCTAACGCTGGAAAATTGAGTTATAAGGGGTGTTAGTAACTTACTTTAAGTTGTCAATGTCGAGGACGCGCTGTATCTTTTGTAACGATCCGGAAATTTCCGACCAAAATTTAAACTTAATCTTTATATGATAACATTATTATGACATGATAAGCGATAAATTTTGACAAGTTTTAAAACTTTTGAAATAAGTTTCATACAAACAATTGACCAATCATTTATTCGACGATTCACGAACATCATAACTTGTATTAAATATATACTTATGTATATATATGGATATATGGATTATATCTAACTTGAATATATGATAGTTAAGTATCTAATTAAGTATATTAATAATGGGTTATATATATAAATTGAAACTACTAACTTAAGGGTTTCGAAAACAATATATATATGTAACGTTTAACGACGTAATAACCCTTATGTTAAAATGAATATATATGCATTGTATTAAGATGTATTAATACACTTTTGAAAGACTTAAATACATATATTAACATACTTATACTCAACAAAGATAGCTATACTCATATTCTCATTCAATTTCATTAAGAATCCTACTCGTATTTATACGGTATTTATACGCAGCTTCTAGAAGTACTTACAATTGGTATATACCAATAGAAATTTTCAATAATGGAATAATATGTCATGCATGACCTTGATAATGCTAAAAACGAACATATATTTCATAGCATTATTCCTCAAGAAAGACAAGCTTTTAGTTGCAATTGTTCTATTTACAAGTGATATTCGTTTAAATAATAAAAGGTGAAGACAAAAGACAGATTCGACGAATTGAAGACGCAAACGACCAAAAAGCTCAAAAGTACAAAATACAATCAATAAGGTTCCAATTATTGATAAGAAACGTCTCAAAATTACAAGAGTACAAGATTCAAAATGCAAAGTTCAAGATATTAAATTATTCGCAAGGACGTTCGAAAATCCGGAACCGGGACCAGAGTCAACTCTCAATGCTCAACGCAACGGACTTAAAATTACAAGTCAACTATGCATATGAATATAATATAATATATAATTAATTCTTAAAATTAATATATATATTATATTATATTTAAATAAACGTCGGCAGAAGAAAACAACCAAATGTGGCTCTCCCCAGCTGGCCATGCGATCGCATGGCCTGGAAGGCATAAATCCATGCGATCGCATGGTGCACAGTTCCAGCCCACATGCCTATAAAAATCGAGCTTTGGTGCACCACAAAAACACATCTTTTTCTATCTCAATATATCTATACGTAATATTTATATTTATATTTTAATTTTAATTTTAATTTTAATTCCTAATAATAAGGGTATGTTAGCAAATGTTGTAAGGGTGTAAGTCGAAATTCTGTCCGTGTAACGCTGCGCTATTTTTAATCATTGTAAGTTATGTTCAACCTTTTTAATTTAATGTCTCGTAACTAAGTTATTATTATGCTTATTTAAATCAAAGTAATCATAATGTTGGGCTAATTACTAAAATTGGGTAATTGGGCTTTGTACCATAATTGGGGTTTGGACAAAAGAACGACACTTGTGGAAATTAGACTATGGGCTATTAATGGGCTTTATATTTATTTAACTAAATGATAATTTGTTAATTTTAAAATAAAGATTTACAATTGGATGTCCCTATAAATAACCATATACACTCGATCGGACACGATGGGCGGGGTATTTATATGTACGAATAATCGTTCATTTAACCGGACACGGGAATGGATTAATAGTCACTAGAATTATTAAAACAGGGGTGAAATTATGTACAAGGACACTTGGCATAATTGTTAACAAAGTATTAAAACCTTGGGTTACACGCAGTCGATAACCTGGTGTAATTATTAAACAAAGTATTAAAATCTTGTTACAGTTTAAGTCCCCAATTAGTTGGAATATTTAACTTCGGGTATAAGGATAATTTGACGAGGACACTCGCACTTTATATTTATGACTGATGGACTGTTATGGACAAAAACCAGACGGACATATTAAATAATCCAGGACAAAGGACAATTAACCCATGGGCATAAAACTAAAATCAACACGTCAAACATCATGATTACGGACGTTTAAATAAGCATAATTCATTTATTTCATATTTAATTTCCTTTATTTTATATTTAATTGCACTTCTAATTATCGCACTTTTATTTATTGTTATTGTATTTAATTGGACTTTTAATTATCGTACTTTTTAATTATCACAATTTTATTTTATCGCACTTTTATTTATCGCAATTTCATTATCGTTATTTATTTTACGCTTTAAATTAAGTTGTATTTATTTTATTATTTTACATTTGGTTTTAACTGCAACTTAAGTTTTAAAATCGACAAACCGGTCATTAAACGGTAAAAACCCCCTTTATAATAATAATATTACTTATATATATATTTGTATTTTTATAAAATAAAACTAATATAGCGTTAAGCTTTGTTTAAAGATTTTTTCCTGTGGAACGAACCGGACTTACTAAAAACTACACTACTGTACGATTAGGTACACTGCCTATAAGTGTTGTAGCAAGGTTTAAGTATATCCATTCAATAAATAAATAAATATCTTGTGTAAAATTGTATCGTATTTAATAGTATTTCCTAGTAAAATTTAAGCTATTTTATATACACCTCGCATAACATCAAATATTTTTGGCGCCGCTGCCGGGGACAATCTAGCTTAAAAGCCGGAAGCGCAACGCTAATATATATATAAAAAAAAAAGATTTTTCTTTTTAGTTTACTTTTATAAAAAAAATACGCTTTTGTAAAAATACGTTTTAAATATTCAAAAATATAAAAAGAAAACAAAAATATAAATATTTTTAAGAGTTTGGTAAATATTTAAGTTTTATAAAGTTTCTTTATTTCTATTTTTTTAGTTTGTAAAAATATAAGTTTTATTTAATTTATAAATATATTTTACAGCAAAAACAGCAAAATAAAAAAAAATAAAAATAATAAAACATTCGGCCTGCTACTGTAGCAGCCCGTAACCTGGCCCAAAATTCTGGCTCATGCGATCGCATGAGCCCGAAGGCATAAACTCATGCGATCGCATGAGATCGTCTGACACGCCACAGTTTACCCTAATTCAGCATTTATTACGGGTATTATTTATTATTATTAATTTAAAACCCTAATTAGGTTATATATATTATATTATTTAGTTTATTTATTTTATTATTTGTATTATTTAGTTTAATTAGTTTAATTAATTTATAAAATTAATAGTTTTATAAAATAAATAATATAAAAATAATATTTTTATAAAAATTGTAATTTTTGCAACTTTTAGTATATTTTTATAATTTGTTCCTTTTTATTCATTTTAGCGTAATTTTGTATTTTTCGCTCATTTTTAGTTTTAAAATATAGTTTTTGCCATAGTTATTTTTATTTATAGATTTTTAGACCTTGTCGTAAAATCCCTTAAGTGCTTTTTCTTTAGACTAAGATTAAAGTGCTTTAGAATTTTGCGACGTCTTTTTAAGTTTTAGTACCTTTTTAAGTCATTTCCATTTGGGATATAGTTTTACTTGTAAGCTTTAATATTTTTAGACACCTTTTACCTATGTATCAATTATCATTCCAATTAGTAATCTCAATTTGCGATTATAATTTTAAGTTAGTGGTAGTAATAAGGTTGGGTTAGTCGAGTGTTTTAAAGTTTTATAAGTCACTCTTTTTCTTTCTTATTTTTCGACGCCTTTTATTTTTCAACTCTTTTCTTTTTCTTCCTTATTTCTCGACGCGCTCTTTTTCTTTCTTATTTCTCGCCATTCTAGTTTTAGGACATAGATTTTTATTCTACTTCTTATCTAAATTTCTTAAAATTACGAAAATTTATTTTAAGTGGTTAAATTGATAGACATCAAAATTTTCTGGTTCGTAGTAATAGTTGGATTTGTACATGGACCGGGTTATTGGAGCCAAACAGTACTCAATTATATTGAGACCAAACGAATCCTGCCCCTCTGCTGCATCTTTTGGCTATTTGAAACGTGGGCAAAATCAGAAAAGTCTATTAATTGGATAACTTATATAATTTTTCTTTCCTTTTAAAAACTAATAGGATATTCAGTGAATGCACCGAGCAAGACGTTCACCACCTTTTGTACGTTCACCACCTGTAACTAGATCAAGACATCTAGCAAATATTACCGCCGTTGATTTTTCTTTAGAATCGTCATCCAGTCGATCAAGTACTCCAATTCAAATTTCCGATAATTCATTTTTTGAAACCGACCTCACAATTGAGAATTCGGAGAATATTCAGGGACAATTCGTAGATCCTTAACCATTAATTTTTCCTCCGGAACCACCAATCATTCAAACAGAGATTGTTGAGGAACGAACCATTAAATCAGAATCCTCTAGTGATTCAGATTCAACAAATTCAATTATGGAAGTAACAGAACCTTTAAGTATGGAAGACCGAATGAGAGCTAAACGCACTGGCCAAGGTCACGCAATTACTCATCCTGACATTAATGCGCCAGATTATGAAATCAAAGGACAAATTCTACACATGGTGACTAATCAATGCCAATTTAGTGGTGCGCCGAAGGAAGATCCAAACGAACATCTTCGTACCTTTAATAGGATCTGCACACTATTTAAAATAAGAGAAGTTGAGGATGAACAGATATATCTCATGTTATTTCCCTGGACTTTAAAGGGAGAAGCCAAAGATTGGTTGGAATCGTTACCTGAAGGGGCGATTGATAAATGAGACGTTTTAGTTGAAAAATTTCTTAAACAATTCTTTCCGGCATCTAAAGCCGTAAGACTTCAAGGAGAAATTGTTATGTTCACACAGAAACCGAATGAAACTCTATATGAGGCGTGGACTAGATTTGGAAAGTTATTAAGAGGATGTCCGCAACATGGTTTAGACACCTGTCAAATAGTACAAATATTCTACCAAGGATGCGACATCAGTACAAGTAAAGACATCGACATAGCAGCTGGTGGTTCTATTATGAAGAAAACCGAAACTGATGCTTATAAAATTATTGATAACACTGCTTCCCACTCACATGAGTGGCACCAAGAAAAAGATATCGTTAGATCATCTAAAGCAGCTAGAGCCGATTCTAGCCATGACTTAGATTCCATTTCTGTAAAGATAGATGCTGTCGAGAGACGAATGGAAAAGATGACTAAAGATATCCACTCAATACGAATTAGTTGTGAGCAGTGTGGAGGACCACATTTGACAAAATATTGTCTCAGTATTGAGCTAACAATGGAACAAAGAGAGAATATTTCATACATAAACCAAAGGCCTGGAAATAATTATCAGAATAATTATCAACCGCCAAGACTGATTTACAATCAAAACCAGAATTATAACCGAAATATTCCATACAACAACCAACAAGGTCCTAGCAATCAACAAGTATCCAATAATACTTACAACCAGCAAAGACCTAATTTTCAAAACAAACCACCACAAACCGATGATAAAAAGCCGAATTTAGAAGATATGATGACGAAGCTAGTTGAAACTCAAACGCAGTTTTTCACATCTCGGAAACAAACTAATGAACAAAATGCTCAAGCATTTAGAAATCAACAAGCTTCTATTCAAAACTTGGAACAAGAAGTAAGTAACCTAGCAAGGTTAATAGGTGAAAGAAAATCGGGAAGTTTACCTAGTGATACAAATGCAAACCCCCGGAATGAAACAGCTAAAGCCATTACCACAAGAAGTGGTACAACACTTAAACCACCTGAAATACCTGTAATTTCTGATGAAGCTTTTCCTACTCCACAAGAACCACAATCTGAACAAGATAAGGAAAAAGAACTGGTAGTTGAAAAGGTTAATGAAGATAACACAGTTAAGGCTAAACCTTATGTTAAACTATACCAACCACCACTTCCTTACCCGAGTAAAATGAAAAAAGAGAGACTTGAAGCCGAGCAATCCAAATTCTTGGATATGTTTAAACAGATAAATGTAAATCTTCCTTTCATTGATGTGATTTCAGGAATGCCTAGATATACTAAATTCTTGAAAGATCTAATCTCAAATAGAAAGAAAATGGAAGAACTCTCAGTTGTTACTATGAATGCTAATTGTTCAGCAGTGCTATTGAATAAGATACCAGAAAAATTATCTGATCCAGGAAGTTTCACAATTCCATGTTTTCTGGATAGTCTTAGTTCAATAGAAGCATTGGCAGACTTAGGTGCTAGTATAAATTTAATGCCGTATTCACTATACGCTAAACTAGACCTTGGAGAATTGAAACCAACAAGAATAAGTATACAACTAGCCGGTCGATCAATAAAATATCCTAGAGGGATAATGGAGAACATGCTAGTCAAAGTTGGTACTTTAGTATTTCCAGTAGATTTTGTTGTTCTGGACATGGAAGAAGATTCTCAAGTTCCTCTCATATTAGGAAGACCATTCTTAAACACGGCTAAAGCAATGATAGACGTGTTTGGTAAGAAACTGACCCTAAGTATAGAGGATGAGAGTGTTACCTTTTCAATTGATAGAGCAATGCAACAACCGCAATCTGCAGATGATACATGTTATTATATTCAAACTATAGATTCACATGCAGAATTGTTAGAAGAATTTCCAGAATTACAAGGAACAGGAGAATGTTCTTTAGGAGAAGGTAATGAACTAATTGATGAAGCTGAAATGTTAGCTACACTAATAGCTAATGGATATGAACCAACAACAGAAGAAATTCAAATGCTAAAAGAAGAAGACAGATATCGATACAAATCATCGATAGAAGAACCTCCGACATTAGAGTTAAAGCCACTTCCAAACCATTTGGAATACGCTTATTTACATGGTGAATCTGAATTACCTGTAATAATATCGTCTTCTCTTACTGAAAATGAGAAATCACAACTCATTTCTGTGTTGAAAGCTCATAAACCAGCCATTGCATGGAAGATTCATGATATTAAAGGAATAAGTCCTTCGTATTGCACGCATAAAATCCTTATGGAAGAAGGTCATAAAATGTATGTGCAATGCCAACGAAGACTAAATCCTAATATGCAAGATGTTGTTAAGAAAGAAATTATTAAACTGCTAGATGCAGGTTTAATTTATCCAATTTCTGATAGTCCATGGGTAAGCCCAGTTCAAAGCGTGCCTAAGAAGGGTGGCATGACTGTCATTACAAATGAGAAAAATGAACTTATTCCTACTAGGACTGTAACAGGATGGCATGTTTGTATTGATTATAGAAAATTAAATGACGCCACCAGAAAAGATCACTTTCCCTTACCTTTTATTGATCAAATGTTGGAAAGATTAGCCGGAAACAGTTACTATTGTTTTCTAGATGGTTTTTCCGGATATTTTCAAATTCCAATAGCACCCGAAGATCAAGAGAAAACCACGTTCACGTGCCCTTATGGTACTTTTGCTTACAAACGAATGTCATTTGGACTTTGCAACGCCCCTGCAACCTTTCAAAGGTGCATGATGGCGATTTTTCACGACATGATAGAAGAATGCGTGGAAGTTTTCATGGATGACTTTTCAGTTTTCGGTGATACATTTGAATCATGTCTAGCTAATCTGGAACGAATGCTTATTAGATGCGAACAATCAAATCTAGTACTTAATTGGGAGAAATGCCATTTCATGGTTAAAGAAGGCATCGTTCTTGGTCATAAAATTTCAAAAGAAGGAATTGAAGTGGATAGAGCTAAAGTAGATGTAATTGTTAAACTTCCACATCCCACCAATGTTAGACGAGTTAGGAGTTTTCTAGGGCATGCCGGTTTTTACCGACGTTTCATAAAAGATTTTTCTAAAATTGCCACTCCTATGAATAAACTCCTAGAAAAATATGCTCCATTCATCTTTTCAGATGAATGCATCAAATCTTTTAATATTCTTAAAGAGAAACTCACTAATGCGCCGATCATGATAACACCAAATTGGAATCAACCGTTTGAACTTATGTGCGATGCAAGTGATTTTGCAATGGGAGCCGTTTTAGGACAAAGGATTGAAAAACGATTTCAACCTATATATTATGCTAGTAAGACGTTACAAGGAGTACAAACGAATTACACAACTACTGAAAAAGAACTCCTTGCTATTGTCTTTGCTTTTGACAAATTTCGTTCATATCTCGTTCTAGCAAAAACGGTGGTCTATACCGACCATTCTGCTCTTATATACCTGTTTTCGAAACAAGATGCCAAACCAAGATTAATCCGTTGGATCTTACTCTTACAAGAGTTCGATATTGAAATTCGAGATAAAAGAGGAGCAGAAAATCTCGCCGCTGATCATCGTTCTCGTCTTGAAAATCCCGAATTAGAAGTTTTAAATGAATCGGCCATACAAGACAACTTTCCTGATGAATATCTATTGAAGATAGATTATAATGAAATCCCATGATTTACAGACTATGCAAACTACTTAGTATGTGGATTCCTTGAAAAAGGATTATCGTACCAAAAACGAAAGAAATTCTTTAGTGATATAAAACACTATTTCTGGGAAGATCCACATCTATTAAAAAGTTGTCCAGATGGAATAATACGCCGATGTGTATTCGGAGATGAAGCTAGTAAAATTTTAAACCATTGTCACACAGGACCAACAGGAGGGCACTATGGGCCTCAACTAACAGCAAGAAAGGTTTATGATGCTGGATTCTATTGGCCTACAATATACAAAGACGCACACCTTCTTTGCAAATCCTGTGATGCATGTCAAAGGGCCGGAAAAATAAGTCAACGTGATGAAATGCCACAAAATGTCATTCAAGTATGTGAAGTATTTGACATTTGGGGTATTGACTTTATGGGTCCATTTCCAAAATCTTATAATAATCTCTATATTCTCGTAGCCATTGATTATGTATCTAAATGGGCGGAAGCACAAGCTCTCACAACTAACGATGCACGAGTTGTAGTCAACTTTTTAAAATGTCTTTTTGCAAGGTTTGGAACACCGAAAGCTTTAATAAGTGATCGGGGAACTCATTTCTGTAATAATCAACTTGAGAAAGTTCTTAAAAGATATGGAGTAACTCATAAAATCTCCACCGCATATCATCCACAAACAAGTGGACAAGTTGAAAATACCAACCGAGCTTTAAAACGTATTCTAGAGAAAACCGTAGGATCAAATCCGAAGGAATGGTCCATTAAATTGGAGGATGCACTCTGGGCTTTTAGAACAGCCTACAAAACTCCAATTGGAACCACACTTTTTAGACTTGTTTATGGAAAAGCATGTCATCTTCCAGTAGAAATTGAACACAAAGCATTTTGGGCTTTGAAGACATGTAATCTTGATTTACATGAAGCTGGACGTCTACGGTTAAGTCAACTAAATGAATTAGAAGAATTAAGACATGAAGCATACGAAAATTCGTTAATCTATAAGGAAAGAACGAAGAAATGGCATGATAAAAGAATCAGAAGTTCAAAAGAATTTAAAGAAGGAGATAGAGTTCTTCTTTTTAATTCACGATTCAAGCTATTTCCTGGAAAATTGAAATCAAGATGGTCTGGACCATTCATAGTCAAAAGAGTTTTCCCATACGGAACGATAGAATTAATAAATTCAAATGGAATTGAATTTAAAGTTAATGGTCACAGAGTTAAACATTACATAGATAGTCCGATGGAAGTCGACAACGAAGTTAATCACAATTTCGATACCACAGCTAACTAAGTGTGGGGAGAATTAAGTCTTTAAAGGATAATATGTATTTCTGTTAGAGTTAGATTTTCTGTTTTCGTGTAGTTCTCGAAAATGGAACCCGAATGGTCTTTCCCTAGCAGACCCTAAAGAACTAGTCTTCTCCCCCCATTCTGAATTTTTATTTTTTTTAGGAAATGAAGACTTCCTGTGAACTAAACCATGGTCTAATGCTACACGCTTTGATCACTAAACGTAATAATGACACACTTCCGAGTGAAATAGTACCAGTAATCAGAGAAAGATTGGACGGAGTAAGAAAAGAATCCAGATGCGAAGATAATAAGTTACAATTTGGTAAAGGAAAATCAAAATCCGCAGCGAAAAGAAGAGCACGACACCTAGAAAGATGTCACAAATGCGGAAAATGGTCACATGGAGGTAAATGTTCAAATAATCAAACCTATTCAAACACCGAATTTGTTACTTTATGCAGAGACGGACCGTTCATATGTTTAGAAGAAAAAACACTGAATGCTCGAGGTTACGCCTATGTAGCTATGGAAAATCAATTAAACCGACTATCTTATGAATGGGATAGATCATATCACTAAGAATACTATCTCACAGGTAAGTCTGTACAGTTTTTATTTTTTATTTTTATTTTTAACCTTTTGATAATAAACGCTAATTTGTTCGCTATAAAGTATTAAATTGGTATTCGATGAAATTAGGTTTGGCGACCGAAATTATTGATATCATACAAAAATTTATTACATCACTGCGAAATTTAACGTTTATTCTTAAGGTATAAATATCTTTAATCAATCAACCCAAAATATTTCAAAAATTCGTCATGAGTTAAATTAGGTCATGGAACCGAAATTACTTTACCGAAAAGAGGGGCGCATATTTTTGATAATATTTGATTGATTAAAGTGGGATAAAAGACCAAAAAGATTTTTAATTTTATTTTTACCATGTTTTTAAAATTAATATATAAATCTTAAATTAATATTGTAAACTTTTTAAATTAATATATTTAAAATTGTAAATATTTGAACAATTGATATTTTTAAGTTTGTATGTATAAAAACAAAAATATAATATAAGTTTGGTGTGAATTTTTAATTTTTAAAAATGTGAATTTTTAATTTTATGCATTTTTTAAATTTAAGTTGTGTGAATTTAAAAACAAAAATTTACTTTATTTCGTTAAGTTAAAAATATGATTTTTAAAATTCGTCGTGAGTTGAAGATTAGGTCTTTGAACCGAAATTGCTTTACCCGAGGAAGGGACGAGAACTTTTATTATCATTATTTTTAATCTTATTGAATTAAAGTATGTCAAAAACATTAAAAAAACCCAAAAATCTTTACTTTTAAAACCACGCTTTGATTTGACAAATTTTAAAATTTTGTCGAGGGACGGATTAGGACATCGATCCGAAACGCCCTCATCCTAAAAAGAAACAAAATTTTAATTTTTAAATTAATTTTATGTTTTATAAAGTATAAGGTTTTATTAAAAAAAAAAAAAAAAAGGTGAAAACACTGTACCCGGGACTCCATGCGATCGCATGGAGTTTGGCCTTTGGTGCCATGCGATCGCATGGGGAGAAAATCCAGGCCAGATACAAACGAGCCAGAGAGCTGTTCTTCACACAAAACACACACAAATACACGAAAATACCCCAAAATACTCTCTAAAATTCGCAATTTTCCACCGTAATTCGTCATTTTTCTTGCTCTAATCATGCCTAGATTCTCATTCTTCAGCAAAATGGTAAAAATTACACCCCTAAACTCTATAAATTCCTAGTTTTTGTGATAATTACCAATTTTTTACCTAATGCAATTTTGTTAATTTCTAGTGTAATTAGTGTTAAATTGTTAGTATTTTATGCATGTATAACCTAGATTGATGCTATTTAACATGATTTGAAGCCAAAAACTTCAAAATTTTTAGAAATCTAGGGTTTGTGTTCTTGAACAATTTGGGGCTTTTTGATATAAACATGTTATGGCCGATTTTTGTCATGAATTATTGCTAAATTGAGTAGTGTAACATGTTTAGATAGTTAAATGATCCAAACATTGATCCTAAACATGATTTTTGGAGATTAAAGTAGACTTTTTAAGTTCAAAATTCATGAACTTGATTAATTTGATATATTTGCCATTTGAGACTTGTTTAATTATTAGTAATGACTATTTTGACATATTATTTGAGTTAAAAGCTTATGAACATTGTATACATTTTCATATGTGCTTATTTGAAAAGTGTAGAATTGTGAATAATTGTGAAAATGTGTATAAGTTTAATTTTGATTTAACATGTTATAGTGATTGTTTTAAGTTGTTATTTTGCTAACACTAATGCATATTTGGATGCACAAATTTTGTGTTTAATGTATTTTGCAGAAAGCCGATACGGGAGGTTCAGGAGCATCATCATCTAGACGACCAGCACCAGCACCAGAACCAGAACCAGAAATGCAACACGAACAAGAACCACAACAAGAACCACAACAAAAGCCTGATCAGCACATACCTTATTATGATCCGGTACAGTTTGTTGATGAATTCATAGTATTCCCAATAAGGCCGCCAGTAGAATTCCCAACGATTCCTGAGCACACTCTGCATCCTAATCTGAGATTTGATAGGAGATGGAGAGATTACGAGACATATCAAAGGAACAAATTCAAATTGGTAACAAAAAATGTAGAGGTGCCAAGGGTAATCGATTGGGTTCCTTTGGAAACGGTCCATCTAGCTGACCGTGTTAGACAGCTTTTAGTTCAAAGGTATGACAGTTCTTCTTTTACAGATTGGGAACGTCTTTTCACCATTCGTAGACCTGTATATAAGGAATGGTGTGTTGAGTTGATGAGTACTGTATCACTTGATACAAATATAGTTAGAATAGATGATAGAAGATTTCTTAGGTTTATCCTTGGCGGTAGGATGTACAGAATGTCCATGCTGGACATGGCCAGGGCTTTACAGATATATACTCCTGGTGAGTTACTACTACCCGATTGTACAAACTTGATTCATTATGGTGAAAGGGTAGATAGCAACTTTGACACTGGCGCCATTTGGAGGCGTATGTCACATTTTGATGTTTTTACACGAGCAGGAGGACACTCCTATACACATATTGACATAGCCGAGCTTCGTATTATTCATAGATTTTTTGCTAACTCGATTACACAGAGAGGTCATAATAAAGAAAAAATTACCTTACATGATTTATTCTACCTAAAGTGTATTCGGGATCCTAGAAGCTTTGTCAATATCCCTTACTGTGTTGCTTTTTATTTATCTAAAATGGTAGAGGGAATGCAGGACGGGAGTATAATAGGAGGAGGTATTTTTGTTACTCTCATTGGAGAGTATTTAGGTGTTGATAGGAACCAAGGGGGTCCATTACAGCTTTGTAGAGAACAGGTTGAGCCCTTAGGATTGAAAGTTTATGTGGGTGCTAAGGTATTGAAAAGTAGACGTAACCAGGCAGTACCCTATGAGGGATCTCATCCTCAGGTAGAGAGAGGCTCAGACGAGGAAATGGAGGAGGCGGAAGACATTAGGGATGTCTTTCGAGATGCTATTCTTGACGTCCACGTTCGTATAGATGAGGAAGCAATGACGAACACGGCCAGACATAGTATGTATGAGCAGTGGAACTCCGAGCGAGTATACGAGGATTATAGGCGACGCCAACACGATAGCTGGTTAGTTCATCAGCACCAAATCATGAGCCAGCTATCATATCAGGTACCAAATAACTATGTACCTACTCGACCTGCTCATTTTCCGCCACACAGCCCCGATATTCGACCACCCTTTAACCGGTATGACTATAACCAAGCCTATCAGAACACCTATAACCAACAATGGAACCCACCTGACGAGATGAACTGGAACCCATATCCAGACTGATTTAGTTCCATTTGGTTATTTATATGATTTTTATGTTTTTATCTTTTTACTTATTCATGTTTAAACTTATGTTATTGAATATACTTATGTAATCTTTATCATTTTTATTATTATTGTGTACTAATATTTCACATTTAGGATTTGAAAGTGGGATATTAAGTCCCATTTCAAATTGCCATGCATGTTTATATTTGTATGTATGTATATTGTCGATTGTATAAAACAGGGTAAAACAGCACATTTTCAAAGACTGACATTAAGTTCAGCAAAAGCTAGTTTTGACGACAAAACGAAAAATAAATGTGATGTAACAACAGACGGAATGAACAAATGATATGCACCATTTATCATTCAGCAAACAAATGCCAATATGTTTGAAAACTTTGGTAAAATTTAATCATTTTTACGCTAATCACCCTCAATAATTTAAATTGTTACTGATTTCTTGCAAATGAGGACATTGCAAGATCTTAAGTGTGGGAAGGGGTTAAATTCTTTCGGATTTTAAAATTTTTACTTTATACACTTGGTTACCATTAGAAATACTAATAAAGTAGTAGTTGTATTAGAATCTAGTGCTCTCTGATAATAAAGAACAACCCTAGTCTTATATACTGACTACCCAATTCTAGTAAAATTTTTCAAAATTTTCAATTAAATGAACTCAAAATCATGTTTATACATATTTATGAACGATAAAACTAGGTGTTAACACTGAAATTATTGTTACCTCGGAAAGGACATAAATTGAGAAACAAACCAAAATGTTAGAATTCATTTAAAATGGAATAGAGGACAATAAAAAGGAAAATAAAAGCCAAGTGTGGGAAATTTTCACCGAGTTATTCAAAATATATATCACATATTTTTGTATAAAATAAATGAAAATACTTTTGTTTTGGACGATAATTAACTGTTTTACCGGATGAAAGAAAAGAAAAGATGGATCTACACGATGAATCAATTCCATCATTAAAAGGAAGTAAAGTCTTCCGAAAAAGACACGCGCTTCTTGATTTAGGTCATGAAGTTGTCGTCCAGACCAGCTGTAGGTTGACGAAAAACCTAGAAAAGTCATCACTAAAATCAGCAGGAAATCCACGGACCTCAGCATCAAACAGGGTCGCCAAGTGGTCAGACATATCCTAACCATGAGAGGATCTGTCTTGTAAAATGGGGGGGCACCGTGCAAATTAGCTTGATAAGACTAATGAATCAGACCCCCAGAAAGGATAATCTCCTTTAAAGATCAAAAAATCAGTTTTTAAGACTGATATTACTCAATCCTAGAGATTGACCTTAAAGATTGAGAATTACAAACTCATAGAAATCAGTGATATCTAAACTCGAGCTTGAACGAGAAAATATTTTGATCAAAATTACAAACCGATTTGTTTTCTGAAAACCCATTTTTCAATGCGTTCATTACCATTGAACGTAAAATCCTAGGAATTCACCTAGAATTCATTAGGTCACCTGAACCAAATCGGGTGTCAACCGTAACAACGGTGGTTGCATAGCATGGTCAAAGACAGGACCTTGTGCCAGACCGAAAAATTATAAGGGTGAGCTTTACTATTGCTCCTACAAAGGATAGTAATTGCATCCAACACGTTATAAGACCATATTTAAAAGCATGTCAGGGGACATTGCCTTAACAGTTGCTTATTCAACGCTTTCCTTTACAACCAGACGGTAGTTTACCGAAAGGTAATATTCGGAGCAAGTATACTGGACGTGTTGCTTTCCTAATACAAAGTTAGCAAGTGGGTGACACAAAACCGCAAGTTTTGAGCTAAAATTTTCAAATCTGAAACCCACCAAACCCACAAAAATATTTTGCAAACACCGGTGAAGGGTTTTTCCGGAAAACTTATCTAGGGTAAAAACTAGATTGAATTTTCAAAAAGATCAAATGTTTTCATAAAGATCCAATTTCCTTAATGGATCTAAATTTTATAGTCATGTGGGACTGTAAACCACATCGTTACTACCATTGTTTATACCACCGTAAAGAAATCACTGATGTACAAAGTGTGAAGAATAAAGAAGTGATTCTAGTATTTCAAGACTATATTGCTTGAGGACAAGCAACGCTCAAGTGTGGGAATATTTGATAATGCTAAAAACGAACATATATTTCATAGCATTATTCCTTAAGAAAGACAAGCTTTTAGTTGCAATTGTTCTATTTACAAGTGATATTCGTTTAAATAATAAAAGGTGAAGACAAAAGACAGATTCGACGAATTGAAGACGCAAACGACCAAAAAGCTCAAAAGTACAAAATACAATCAATAAGGTTCCAATTATTGATAAGAAACGTCTCAAAATTACAAGAGTAAAAGATTCAAAACGCAAAGTACAAGATATTAAATTATTCCCAAGGACGTTCGAAAATCCGGAACCGGGACCAGAGTCAACTCTCAACGCTCGACGCAACGGACTAAAAATTACAAGTCAACTATGCATATGAATATAATATAATATATAATTAATTCTTAAAATTAATATATATATTATATTATATTTAAATAAACGTCGGCAGAAGAAAACAACCAAATGTGGCTCTCCCCAGCTGGCCATGCGATCGCATGGCCTGGAAGGCATAAATCCATGCGATCGCATGGTGCACAGTTCCAGCCCACATGCCTATAAAAATCGAGCTTTTGTGCACCACAAAAACACATCTTTTTCTATCTCAATATATCTATACGTAATATTTATATTTATATTTTAATTTTAATTTTAATTTTAATTCCTAATAATAAGGGTATGTTAGCAAATGTTGTAAGGGTGTAAGTCGAAATTCTGTCCGTGTAACGCTGCGCTATTTTTAATCATTGTAAGTTATGTTCAACCTTTTTAATTTAATGTCTCGTAGCTAAGTTATTATTATGCTTATTTAAATCAAAGTAATCATAATGTTGGGCTAATTACTAAAATTGGGTAATTGGGCTTTGTACCATAATTGGAGTTTGGACAAAAGAACGACACTTGTGGAAATTAGACTATGGGCTATTAATGGGCTTTATATTTATTTAACTAAATGATAATTTGTTAATTTTAAAATAAAGATTTACAATTGGATGTCCCTATAAATAACCATATACACTCGATCGGACACGATGGGCGGGGTATTTATATGTACGAATAATCGTTCATTTAACCGGACACGGAAATGGATTAATAGTCACTAGAATTATTAAAACAGGGGTGAAATTATGTACAAGGACACTTGGCATAATTGTTAACAAAGTATTAAAACCTTGGGTTACACGCAGTCGATAACCTGGTGTAATTATTAAACAAAGTATTAAAATCTTGTTACAGTTTAAGTCCCCAATTAGTTGGAATATTTAACTTCGGGTATAAGGATAATTTGACGAGGACACTCGCACTTTATATTTATGACTGATGGACTGTTATGGACAAAAACCAGACGGACATATTAAATAATCCAGGACAAAGGACAATTAACCCATGGGCATAAAACTAAAATCAACACGTCAAACATCATGATTACGGACGTTTAAATAAGCATAATTCTTTTATTTCATATTTAATTTCCTTTATTTTATATTTAATTACACTTCTAATTATCGCACTTTTATTTATTGTTATTGTATTTAATTGCACTTTTAATTATCGTACTTTTTAATTATCGCAATTTTATTTTATCGCACTTTTATTTATCGCAATTTCATTATCGTTATTTATTTTACGCTTTAAATTAAGTTGTATTTATTTTTATTATTTTACATTTGGTTTTAACTGCAACTTAAGTTTTAAAATCGACAAACCGGTCATTAAACGGTAAAAACTCCCCTTTATAATAATAATATTACTTATATATATATTTATATTTTTATAAAATAAAACTAATATAGCGTTAAGCTTTGTTTAAAGATTTTTCCCTGTGGAACGAACCGGACTTACTAAAAACTACACTACTGTACGATTAGGTACACTACCTATAAGTGTTGTAGCAAGGTTTAAGTATATCCATTCAATAAATAAATAAATATCTTGTGTAAAATTGTATCGTATTTAATAGTATTTTCTAGTAAAATTTAAGCTATTTTATATACACCTCGCATAACATCAGACCTAATGGTTTTTAACTTATACTAGATATTTTTCATAAAATGACAAATTACAACTAGTATATAAAGACACCATATTTGATCAAATTCTTACCATTTCATTTTCTAATTTTTACTTCATGTTTACTTACACACACATACTCTCTAGTTCTAGTATCTCTTTCTTTGTTCTTCATCTATTTCTAGCAAGTTCAACTTCAAAATCAAGGTATTAACCTTGCCTAAATTCTTGTTCAATTCATATGTTTATAGCTATCTATATAAGAAATTTATAAACTAGAACATAGTTTAGTTGATTCTAAACTTATTTGAAAAACTAATCTAATCTTTCTAACTTAACTCTAATAACACTTATTTATATGTATTATAATGTTATATTAAGTTAATATAAGAACTTATAACTTGTACATATGAAGAACACCTTGAAACTTAACATATATCGTTTAATCTCCATTCGGTAAAAAGCGGGCTGTTTTGGGTTGGGAATTAAAAACTTATCTTAGACTTTGAGTTCGAGGCTAAGACTTTGGAAATATGTTAATATATGTAAATAAGACTTCCAGTATTTTTTTCATGATTTTAGACAAAGTGGAAGTATTTTATCAAAAATCATATATTGGGTGGGTGCCGGGATTCTTCCAAATCTGTCCACCGGCACAAAAAGAGAGTAAAACTCTGAATATTAATACATGGGCTGAACTTTTTGAATTGTTTTTGAAAAATTAACTTCTTAAGGAATCCATAGCAATTTGAATCACTTTAAACGGAGTTGTAATGAATATTTGGCGAGCAAAACAAAATATGCTAAAATTAACGTTGTATTGACGAAATTTATATTATAAAAACTATATTAACCATATCCTTGTTAACTTTTCCTATATCTTATATATATTTGGACATGTTATCAGTAGTATAATAAAATATTATAATCTTGGTTAATTCTGTGATTGTATATATGTATAATAATATTCTTGGTACGTCCTAACACAATAACTATACAATACGTTTTGATAAATCCTAAGACAATACGTACACAATACGTCTTAGTTAATTCTAAGACAATACGTATACAATACATCTCTGGGTTGATGCAAAGATAATACGTATACAATACGTCGTGGGGTAATTCTAAGATTATATATATATATATATATATACCGATTATTGGACTGTTGGATTTTTCGAACTATTTTGGACTACTAACAAATGACTACTAACAATGGACTACTAAAATAAAATGTTAAAAATTATTATATAAGTATTCTATGAACTTGTTTTATTTTATTCATATGTCGTATCATTATCTGAATCGTTATTATTGTTATAGGTTTGTGAATCCAAGGACGACGGTCATATTTTTAATAAGTTGAAAACTTATTATTAATATACTTTTACTACTGTGAGTATATAGTCCCATTTATTTTAAACTCTAAAAATATTTTGGGATGAGAATACATGCATTTTATGTTTTACGCCATGGACACAAGTACTTGAAATATATTCTACGTTGAGTTGTACCACCTTGCATATCTTCCCTAATAGCTTGGTAACTAATATTTACATGTTGTAAGAACATGTAAGCAGTGGCGATTCTAGAATGCAAATCCAATGGGGTCCTATACAATTTGAGTGGTACTTTATAAAAAAAATTCTAAATAATGACGATTCACTTCCATAGAAATTCAATAATTTAAAAAATATATGGGGTCCTATCTATAAATTTAGTGGTGTCCTATAATATTTTAGTAGTATTTTATACGTATATAAAAAAATTTAATGGGGTCCTTTGACCCCACTTGGTTCTATATAGACTCGCCAATGCATGTAAGCGTGAATCCTATTGATAGATCTATCGGGTTTGACAACCCCAACCGGGCTAGTCGCTCTAGTATCGTAAACGGTTGCATAGTACTTCGTTTTTACTACACTTGGTACAGTGCAGGGAGATTTCATAATAAAGGGAATATGCCACATTAATGGTTAAGTATGGTTACCGAAGCGCTCAACAACTTATAGAATACTTTTATACACTTGCGAGTGTTATAGATGCACAAATCGGATAAAAAACCGGATTCGGACAACAAAAAAACCGGATTTTTTTGTCCGGATTTTTCGGAACCGGTTCCGGATCCGGTTCCGGTTCTCGGCGTCGGATTTTTTTCGGATTTTTTTCCGGAACCGGTTCTTTTTCGGATCTCGATCGGATTTTTTCGGATTTTTCTTGGACTAGAATTCGATTTTGCGAATTAAATTTTTACCGGTTCTATTTTTTTTTAACGTTTGACAACAATAATATAATCGGTATAAAGAAAAGTTATAATGCTCAACACAATAGATAATATAAATAACAATATTCGAACAATACAATTATAAAAATAACACTTTTATTCGAACGATACAATAATAAAAATAACAACACTTTTATTCGAACAATACAATTATAATTAATACATTTCGAGCTTCGGCATGGCCATCACCCAATAATGTATTAAGACTAAAGTATATCGAGCTTCGGCATTGCCATCACCCGTTATACTTTAGTCGTCAAATGACCCAAATGTGTTATCTTGTTGAGCGCGTTGAGGACGGTGCCTTCGATCGTAGTCTTCAAAAGCGGGGTCATCAACTAGAGAAAGGTAAGCTTGTTGGTAACCCGATACATTCATTTCGGTTTGGTCCATATCAAACGCTTCATAGTCACCTTCATCCACTTCGTTTAGTTCATTGTCGGAATTCTCTTCGGTTGTTGTAGGTGATAATCCCGCTAAATTTTCTTCATACTCTATACATTCTTCAATGTCGTTATATAACGGACCTTATAATGAAGTTTGATCTTGTATCCTATCTACCCCATCCAAATAATCTTTCAAACATACACATACTTTCACGGCTTGGGGGGTAAGTCTTGACCTTCTTTCCGATATAATTCGACCACTCAAAGAAAAGGCCGATTCGGAAGCTACGGTTGAAGCTTGAACGGTAAATAAGTCACGAGCCATAATGCTTAATATTGGATATGTGTCTTGTTTTGTTTCCCACCATTTTAAAATGTCAAGGTTGTTAAATTGTTCTTCACTCATGTTTAGTGTAAAGTTTGTCATCTTATAATTTCCCAACTCGCTTGTGGGTGCCGATGTTCGTGCACGTTTGGAAGCGTCTTCACGTACTAAGTTAAAAAGACTTATTTTGAGGTCTCGGCTCCTTCGAGAAGATGATCCGGGTTGGTCAACAATTGGGTTTGATTGTCGACCATATTTTGTTGCATAAATACCAAACATATTCTCAAAAACATCATTAAAAGCGTGTACTTGGTTCAAAAGATAGTTAGGTTCGTCATCGAAAATACCATGCACACAATCAAAGTTGGTATATATTGTTGTCATCAATCGTTCAACCCCATTAAAATTTAATCGTGGGTCAAGTGCGGCCGCACATAAAAATACCTTCGGTATCTCTCCAAAATATTTTTTTAGTTTTTTTCTTATATGAAAAATCGCTTGTCTAAAAATAACATTATTTGAGTTCGCAAATTCGCATATTTTTTCCGTCATTATATAAAATTGTTCTAAAACTAGTACGCTAGTTGGGTAATAAACACCCGATAACATTGTTGATGCCTCTTTAAAAACTTGTAAAAAACTTGTTAATGATTCCAAGTCATCCCATTCGTCGTCACTAATTGGTTCGGAAAATCCATTTCTAAGTAGTTTTCTATTAAAAGCTATTAACGTTTCTTTTTGACGTAAAATATTTTCGAACATTAAACAAGTAGAATTCCATCTTGTATTATTATCAAAATAAGGACCTAACCAAGTGCCATGACAATCTTTAACAAAAGCCTTATAGTTATGATGTCGTGCGTTGCTCGTACGATAAATCGTTACTAATAATCTTCTAAATTTTTCTTTTAATGAAGAACAAAAAGCTAAACAATCTTGAACTCCCAAGTTTATAATATGAGCAACACAACGTGTATGAATAAATGCACCATTTAAAATTGGTCTAAGTGCAATTTTTAACTCACTCATGGCCGCATCATTATTAGATGCATTATCTAGCGAAATTGTAAAAACTTTATCGATTAAATTATATTCTTCTAAAGTGTCTTGTAACGCTTTTTTTATATTATTACCGTTATGTGGATAACCAAATATTTTAAAATCGATAACACGTTTCATTAAAAGCCACGAATCGGGATTAAACCAATGAGCGGTAACGGCTAAATAAGAATTTGCCGTTCCATGTGGTGCGCTCCAAACATCACAAGTTATAGAAACCCTATGTTTATATGTTCGAAAACCTTCAATTATTTCAGTTTTAGCTTTTTTCCATAATTTAAAGGCGTCACGTCTTAAGGTAGAACGACTTACATTGCTATATCGCGGTTGTAGTCGATTCCGAATTAGCTCCGTAAGCCTTGGATTGTCGAAGTGGTTGAAAGGAAGCGCTTGTTGAATGACAAACCTTGACAAATCTTGCCGAAGAGCTTCGGCATCGTATTCAAAAATCGAACCATCGGCCCGCATTGTTTGTTGTCTCGGGTCTTGCCTTGCACTACAACTTTTGTCAAGATGTTTTCTTAACGTTGTATTACCCGAAACACCCATGAACTTCATACATTGTGTACAACGAGCTTTTTCCGCACCATCCTTCATTACACACAACTCAAATTTGGACCAAACGTCCCCTTTTCGCTTTGTTTCTTTTTTGTAATCAATATCGGCCGTAGTGTAGCCTTGTGAAGATGTTCCAACAGAAGCGGAACCGGAAGCGGAAGCTTGTGAATTATCCATTATGGGATAAGTAAGTAGAGATTAGAGAATATTTAGTGATTTAGAAAGAAATATGAGAATGTTTGCTGGTGCATTTTCAACCAAAGCTAAACCATGTATTTATAATGGACTTTGTGGGGTTAAAATGGTAAAAAAAAAAAAAAAAACTCAAAAAACTGCAAAAAAAAGGCTGAAACTGCAAAAAACAAAAAAAAAAGGAAAAAAAACGGCTATTTTTTTGAAAATCCGGATCCAAACCGGATCGGATAAAATCCGATTTATATCCGGAAAAATCCGGTTCTCTTGAAAATCTGGATCCGGTTGGAACCGGATCGGATCTCGGATCCGGATCCGGATTTCGCTGTGTCCGGTTCTGGTTCTGTCCGGTTCCGGATCGGGTCACCGGATCGGATCTGGATCCGGTTTTTTTGCCCATCTCTAGCGAGTGTACATATATTTATAACTATGAAATCTTGTGGTCTATATTTATATCGATGCCAAACCTATATATCCCACCAACCTTTGTGTTGACTGTTTAAGCATGTTTATTCTCATGTCCTTAAGAAAATCTTCTGCTGTTGCATTATCTGAGCAAGCTGTGCATGGAGTCTCATGCTTTTGTTTAAATGAAATGTTGCATTCAATAAAACCTTTGTCATGTATTATATTCGACTGTTATGTCACGTGTGTAGTATTTGGAAACCGATGTATTATGGGGATTATTTCTTAAATAATTGCCCACTTGTTCAAAACATGAATTATGTATAATAATAGTGTGCTTTTTATGAAACGAATGCAATATTTTCTAAAACGTATCATATAGAGGTCAAATAACTCGCTATGGGATCAATGAATAACGTACCACGTTTATAGTAATATGGACGAGTCGTTTCAGTTGGTATCAGAGCGGTGGTCTTAGCGAACCAGGTCTTGCATTAGTGTGTCTAACGGATAATTATTAAGATGCATTAGTGAGTCTGGACTTCGACCTTAACTGCATGTCAAAAGTTTTGCTTATCATTTCTAGTCGGGAATCATCTGCTTATCACCCTTAGAAAATTACCTGCTTATCATTCTTAGTCTAGACACATCTTACTGCATTGATTACATGAATAGTGTATAGACGAAATTCATATCTTAGCGTATCTGCTAATTCATATCTTAGCGTATCTGTTACTGTAAACTTTGCCTAACATATTCCGTAAATTCTCCCGTAATCTATGAAATCTTTTTCTCTATATATATAGATATTCTATGTAATTAGAATACCATCCGATAGCCAAAAATCATTTCATATCGAAAAATCCTTTATTCAATCGTACGAAATGGAACTCGCCACTAGTTCAAGTCCCTCGGATTCCGATATGAAGTTTCACTCGAGCTCTGAAATCAGTGTGACTGGAATGGATCAACCAATTAGCCATCATCTATTCTGGATGAATTGGGGATGGGTTCGCAGTATACTTAATCATTGGAGACAAGAAGAAGGTGATCCCTTCCATCCACCACATTGCCCTCTTGGTGAAGAACATGAGACACTTACCGGCGAACATGTTCGTAACACCATTTTCTCTCTCCTTTCCAGGATATGTCGCAACGAGTATAATATTACTAATATTATTGAGGCTATCCGATCTTTACTCCGTATCTTGCATGGTGAATTATTTAGTAAAAAAAAAAAAAAAAAAATTTACTGTCATGCAAAGCAAAACTTCATTAGCAAGTGCATCATACATCATTTCATTCCCTTTATAAAGCTTTTGACCTCTCTTTTTATTCAAGAAACTTTAAACATCTTCTTTCACAATACAAAACAAAACAAATTCTCATCATCTATACTCACATCAAACCACTACCAGCACCAGCAGCAGCAGTACCAACAACATCACAAGCCTCAACATCGCAAGCCGCATTACGAGCATCAACATCATACGCACCGCATGCACTGAGGGATACCAACAATAATGAGTGATGAAGTATTAATTCATTATTTCATTTACGTTGAAGAAATATTCCGCGGCGATTATATAATCTCTAAAGTTTTAGGGATTATTCATTTCTAGTTCCAACCGTAAACCAAATGAGATTAATATAATATTAACTCATTAAATCCATATTACATCTGAAGAAAATATACATACAACAATAATGTCAGAGTTATGTGTTAACAGTTTTTGTAAGGGTTATGTGTTAACATAAGTGTTGATAACAAAAATACCTGCTCATCGATGAATATACAACAATAACTGTGTATAGGAACTGGTGGATTGTTAGCAATACAATTTCAGTAGACCTTCACTTTTATTGTTTTATTTGTATCAGCTGGTGTGAAAGACGCAATTGGTGTTATGTGTACCATGCTGCAAATTTAAGAGATTATGATTGTCACATATGTTGTAATATTATTACATAAGGTTATAAAGCAACAAAGTATAGCATTTGTGGTATGCATGTATGCAACGTTTCTAGTAAATAAGACATAAAGCAACATACACAACTTGAAACGAAGGTAGGAAAAATGGGCAGCAGCACCATCAAGTGGCAAATGTTCATCAACAGGATTTTTCTTTTGTTTCTTTTAGATGCCATTAACTTAAAAGTATTTGAAATAGACGATGTACAAAGCAAACTTATGATATGCAGTAAAAATTTAGTAAGAACTTATCCAGAACCAATAACATATGCATACCACATTCAGTCAAAGCGAAATTAGAAAAAAAATTAAAAGAGAAAAAAATTAAACACAAATTTTAACTTTACAGTTGAGCACCATATCTATATTCTATATCTACACCAAACAAAACATGCTTAAAATATTCAGATTCTTTAAGTAAAATCCGGCAATTGGAAACTAAAATCAACTAAGGAAAACATTTATAGACATTACCAGTGGAGAAGGCGGCAAGACAACCGAGGAAATTAGCGCACACAGGTAGCAATTCACCTGAAATTTCATGGGCACCAATCAGCCAAGGATATACAAAACATTACTAAACCCTATACCTGTTGGTATCCATTTGTAATTACTAACAGTTGGAAAAGCTTCGAGTTCACATTCTAAATCACTGTCATCATCTTATCAATTGGTATTTAATAACTTGGCCAACCATTTCAGCCCATTTGAATCAATAAGTCTTTGTTACCTCATTCTTCAGATCCTAAAACAATGAAAACGGAAACTATAAAATTTCATGCACTAATTTAAAAGATATAATATAGTCACTATAAATGAACTTGAAAGCATTCTTATGTAATAATCAGACAGTTATTTTATGCATAGAGCTTAAGTTCATTCTTATTTGAAATGGGTTGATCTAGATTATACTCTATACTAAACAGGTGAAATAAAAATGCCTAAAAAGAATAGTTCAGATAGTTCGTAAGGTGAAACTTCTATGTATTTTGACATGAAAAAGCTGACCCACCCTTCAGAAGATATGTGATTAAATCTTTGAATCGTAAGAGAATACCGATTGAATGTTGAATCTCGTGCAGCATACGCTCTACAAAATGAATGTTACCTGCTTGCAATACCAATCAAAGATATTAACTGCTTGAATTCCAAATCACAGATCAAAATTAACGAAACAACAATCTGTAACCAAAAAGAAATCAAATAATAAACAATCGTGATATTACAAGAAATCCAAACATTGATATTACCTGTTTCAAACCCTAATCGTCGATTAAAATTAAGAAATTATCATGAGGTAAGATATTTCATCAAGTCAAAATCGATTGTCGATTGAATGTCGTGATGCTTCTGCTACAATCGAACGTCTTTTTTATTCTACTACAATCGATGTTGTTAATCGATTGTATATGGCTTTCGAGGCGATTTTAGCAAAACGGCTGGGATTGAAACTGCACAAGAAGGATTGAAGGTAACGCAGGAAAAACTTTTCTCAGATGGATGAAAATTTGAGAAAATTAAAGGGATTTGGTATCCCGTATTTTTTTTAAAAATTTTTTTAATTCAATTGAAGTTATAAGGTTATTTTAGGGATAGAGGGTATGTAAAATTGATTTATTAGCTAATATTTTTGTGAATGATTAAAGATCGTTAGATTAAGGGGTATTGTAACGTAATTTTTTAATCTAATGATAATTAGGAGGTTTTGAAAATATTTATTAGCTAATTGAGACTCTCTTTTAATGTATATATATATATATATATATATATATATATATATATATATATATATATACTCTAAAAAGCTATACATAATTTATTTACTACTGTACTACGTATTAATCAGCAAATTGAAATTGTTCAATTTTGTTTATATTTACCATCAATCAGCAAACTGAGATTGGTCAATTTGGTGAAAATTACTTAGAGAACTTAAAACAATACAAGTTAGTGTATACCACTACATTATAATTTGATATATACTAGTATTAAAGAACAAAATAAGAAACAGTGTGCAACTCTTTTATTTCGATTCTTGTATTATTATATATTTATATCTATAATCTACACATGTATATTAATTATAAATGGACAATCGAATGTCAGTAAAAACTCAAAAACTCGTTTACCCGATAGCTAGTAAGTAAATGGGGACACGAATGCCCGTGAGAAAACCCAAAATCCGATAGTTAGTAAGTAAATGGAGAACCGCCGGGTTTGGGACCAAATTTCTTAATCGGGTTTGGGACTGGGATTACTTATACCCGGCCCAAACCCGACCCGATGTCATCCCAACTTGTATGCAAGTCCCCTCCACTTAGCTTTCATCTTTTCATGCAAGTGTCTCGAATAAAATATATGTTCTACACAAAGAAACAACCTTTTTCACAACTAGTAAAAGTCCCTACCAAATCATGAACCATAATTAATTAGCAACAACTAGTATTGTGGTCCGCGCTTCGCGGCGGATATTGGTAGGCCTTGTCGAAATCGACAATTACCGAATTTGAAACCAAAATGACCTAACGGTTAAAAGGGGTCCAAATGAGTTAATTTCCTTCCCCTCTATAATATGTAAACAACTATAAAACTCGCTTGTTTTGTTGCTTACGTGGTATGTAGCTTATAGTAACTTAAATTTACACATTGTTTACAGCTATTGTTTTGCTTTACAAAAGTAGTTGTTGGCTTCATTTGAGGGTTTCAATCCTTCTTTTTTTTTGAACCAATAAGTATTTCCTTTCCACCTGCGCAATTCTAAATTCAGTTTGTTAGTATGTTCACATTACATGGGTAGGTAGTTGACATGAAAGGTATGATATAATATGAAAGTAAGGTTATGACAATATTGTTACATATAATGCAGCTCTTTAATTATCCAAAGAAAAATTACCTGCATTAAGCTTATACCTTTTGTTGCATCGATTTCTTTTCTTAATCATACGTATTGTTTATGGATCGTTGGTTGGTTTTCTTCCCATATGCAACTCAGTTTTTATAAGATAAAGTTTCTTACCTTGTATGATTAGCACCTGAGATCTCGTTTTTACTGTGGTTTCTCCAACTGCATTCATCACTATGTCCTTGATCACACTTTGAGCTGTTTACTCCATTTTGCTATTGGTTTCCTGCAACAATTTTAAACACACAACAACTAATTAAAATCCAACTTCTAATACTCTATTTTGCAATTGGCGGTGCCCTGCCTCACTGGGTTTTGGTAATGTTTTTTCAGCGTCCTATTTTTTTTCGTAATTTATTCTTGGTTGTTTAAGTACTTGCGTAGATGTTTGTTCATGATTCATGAATGTAATTTAAGGGGGCCTAAAATTGGTACGAAAATATGTATACCGGTTTGATTTGTACAATAACTTCTCCTAGTGATAGATAGTCTAAAAGCACACATTTTGAACACTATTGACATATCTAAACGAACAAACTCTTTACACAAAATGATAATTTAATTTACCAAAATCATAAAACTTAAATGTGTACAATTTCAAAGTATGTAATCAACTACAAATAGGAATAAGTGATGCATATACCTCTGGGCAAAATAAAGGAAAATCTATTTGCCTTTAGATGAACATGAGCCTACTCCGTCTTTAGATGGCTGAATGCATGATTTTGAGGCTCTACATCTAAATTTCTTGAATATATAGTAAAAGACTTATATGAAAAAGAAACTGGTCAAAGGGTAGAAGTCGCTCACAATTTAGTTATAAATTTTGCTACTCTAATATTGCAATTACATGTCTATTTTGAAAACAAAATAAACACACACATTTTGGAGAAGTAATATCCTTTTATTATTCGATGTCAAAAGTCACAGTTTACATTATATTGTTGAACAAAAAATGTGAAAGTATCAATTAGATGAACACTATAAGGTACTATGGATCCTAAATAAGACTGATTCGAAGACTGTATGCAATCTGAAAAATATTAAACCATGCATTCCAAATTATAAATATCCAAAACTATTAGCCTGCAAAAATCTATATTAACTACCATATGCAAACCATGGGTGTTAAAACTACTATATGAATAGACAGGAGAGGAACAATATAGATGGCTTAACATGAATACATACCTGCTTTAACATGTCCAAGAGGTTTCCTTTCTCTTAAACTTGATATTAATTGCCTAACTTTCATTTGGAACACGTGAACATCAATGTCAGCTCTATCAATAGTAGTTAAATTGAGAAATTTATCGACACATCTTCTTATCTCAGGCTAGTTAACATTTCACGTAGAAGTTATAAAAAATTGGGGATTGCCATGTACGCGACAAATGGCCTAGATATCCAGAGTATGACATAAGACACTTCTCACCGCCACAATAAATACATGCACCATTATAATCAGCTGTATCTTTGTAAATACGTGTGATGCCTTTATAGCATAAGACAACAACCGAGAAAAAATAAAGAAATTAACATTACATATAGCAACTTACAATGAAATGTTCCAAAGCAATACCTGGTATGCATAAAACTTGTAAATCACTGTCACTACCTCAGATGACTACAACAACAGCTATAAAAATAAAACCTTGTGAGACATCAATAGCAGTTAACAAAATCTAACATGATTCACCACAACAACAAAAAAAAAAAAACAACAAAAACCACACCTTCATTACTGAGATGTGATGATTGCAAGAAGCTAGTAAACTTTATATGTACATTTTGTTTAATTTTAATAGATCACATATTGTCATAACTTCTTTGTTGTTCATTTATGCATATTTCATGTTACTCTTTTTTATTATTATTGGTACTGTTGCTCTGCATTAGTTATATGAAGACACAATAAACTACTAAAGTATAATGTACCTATTCTGTACCTTGAGTACAGTTTTTTAAACAGGTCCTCAAGAGTCGGTCTTAGTAAATCGAATACTAAAAATATTATCTCACCATCTACACCGGATCATTTTATGGGAGGTCTACTACCTGCAAGTGATTATAAAAGCATATACATAATTTTTACATAAAAGGGGCTATCTAAAATGAAACAATAGATAGAGATGCAAATATGAGGTTCATCATACCCTAAAACATGACATGAGACGTAAGGTCTTAATAGGACATACATACCAAATTGAATTTGTTACAGTTAATTCATAGTTTCATACACATAATAGGCGCGCGCGTGTGTGTGTGTATATATATATATATATATATATATATATATATATATATATATATATATATATATATATATATATATATATATATATATATATATATATATATATATATTACGTAACATAAAATAAACTACATTTGCTAATACTCAGAATTCAACCTAAACCTAGATCATTATCTGAAGCGAAAAAAGTAACAGCTTGAATTCGGATTCTAAACACTAAAAACATGAAATAAGAATACAAATCAACTTCAGTACTTACGATCTTGATGACAACGATTTCAAACATTTCAACAAGCGTAGCTGCACCTGAAACCTCAGCGCAATTAACTTCAATTTTAACTTCAACAAAGTCATGATGCATAAGACTAAGTTTAATTAAAAAGTAAAACCTTGATGAATTCCACCTAAATATCAAGTCATTTTTTGCATCACCCTAAACAGTTATTCCAGAGCATTTTTTTTACAAATTCGTAACAGAACGAAGGTTTACCTGGTCGAAAATAGTGATGGGGGTAGCGACGATGACGGCGGCGGCACGACGGTTTGCAATTGAAGAAGAAGGATGGAGTAAGTAGCTGTGTGGTATATTATTTTTAGTACCAACAGAAACCCTAATTTATGTTGTAGATGAAGCCTGTGGATGAAGGTTGTGGGAAAATCCAAGTGGCTAATAGTATAGAGGATGAAGGTGGTTGCCATTGTTGTGGAGTTTAGGAAGAAGCTTCTAGAGAAATGTGGAGAGGATTGGAGTTAGAGGGAGGTTCTTAGGATGTCGTTTTTGCCTTTTAAATAAACAAAACGACCAGTATATTGTAGTTACTGTTAACGAATTGTATTAGCCAATCAGACACTGACACCATTTACCACAATTTATATATATATAAATAGTCTATAAACCTTTTGTCCATACCTTTTGTCTGTCACTTATGAAAGTAAAATTGGACATCCTAGTTAGATTCAAATAAGTACTCAAATAGACTATAAACCAACTCCAATAATTATAGTTTTCAACTTCAATCGTAGCATATGTCAAATGATAAATACCATTTTTTGAATCCACTCCAACATCACTTCGAAATTTTCTAACCTTAGTAAATCCATACGTAATGTTTTAAATTCTTCTTTCAAGGGACCTAAACACACATAACATCTTTTAAATATCCGTATGTGAAAGGACCCGTCCTAATCCATCCGGACGAAGTCACCGACATTTGGTCCCATTGCGATGATCGACTCCAAGTAATGTCCTTAAAATGAGCAAAATGCACAGCGGAAGACTTAATTCGTACCTGAGAATAAACATGCTTAAAAATGTCAACCAAAAGGTTGGTGAGTTCATAGGTTTATCATAACAATCATTTCAATATATTAATAGACCACAAGATTTCCGTTTATAAATATATGTACACTCGCAAGTGTATAAAAGTATTCTATAAGTTGTGGGCAACCGGTAACAAGCCTTAACGTTCATGTTTTACCCTCTGAAGTACACCAGATCAGGTGTGTTTAAAATAACCTCGAAGTACTAAAGCATCCCATAGTCAGGATGGGGTTTGTCAGGCCCAATAGATCTATCTTTAGGATTCGCGCCTACCGTACATAGACAAGTAGTTTAATGTTACCAAGCTAAGGGTATATTTCTGGTTTAAACCCACATAGAATTAGTTTTAGTACTTGTGCCTATTTCGTAAAACATTTATAAAACAACGCATGTATTCTCAGCCCAAAAATATATATTGCAAAAGCAATTAAAAAGGGAGCAAATGAAACTCACCATACTGTATTTTGTAGTAAAAATACATATGACGACATTGAACAAGTATAAGGTTGACCTCGGATTCACGAACTTATATCATTTATATATATATTAACACATATAGTGGTAATCGAACAAATTTATATATTATTAGTGAGTTAATTGTTATTTTAATTAGGTATTTTATTAATAACCTAATTAGTTATATTCATTAATATTTATTATAAAAGTATTAATAAGATTATGTTATATGGAGTAAATATAGTTTTATATATCTAATAGTTATTTGATAAAATAATATTGATACTAGTATTAATAATAATAATAATAATAATATAAATTTAGTGATATTAATGTCAAAATAATAATAATGATAGTAAAAAAAATGATTTTAATGAAAACGATAATTTTTCTAATAATGATAATAATAATAAAAATGATACTTTTAATAAGAACGATAGTTTTTAATACAAATGATAATAATAATAATAATAATAATAATAATAATAATAATAATAATAATAATAATAATAATAATAATAATAATAATAATAATAATGAAACTGAAAATATATAAAAGTGTATACCCTTATTGAAAGCTTTTCTAAAAAGAATTGCCCATGACGGGGCTCAAACCCGCGACCTCCTACTAATCCAACAACACTCTAAACCATAAGAGCTATCATGCTTTCTTGTTATATAACCGGATTAAAGACTATATAACCCTTTCATCATTATTCTAATTATCCTCATAATCATCAAAATAAAATTCTAGTATTACGTCCATTTTTTTTTATGTCTTGGTTTCTTTTTCCTCGGTCCACCCCAAGCCCAAACATTATTTCACGGCCCAATAGCAAGATAAAAGGCTTCGGCCTGTTTAGCATTTTGATCTCAGCCCAACAATTAATATAATCTGGCCCAATAGCTAATAGGCCAAAACTCTTAAGACATCAGAAAAAGAAAAAAAATATAGAGACCCCTGGTTTCGAACCCATGATCTCTTGCTACACAACACATCCCTAAACCGTCGAGCTGTTTGTTACTATCTGTTATAGCTATGACTCTAAATTCTTATAACCCAATTATTCCCGCTGCCATCTTCTTCTTTATTAGGTTAAATAGACCGTAGACTACAACCATCATTGAAATCATCTTATCATCATATCTTAATAATCTTAATCACCTTCTAAATCATATTCATCATCATCATTACCAAACCTTTATATCATTATCATCGTTAACGAGCCATAAACAACATCATCCTTTTCACTTACGAAAACAGTAACAGAAATAGAAAGAAAACAGCAGCAGAAGCTGCTGTTTTTGGCGGATGTTAATCATCTTCATTGATTATTTAAACAGTAGCAGCTGCAGTATTACATGGTGTCGAGAGTTGGATGGTGGATGGCGGTTTGTGGTGATCTGCAGCGAACAGTAGCAAATAAAATTGGTGGGTTTTATTGGGTTTGAAACGAACCGAAACAGAAACAGTAGTTGCAGTAGCAAAGGGATTGGATGTGATTGAATTGGGTGGTGTTTGTGGTTTATACAGAAAACAGAAACAAAAGAGTGGTGATGATCGAGCATGGTGGTTCGAATGGATAATAATGGTGATGAAGTGATAATCTAGTGGGTTCATAAGGGTGATGATGTGGTAGTTTTGTTATCGAAGCAGACAGAAAATAAACTCGAGCAAGTGGTATCGGTTGTAAGTGGTGGTTCAATAGTGTTTTACGTTTGCAGAGAGAAAGAAAGATATGTGGTTCGATGATAGGGTGGTGAAGATAGATGGTGTTAGGGTGGTGATAGGGTGAAGGTGGTGATGGTGTCGCCAGTTGTAGTTGATGATAGAGAAGAAAATGATGGTGTTCATTATCGTTCAAGTAGTGGTTTAAGGTAAGTGGTTCCAGTATGAGGTTTACGAAAGAGGTTAGGATAGAGAGACGTTGGTGGTTCAAGGTGATGATTCACAACCGCGAAACCGAAGTTAGTAGCATGATCATGTGGTTGATGGTTGTTGAATCAAATCAAGATAAAAGAAAAAAAAATGAATTTGAGAGGAAGAAGAAGTTTTAGTTTCTCTCTGATGTGTATGCTTTGTATATGTATAAATATTGAATTTTAATGAATATAATAATAAATATAAATCTATATAATAATAATAATTGATTCCTAAACGTGCACAACAAACAGTTATGGAGTTTTAAATCTGCCGACAGTTTCTTTTTTTTTCCCGAATGACTAAATCGTGTCCATTGCTAAACAGTTGTCGTATAAAAGTGTTCCTAAAAATCCCAAATTTTTAGATTAAGCATATTAAATTATTTCACTCATTACCTGTTTAAAACCTGATCAAAAAGGTTCGGAAATTATTTATTTTCTGTTCCAATTTATATGTACGGAGTACTAATATTTAAACTTAAAAAGGCAAAAATACTTTTAACAAATCTAGAATCTTCGTAATTAATTTACACTCTAACTTTTATTTTAATCTTTCATGAACATCTACAACATCTATATTAAAACTAACAAAACATCAACCGAGTGTTACTGACGTTTTCCAATTAAGCTCGAACTCATTCATTTTCCATTTACTCCCTCTCTATAAATAATCAGTTTTAAATAACAAATTTTATCACATAAATATATATTATATATTTTAAACAAATATACTTACAAATAATATTTTTGTACATATTTATATATATCTATATATTATTAAATATAGTTTCCACTGATCGCACTTTATTTTATTTATTTTACAATATAAATCCTAATAATCATATTATATAATATTCTAAATTATATTTCAAATTATAAATACTTATTTAAATATATATGTTATCTATTTACAAATAGTTGTTCGTGAATCGCCGGGAATGGTTAAAGGATAACGGATTTCATGAATATAGATTTCAAGGTTTTCGAGACTCAATATTACAGATTTTGCTTATCGTGTCGGATACATATAAAGGTTAAAGTTTAAATTTGATCAGAAATTTCCGGGTCATTACAGTACCTACCCGTTAAAGAAATTTCGTCTCGAAATTTGAGTGAGGTTGTCATGGTTAACAGTAAAAATGTTTTCATGATGAATATGAGTTGTTAATTAGAGTTTTATCATTATTGATTAATATAGATAAAACGATTCGATTACTTGAAGCGTACGAATGAAGCTATCACAAATGAGTGAACTGAAGAAATAGAGATTCCTCTTAACTTTTGACGGAGTCGCGTTTGAATTCCGGAATTCAGAGGAATTTAAAGAAAATCTTTTAACCAGAAAGAAAATGAAATAACACAATTTATTAGGAATTTGTTGGAATTACGGAAGAACAGAAATATCGAGAAAATAATTCCGTGATATGCTTAGAAATTAAGTAGAATGAAAGAGTCGTGTAACATGGCACATGATGAGGATAAGGTCTGTGAATCATCATCACGTTACATTAGAATTTTCAGCATGACTTATTGTAATATAATCACGTTGGCCAAGTGTCATTATATTATACTAACTCATGCTCAAATTCTTAACACTTCTCCAGAATTCATTCATAATTTAAACTCAAATTTTATAGAAGGATGGAAACTAAAACAGTTTCTTTTATGATGTAACTTAGATAGCACAAAGAGGTATATAATTTCGGACGAAAATTTTTATGAAAATATCCTCAGAAATATCGAAGATATTTTTGATGATATTTTGGAATTCCTAAGTTCGAAAGTTGATAAGGAAAAATTTTCCGCAAGATTTTAACGTGACTTCGGAGCATGATATTCTCTAAAGATTTCATCGGATCCAGAATTACCTGGATTCTTTGAATATAGGGTTTGGTCCTTGTATTTGTCCTTGGTCTCCTTCGTGGTTAGCTCCATCCGTTTTTCAATACCAAATTTTCTATCGAGCGTTCCATTCTTTATTATCAACTTTTGGTCGTTTAGGCAATCTACAACATGCTGCTTCATCAGCATTTTCAAAGTTAACGGATTTGGATCATTGGTTATCAAATCAAGGTGTTTTCAGGAGAATTGTGTTTTTAGATGATTAAACGCTGGTGGTAGTATGGTTGAATATAAAAGGTTCTCTGGTAACAATAAATGAGCAAGCATATATATCAAGGTTATAATAAAGTTATTTCGGATGAAAAGTCGGAGTTGACTTGTTGAAGCTGTGACAAAATTTGCTACTTTGAAAGGGATTACCAAATTATTTTGGGTAATAATAACACTAAAGGAATTAGCACAGCTACGTGTTAAACGTTTACTCAGTTTCCGAGGGTTTTTCAGGTGTATAACTATATGCATCAATCTTTTCTTCCGTAGATGAAGTGCGGCTGGTTCATTCTCTCGATCGAGATGTTTTCAAGAATCGTGAAAGGTTTGAACGCAGATTGTAATCGTCAAGATACGAATGAGGTTTAAGATGAAATCAAGTGGCAAACTTGAAGAATTATTTAGTTTCATATGTTATAATCAGTATTTTAATTCATTTTAATTGTCCAATATTATTCGTCCATAGTCTATAGTCCACATTTAACAGTCCAATAGTTCATATATAGTTTAATATATAACATTCGAATTAATTAATACGTATCATGACCCGTGTACCGATCTCAGTATTGATCACTGATAATGCTAAAAACGAACATATATTTCATAGCATTATTCCTCAAGAAAGACAAGATTTTAGTTGGTATTGTTCGATTTACAAGCAATATTCGTTTAAATTTTAAAAAGAGAAGATAAAAGGCAGATTCGACAAATTGAAGACAAAAAGGTCTAAAGAGCTAAAAAATACAAGATACGATTAAAAAGGTTCAAAATATTGATGAGGAACGTCTCAAAATGACAAGAGTACAAGTTACAAGACGCAAAGTACACGATATAAAATAATACGCGAAGACGTCCGAAAATCCGGAACCGGGACCTGAGCCAAGAAGAAACGCCCGACGCAACGGACCAAAAATATCTAGTCTACTATGCACAAGAATATAATATAATATATATATAATTATATATTATATTATATATTATTATTATATTACGTCGGCAAGAAGAAAACAAACCAATTTGGCTGGATCCAGGGTGGCCATGCGACTCGCATGGCCAGAGGCACAAAATCCATGCGAGTCGCATGGAGTGAAAATGCTGGTCAGGTCCTATATAAAGCCAGTTTTCTGCCGAGTTTTAAAAAACAGAAAATATTTCTCTCATCTCTCAATATATACGATATATATATATATAATTTATATTTTAATTTTAATTTTAATTATAATCCTAATAATAAGGGTATGTTAGCGAATGTTGTAAGGGTGTAAGTCGAAATTCTGTCCGTGTAACGCTACGCTATTTTTAATCATTGTAAGTTATGTTCAACCTTTTTATATTAATGTCTCGTAACTAAGTTATTATTATGCTTATTTAAAACGAAGTAATCATGATGTTGGGCTAATTACTAAAATTGGGTAATTGGACTTTGTACCATAATTGGGGTTTGGACAAAAGAACGACACTTGTGGAAATTAGACTATGGGCTATTAATGGGCTTTATATTTGTTTAACTAAATGATAGTTTGTTAATGTTAATATAAAGATTTACAATTGGGCGTCCCTATAAATTACCATATAAACTCGATCGGACACGATGGGCGGGGTATTTATATGTACGAATAATCGTTCATTTAACCGGACACGGGAATGGATTAATAGCCACTAGAATAATTAAAACAGGGGTGAAATTACATTCAAGGGTAATTGGTGTAATTGTTAACAAAGTAGTAAAACCTTGGTTTACACGCAGTCGATAACCTGGTGTATTCATTAAACAAAGTATTAAAACCTTGTTACAATTCGAATTCCCAATTAGTTGGAATATTTAACTTCGGGTATAATAATAATTTGACAAGGACACTTGCACTTTATATTTATGACTGATGGACTGTTATGGACAAAAACCAGACGGACATATTGAATAATCCAGGACAAAGGATAATTAACCCATGGGAATAAAACTAAAATCAACACGTCAAACATCATGATTACGGAAGTTTAAATAAGCATAATTCTTTTATTTCATATTTAATTTCCTTTATTTTATATTTAATTGCACTTCTAATTATCGCACTTTTATTTATTGTTATTTAATCGCACTTTTAATTATCGTACTTTTTAATTATCGCAATTTTATTTTATCGCATTTTTATTATTCGCAATTTCATTATCGTTATTTACTTTACGCTTTAATTTAAGTCTTGTATTTACTTTATATTTTACATTAGGTTTTAACTGCGACTAAAATCTTAAAATCGACAAACCGGTCATTAAACGGTAAAAACCCCCCTTTATAATAATAATATTACTTATATATATATTTGTATTTTTATAAAAGTAAACTAATATAGCGTTGAGCTTTGTTTAAAGATTTCCCTGTGGAACGAACCGGACTTACTAAAAACTACACTACTGTACGATTAGGTACACTGCCTATAAGTGTTGTAGCAAGGTTTAAGTATATCCATTCTATAAATAAATAAATATCTTGTGTAAAATTGTATCGTATTTAATAGTTTTTCCTAGTAAAATATAAACTATTTTATATACACCTCGCATGACATCAAGTATTTTTGGCGCCGCTGCCGGGGAACACTCTTAAACGCCGGAAGCGCAACGCTAATAAAAGGAAAAAAAAAAAAAACATATTTTAAAGTGTATTTTAAGTTTTTCTTTATTATTTACAAAATATTAAAGTATTTGTATTTTATTTTAGTATTTTATTAAGTTTTTATTTAAATTATATATTTATATCTTATATTATATATAAAACAGAAATTAAAAATAAATATTAAATAATTACGTGACCTGTCATTTGAACCAGTCCAATTGAACCAGTTCAGGGTGTCCATGCGACTCGCATGACCCACCCCCTTATTCCATGCGACTCGCATGAAGGGGTTGACCAGGCCACAACCGAACCCTAATTCTGCATTTATTACGGATATTATTTAATTATTATTACTTAAACCCTAAAACTATTATTATTATTATAATTAAGTTTTTAATTTATTTAGTTATTTTTACTTTTGTTTAGTTTTATTATTTATTTACATAATACTATAATATAAAAAAAAATATAAAAATAATATTTTTATAAAATCTAATATTTTTATAACTTTTTATAACTTTTATATTTTGTACCTTTTTAATCGTTGTAGCGTAATATTTGTATTTTTAGCTCATATTTAATTTTAAACTTAGTTTTTGCTATAGTTATTTTTACTCCTAGATTTTTAGGCTTTGCCGTAGAATTCCTTAAGTGCTTTTTCTTTAGACTAAGATTTAGGTACTTTAGAATTTTGCGACGCCTTTTTAAGTTTTAGTTTCTTTTTAAGTTATTTCTATTTGGGATTTAGTTTTTCCTGTAAGCTTTAATATTTTTAGACCTTTTACTATGTATCAATTATCATTCCAATTAGTAATTTCAATTTGCGATTATAATTTTAAGTTAGTTGTAGTAATAAGGTTAGGTTAGTCAAGTATTTTTAAGTTTTTATAAGTTTCTTTTATTTTTCCGTCACTTTTTATTTTTCAACCATTTTTTTTTTTTTCAACCTTTTTCGACGAACTCTTTTTCTCTCTTATTTCTCGCCATTCTAGTTTTTAGGACTTAGAATTTTTTTTCTACTTCTTATCTAAATTTCTTAAAATTACGAAAATTTATTTTAAGTGGTTAAATTGATAGACATCAAAATTTTCTGGTTCGTAGTAATAGTTGGATTTGTACGTGGACCGAGTTATTGGAGCCAAACAGTCCTCAATTATATTGAGACCAAACGAATCCTGCCCCTCTGCTGCATCTTTTGGCTATTCGAAACGTGGGCAAAATCAGAAAAGTCTATTAATTGGATAACTTATTATAATTTTTCTTTCCTTTTTAAAACTAATAGGATATTCAGTGAATGCACCGAGCAAGACGTTCATCACCTTTTGTACGTTCACCACCTGTAACTCGATCAAGACATCGTTTAACAAATATAACCGCCGTTGATTTTTCTTTAGAATCGTCATCTAGTCAACCAAGTACTTCAGTTCAAATTTCCGATAATCCATTTTTTGAACCCAACCTCACAATTGAGAATCCGGATAATATTCAGGAACGGTTCGTAGATCCTGAACCACTAAACTTTCATCCGGAGCCACCAATTATTCAAACAGAGATTGTTGAGGAACGAACTATTAAAACAGAATCATCTAGTGATACCGATTCAACAAATTCAATTATGGAGAATCTGGAACCTTTAAGTATGGAAGACCGAATGAGAGCTAAACGCACTGGCCAAGGTCACGCAATTACTCATCCAGACATTAATGCGCCAGATTATGAAATCAAAGGACAAATTCTACACATGGTGACTAATCAATGCCAATTTAGTGGTGCGCCGAAGGAAGATCCAAATGAACATCTACGTACCTTTAATAGAATCTGCACACTATTTAAAATACGAGAAGTGGAGGATGAACAGATATATCTCATGTTATTTCCCTGGACTTTAAAGGGAGAAGCCAAAGATTGGTTGGAATCGTTACCTGAAGGGGCGATTGATACATGGGATGTTTTAGTTGACAAATTTCTTAAACAATTCTTTCCTGCATCTAAAGCCGTAAGACTTCAAGCAGAAATTGTTACGTTCACACAGAAACCAAATGAAACTCTATATGAGGCGTGGACAAGATATGGAAAGTTATTAAGAGGATGTCCGCAACATGGTTTAGACACCTGTCAAATAGTACAAATATTCTACCGAGGATGCGACATCACCACAAGAAAAGACATAGATATAGCAGCTGGTGGTTCTATTATGAAGAAAACCGAAACTGATGCTTACAAAATTATTGATAACACTGCTTCCCACTCACATGAGTGGCACCAAGAAAAAGATATCATTAGATCATCTAAAGCAGCTAGAGCCGATTCTAGCCATGACTTAGATTCCATTTCCGCAAAGATAGATGCTTTCGAGAGACGAATGGAAAAGATGACTAAAGATATTCATGCTATACGAATTAGTTGTGAGCAGTGTGGAGGACCACATTTGACAAAAGATTGTCTCAGTATTGAATTAACAATGGAACAAAGAGAGAATATTTCATACATAAACCAAAGGCCTGGAAATAATTATCAGAATAATTATCAACCGCCAAGACCGATTTACAATCAAAACCAGAATTATAACCCAAATATTCCATACAACAACCAACAAGGTCCTAGCAATCAACAAGTATCCAATAATACTTATAATCAGCAAAGACCTAATTTTCAAAACAAACCACCACAACAAACCGACGAGAAAAAGCCAAATTTAGAAGATATGATGACGAAGCTAGTTGAAACTCAAACGCAGTTTTTCACATCTCAGAAACAAACAAATGAACAAAATGCTCAAGCATTTAGAAATCAACAAGCTTCTATTCAAAATCTGGAACAAGAAGTAAGTAACCTAGAAAGGTTAATAGGTGAAAGAAAACCGGGAAGTCTACCTAGTGATACAAACGCTAACCCCCGAAATGAAACAGCTAAAGCTATTACCACAAGAAGTGGTACAACACTTAAACCACCTGAAATACCTGTAACTTCTGATGAAACTATTCCTACTCCACAAGAACCACAACCTGATCAAGATAAGGAAAAAGAACCGGTAGTTGAAAAGGTTAATGAAAATAACACAGTTAAGGATAAACCTTATGTTAAACCATACCAACCACCACTTCCTTACCCGAGTAAAATGAAGAAAGAGAAACTTGAAGCCGAGCAATCCAAATTCTTGGATATGTTTAAACAGATAAATGTAAATCTTCCTTTCATTGATGTGATTTCAGGAATGCCAAGATATGCTAAATTCTTGAAAGATCTAATCTCAAATAGAAAGAAAATGGAAGAACTCTCGGCTGTTACTATGAATGCTAATTGTTCAGCAGTGCTGTTGAATAAGATACCAGAAAAACTATCTGATCCAGGAAGTTTCACAATTCCATGTTTTCTGGGTAGTCTTAGTTCAATAGAAGCATTGGCAGACTTAGGTGCTAGTATAAATCTAATGCCGTATTCACTATACGCTAAACTAGACCTTGGAGAATTGAAACCAACCAGAATAAGCATACAACTAGCCGATAGATCAATAAAATATCCTAGAGGGATAATGGAGAACATGCTAGTTAAAGTTGGTAATTTAGTATTTCCAGTAGATTTTGTTGTTTTGGACATGGAAGAAGATTCTCAAGTTCCTCTCATATTAGGAAGACCATTCTTAAACACGGCTAAAGCAATGATAGACGTGTTCGGTAAGAAATTGACCCTAAGTATAGAGGATGAGAGTGTTACCTTTTCAGTTGATAGAGCAATGCAACAACCACAATCTGCAGATGATACATGTTATTATATTCAAACTATAGATGCACATGCAGAATTATTAGAAGAATTTCCAGAATTACAAGGAACAGGCGAATGTTCTTTAGGAGAAGGTAATGAACCAATTGATGAAGCTGAAATGTTAGCTACACTTATAGCTAATGGATATGAACCAACAACAGAAGAAATTCAAATGCTAAAAGAAGAAGACAGATATCGATATAAATCATCAATAGAAGAACCTCCGAAATTAGAGTTAAAGCCACTTCCAAACCATTTGGAATACGCTTATTTACATGGTGAATCTGAATTACCTGTAATAATATCGTCTTCTCTTACTGAAAATGAGAAATCACAACTCATTTCTGTGTTGAAAGCTCATAAACCAGCCATTGCATGGAAGATTCATGATATTAAAGGAATAAGTCCTTCGTATTGCACACATAAAATCCTTATGGAAGAAGGTCATAAAACGTATGTGCAACGCCAACGAAGACTAAATCCTAATATGCAAGATGTAGTTAAGAAAGAGATTATTAAACTGCTAGATGCAGGTTTGATATATCCAATCTCTGATAGTCCATGGGTAAGCCCAGTTCAATGCGTGCCTAAGAAGGGTGGCATGACTGTCATTACAAATGAGAAAAATGAGCTTATTCCTACTAGGACTGTAACAGGATGGCGTGTATGTATTGATTATAGAAAATTAAATGACGCCACCAGAAAAGATCACTTTCCCTTACCTTTCATAGATCAAATGTTGGAAAGATTAGCCGGAAATAGTTACTATTGTTTTCTAGATGGATTTTCCGGATATTTTCAAATTCCAATAGCACCCGAAGATCAAGAGAAAACCACATTCACGTGCCCTTATGGTACTTTTGCTTACAAACGCATGCCATTTGGACTTTGTAACGCCCCTGCAACCTTTCAAAGGTGTATGATGGCGATTTTTCACGACATGATAGAAGAATGCATGAAAGTATTCATGGATGACTTTTCAGTCTTCGGTGATACATTTAAATCATGTCTAGTTAATCTGGAACGAATGCTAATTAGATGCGAAAAATCAAATCTAGTACTTAATTGGGAGAAATGCCATTTCATGGTTAAAGAAGGCATCGTTCTTGGACATAAAATTTCAAAAGAAGGAATTGAAGTGGATAGAGCTAAAGTAGATGTAATTGCTAAACTTCCACATCCCACAAATGTTAGAGGAGTTAGGAGTTTTCTAGGGCATGCCGGTTTTTACCGACGTTTCATAAAAGATTTTTTTAAAATTGCCACTCCTATGAATAAACTCCTAGAGAAGGATGCGCCATTCATCTTTTCAGATGAGTGTATCAAATCTTTTAATATTCTTAAAGAGAAACTCACTAATGCACCGATCATGATAACACCAAATTGGAATCTACCATTTGAACTAATGTGCGATGCAAGTGATTTTGCAATGGGAGCCGTTTTAGGACAAAGGATTGAAAAACGATTTCAACCTATATATTATGCTAGTAAGACATTACAAGGAGCACAAACAAACTATACAACTACGGAAAAAGAACTCCTTGCTATTGTCTTTGCTTTTGACAAATTTCGATCATATCTCGTTCTAGCAAAAACGGTGGTCTATACAGACCATTCTGCTCTTAGATACCTATTTTCAAAACAAGATGCTAAACCAAGATTAATCCGTTGGATCTTACTCTTACAAGAGTTTGATATTGAAATCCGAGATAAAAGAGGAGCAGAAAATCTCGCCGCTGATCATCTTTCTCGTCTTGAAAATCCCGAATTAGAAGTTCTAAATGAATCAGCCATACAAGACAACTTTCCTGATGAATATCTATTGAAGATAGATTATAAAGAAATCCCATGGTTTGCAGACTATGCAAACTACTTAGTTTGTGGATTCCTTGAAAAAGGATTATCGTACCAAAGACGAAAGAAATTCTTCAGTGATATAAAACACTATTTCTGGGAAGATCCACATCTGTTTAAAAGTTGTCCCGATGGAATAATACGCCGATGTGTATTTGGAGATGAAGCTAGTAAAATTTTAAACCATTGTCACACAGGACCAACAGGAGGGCATTATGGGCCTCAACTAACAGCAAGAAAAGTTTATGAAGCTGGATTCTATTGGCCTACAATTTACAAAGACGCACACCTTCTTTGCAAATCCTGTGATGCATGTCAAAGGGCCGGAAAAATAAGTCAACGTGATGAAATGCCACAAAATGTCATCCAAGTATGTGAAGTATTTGACATTTGGGGTATTGACTTTATGGGTCCATTTCCAAAATCTCATAATAATCTATATATACTCGTAGCCATTGACTATGTATCTAAATGGGCGGAAGCACAAGCTCTCCCAACTAACGATGCACGAGTTGTAGTCAACTTTTTAAAACGTCTTTTTGCAAGGTTTGGAACACCGAAAGCTTTAATAAGTGATCGGGGAACTCATTTTTGTAATAATCAACTTGAGAAAGTTCTTAAAAGATATGGAGTAACTCATAAAATCTCCACCGCATATCATCCACAAACAAGTGGACAAGTTGAAAATACCAACCGAGCTTTAAAACGTATTCTAGAGAAAACCGTAGGATCAAATTCGAAGGAATGGTCCATTAAATTGGAGGATGCACTCTGGGCTTTTAGAACAGCCTACAAAACTCCAATTGGAACCACACCTTTTAGACTTGTTTATGGAAAAGCATGTCATCTTCCAGTAGAAATTGAACACAAAGCATTTTGGGCTTTGAAGACATGTAATCTTGATTTACATGAAGCTGGACGTCTACGATTAAGTCAACTAAACGAATTAGAAGAATTAAGACATGAAGCATACGAAAATTCGTTAATCTATAAAGAAAGAACGAAGAAATGGCATGATAAAAGAATCAGAAGTTCAAAGGAATTTAAAGAAGGAGACAGAGTTCTTCTTTTCAATTCACGATTCAAGCTATTTCCTGGAAAATTGAAATCAAGATGGTCTGGACCATTCATAGTCAAAAGAGTTTTCCCATACGGAACGATAGAATTAATAAATTCAAATGTGATTGAATTTAAAGTTAATGGTCACAGAGTTAAACATTACATACATGGTCCGATGGAAGTCGACAACGAAGTTAATCACAATTTCGACACCACAGCTAACTAAGTGTGGGGAGAATCAAGTCTTTAAAGGATAATATGTATTTCTGTTAGAGTTAGATTGTCTGTTTTCGTGTAGTTCACGAAAATAGAACCCGAATGGTCTTTCCCTAGCAGACCCTAAAGAACTAGTCTTCTCCCCCCATTCTGAATTTTTATTTTTTTTAGGTTTTTACAAAATGAAGACTGCCTGTGAACTAAACCATGGTCTAATGCTACACGCTTTGATCACTAAAAGAAATAATGACATACTACCGAGCGAATTAGTATCAGTAATCAGAGAAAGAATGGACGGAGTTAGAAAAGAATCCAGATGCGAAGATAATAAGTTACAATTTGGTAAAGGAAAATCAAAATCCGCAGCGAAAAGAAGAGCACGACACCTAGAAAGATGTCACAAATGCGGAAAATGGTCACATGGAGGTAAATGTTCAAATAATCAAACCTATTCAAATACCGAATTTGTTACTTTATGCAGAGACGGACCGTTCATATGTTTAGAAGAAAAGACACTGAATGCTCGAGGTTACGCTTATGTAGCAATGGAAAACCAATTAAACCGACTATCTTATGAATGGAATAGATCATATAACTAAGAAATCTATTTCACAGGTATGTCTGTACAGTTTTTATTTTTATTTTTATTTTTAACCTTTTGATAATAAACGCTAATTTGTTCGCTAAAAAGTATTAAATTGGTATTGAATAAAATTAGGTTTGGCGACCGAAATTATTGATATCATTCAAAAATTTATTACATCACTGCGAAATTTAACGTTTATTCTTAAGGTATAAATATCTTTAATCAATCAACCCAAAATATTTCAAAAATTCGTCATGAGTTAAATTAGGTCTTGGAACCGAAATTACTTTACCGAAAAGAGGGGCGCATATTTTTGATAATATTTGATTGATTAAAGTGGGATAAAAAGACAAAAAGATTTTTAATTTTATTTTTACCATATTTTTAAAATTAATATTTAAATCTTAAATTAATATTGTAAACTTTGTAAAAACAATATATTTAAAATTGTAAATATTTGAAAAATTAATATAAGTTTGGTGTGAATTTATAATATGAATTTTTAAATTAAGTCTGGTGTGAATTTTTAAAAAAATATAAATTTTTAATTTTATGCATTTCAAATTTTAAGTTTGGTGTGATTTTTTTAATATTAATTTTGAATTTTATATTTAAGTTGTGTGAATTTAAAAACAAAAATTTACTTTATCTCATTAAGTTAAAAATATGATTTTTAAAATTCGTCGTAAGTTGAAGACTAGGTCTTTGAACCGAAATTGCTTTACCCGAGGGAGGGACGAGAACTTTTATTATCATTATTTTTAATCTTATTGATTTAAAGTATGCCAAAAAAATTAAAAAATCCAAAAATCTAAGCTTTTAAAACAATCGCTTGAAAATGACAAAATTTTAAAATTTTGTCGAGGGACGGACTAGGGCATCGTCCCGAAACGACCTCGTCTTAAAAAGAAACAAAATTTTTAAAATTTTATTTAATTTATGTTTTAAAAGCTTAAGGTTTTAATTAAAAAAAAAAAAAAAAAAAAAAAAAAAAAAAGATACCTGGAATTGGCCCCCATGCGACTCGCATGGGGGAAAGGCTTATACCATGCGACTCGCATGGCTAATAAAAACTGGCCAGGATCAAAATTCCAGCGAATCTGCTTCTGTCTCTCACAATACACACACAAACACATACGAAAACCTCCCAAACTCTCTCAATTTTTCACCAATTTTCACCAAATTTCTTGCAAAAATTTCACAATAATCATGCCTAGATTCAGTAGTCTCAACCCCTTCAGGAGAAAGGTAAAGATTTCACCCCTAATCTCTTTAAATTCGAATTTTTGTGTTCTTGAGCTAGAAATTTTATATTTTGATTTTGTTAAATTTAGGTGTAATTAGAGCTAAATTGTTGTTATATTATGCATGTATATCCTAGATAGAAGCTATTTAACATGAATTGAAGCTAAAAACTTCAAATTTTTAAGAATCTAGGGTTTGTGTTCTTGAGCAATTTGGGGCTTTTTGATATAAACAGGTTATGGCCGATTTTTGTCATGAATTGTTGCTAAATTAAGTAGTGTAACATGTTTAGGTAGTTAATTGATCCAAACTTTGAGCCTAAACATGTTTTTGAGAATTAAAGTGGACTTTTTAAGTCTAAAAATTCATGAACTTGGATAATTTGATATAAAGGCCATTTGAAACTTGTTTCATTGCTAGTAGTGATTATTTTGGCATGTTATTTGAGATAAATGCTTATGAAATTGATGTACATTTTTCGTATATGCTTATTTGACAAAGTGTAGACTTGACAAAAATATGAAAATGAGCACTAGTTTGATTTGAATGCCATGTAACAAGTGTTTAATTGCTATAATGATTATTGTTGACATGTTTAAGAGTTTAAATGTGATAAAACATTGTACACATTTTCGTATGTAAAAGTGTAGAATTGTTATTGTTAAGAAAATGTGTATAAAATGTGTTATGAATTGAACATGTCATCATAATTGTTTCAAGTTATTATTTTGCTAACACTAATGCATATTTGGATGCACAAATTTTGTGTTTAATGTGTTTTGCAGAGAAATACAGATACGGACGGTGCATCATCGTCCAGACAACCAGAGCCCGAACCAGAAATGTTTTATGAACAAGAACAACATATGCAACAAGAAGAAGAACAACATGAGGAGCAACATATTCCATATCACGATCAAGATCAATTATTCATGAATCAGTTTCGTCAATTCGCTCCACATCAAATGATTCTGAGCTTAGACATTAATGAAGATCAGTTACACCCAAATCTGAGATTTGATCGATGTTGGATAGAGTATCCAGATTATCAAAAGAACATGCACATTCTCTACTTTAAGGTTGTTGAAATGCCAAGGGCAATTGACTGGGTACCTTTGGAAACAGTTGACCTTGCCGAACCGATTCGGGAATTATTGGTGCAAAGGTATGGTAATTCTCAGTTTAACGATTGGATGCGCCTATTTTCAATTCGTAGAACCATATATAGGGAATGGTGTATAGAATTACTTAGTACTATTAAGTTAAACAGTGATGTTAGGAGGATAGATGATAGAAGCTTTATTAGATTTCTGTTAGGTGGACGCATGTACAGAATGTCCATGATAGATTTAGCCAGGGCCTTACAGATTTACACCCCTGCTGAACTTTTGAGCCCCGACTGTAATAGCCTGATTGCCCAAGGAGAAAGGATAGATAGGGAATTTGATATTAACGCCGTCTGGAGGCGTATGTCCCACTTTAATGAATTTCACGCCAGTGGAAATCATACATATTAGATATAGATAGAGCTGAACTCCAGGTGATTCATAGATTCTTAGCAAACACAATTACACAAAGGGGTAAGAATAAGGAGAAATTGACCGTAAACGATTTGTTCTACCTCAAGTGTATTAGAGACCCGAGGAGTTTCGTTAACATTCCCTATTGTGTTGGTTATTATCTCGCTAATGTAGTTTCGGGGATGAAATCGGGGAGTATTATAGGTGGTGGTATTTTCATTACTCTCATTGGAGAGTATTTAGGTGTAGATAAGCACCAAGGGGGTCCAATGAACGAAATAGAGGACGAAGGTGAAACTATAAGTTCAAACCTTTATCACGGTGCAAGGGTATTATTGATGAGACGTGGTCGGGTATATCGATACGAGGGACCTCAGCGACAGGTAGAAAGAGGTTCGGATGACGAAATGGAAGAGGCGAACAACATTATAGGAGTTGTTCGGGAGACTGCTCTTGATTTAGGCGTTCGTATGGAGGATGAATACATGACGAACTATGATAGGCATATGCAGTACGAGGCATGGCAACGTCGGAATGACTACGAGCATTCCCGGCAACGAGAGCATGGCCGATGGGATTATCATCAGCGCCAATTATAAGCCAGTTGCAGCCTGGCGAGATGTATTATCCGACCCGACCCGCATACTATCCCGCACATCAGCCAGAAATGAGACCACCCTATGATTTATATGATTATGACGCAGCATACCAGTTCACCTATCAACAGCCATGGAACCCTGATCCGAACATGAATTGGGATCCTTATCCTAATTATCCTCCTAACCCACCTCCTGATCAGTAGAGGTAAGTTGGTAATTTATATTTTTATTATTTTAAACACTTAACATTTTAATTACATTTATGTAATGTTTGATATTTCTATTATTATTGTGTACTAATATTTTTCTTATAATTTGAAAGTGGGATGCCAAAGTTCCATTTCAAATTGCATGTATGATTATATTTGTATTGTATGTATTTTATGTTATGCACAAAACAGGATAAAACAACGCGTTTTCAAAGACTGGCATTAAGTTCAGCAAAAGCAACTAATTTTGACGACAAGATGCAAAATATATGTGAAATAACAACAAGACGGAATGAACAAATGATGTGCACCATTTATCATTCAGCAAACAAACGCCAATATATTTGGAAACTTTGGTAAAAATTTAATCATTTTCACACAAATCACCCTCAATAATTTAAATTGTTACTGATTTCTTGCAAATGAGGGCATTGCAAGATCTTAAGTGTGGGAAGGGGTTAAATTCTTTCGGATTTTAAAATTTTTATATTAAACACTTGGTTACCATTAAAAATACTAGTAAAGCAGTAGTTGTATTAGAATCTAGTGCTCTCTGATAAAAAAGAACAGCCCTAGTCTTATATACTGACTACCCAATTCTAGTAAAAATTTTCAAAATTTTCAATTAAATGAATTCAAAATCATGTTTATACATATTTATGAACGATAAAACTAGGTTTTAACACCGAAATTATTGTTACCTCGGAAAGGACATAAATTGAGAAACAAACTAAAATGTTAAAATTCATTTAAAATGGAATAGAGGACGATAAAAAGGAAAATAAAAGCCAAGTGTGGGAAAATTTATCAAATTATTTTAAACATATGTCACATATATCTGTAACAAATAACTGAAAATACTTTTGCTTTGGACTAAACTAAACTGTTTTACCCGATGAAAGAAAAGAAGAGATGGATCTACACGATGAATCAATTCCATCATTAAAAGGAAGTAAAGTCTTCCGAAAAAGACACGCGCTTCTTGATTTAGGTCATGAAGTTGTCGTCCAGACCAGCTGTAGGTTGACGAAAAATCTAGAAAAGTCACCACTAAAATCAGCTGGAAATCCACGGACCTCAGCATCAAACAGGGTCGCCAAGTGGTCAGATTTATCCTAACCATGAGAAGGATTTATCTCGTACAATGGGGAGGCACCGTGCAAATTAGCTGGATAAGACTAATGAATCAGATCCCTAGAAAGGATAATCTCCTTAAAGATTAAAAATCAGCTTTTAAGACTGATATCACTCAATCCTTGAGATTGACCTTAAAGATTGAGAATTACAAACTCATGGAATTCAATGATACCTAAACTCGAGCTTGAACGAGAAAATATTTTGATCAAAATTATAAACCGATTTGTTTTCTGAAAACCCTATTTTCAATGCGTTCATTACCATTGAACGTAAAATCCTAGGAATTCACCTGGAATTCATTAGGTCACCTGAACTAAATCGGGTGTCAACCGTAAGAACGGTGGTTGCATAGTGGTCAAAGACAGGACCTTGTGCCAGACCGAAAAATTATAAGGGTGAGCTTTACTATTGCTCCTACCAAGGATAGTAATTGCGTCCGACACGTTATAGACCATAATCAAAAGCATGTCACGGGACATTGCCTTAACAGTTGCTTGTTCAACGCTTTCCTTTACAACCGGACGGTAGTTTGCCGAAAGGTAATATACGGAACAAGTAAACTGGACGTGTTGCTTTCCTAATACAAGGTTAGCAAGTGGGTGACACAAAACCGCAAGTTTTGAGCTAAAATTTTCAAATCTGAAACCCACCAAACCCACAAAAATATTTTGCAAACACCGGTAAAGGGTTATTCCGGAAAACTTATCTAGGGTAAAAACTAGATTTAATTTTCAAAAGATCAAATGTTTTCATAAAGATCCAATTTCCTTAATGGATCTAAATTTTTATAGTCATGTGGGACTGTAAACCATATCGTTACTACCATTGTTTATACCGCCGTATAGAAATCACTGATGTACAAAGTGTGAAGAATAAAGAAGTGATTCTAGTATTTCAAGACAATATTGCTTGAGGACAAACAACGCTCAAGTGTGGGAATATTTGATAATGCTAAAAACGAACATATATTTCATAGCATTATTCCTCAAGAAAGACAAGATTTTAGTTGGTATTGTTCGATTTACAAGCAATATTCGTTTAAATTTTAAAAAGAGAAGATAAAAGGCAGATTCGACAAATTGAAGACAAAAAGGTCTAAAGAGCTAAAAAATACAAGATACAATTAAAAAGGTTCAAAATATTGATGAGGAACGTCTCAAAATGACAAGAGTACAAGTTACAAGACGCAAAGTACACGATATAAAATAATACGCGAAGACGTCCGAAAATCCGGAACCGGGACCTGAGCCAAGAAGAAACGCCCGACGCAACGGACCAAAAATATCTAGTCTACTATGCACAAGAATATAATATAATATATATATAATTATATATAATTATATATTATATTATATATTATTATTATATTACGTCGGCAAGAAGAAAACAAACCAATTTGGCTGGATCCAGGGTGGCCATGCGACTCGCATGGCCAGAGGCACAAAATCCATGCGAGTCGCATGGAGTGAAAATGCTGGTCAGGTCCTATATAAAGCCAGTTTTCTGCCGAGTTTTAAAAAACAGAAAATATTTCTCTCATCTCTCAATATATACGATATATATATATAATTTATATTTTAATTTTAATTTTAATTATAATCCTAATAATAAGGGTATGTTAGCGAATGTTGTAAGGGTGTAAGTCGAAATTCTGTCCGTGTAACGCTACGCTATTTTTAATCATTGTAAGTTATGTTCAACCTTTTTATATTAATGTCTCGTAACTAAGTTATTATTATGCTTATTTAAAACGAAGTAATCATGATGTTGGGCTAATTACTAAAATTGGGTAATTGGACTTTGTACCATAATTGGGGTTTGGACAAAAGAACGACACTTGTGGAAATTAGACTATGGGCTATTAATGGGCTTTATATTTGTTTAACTAAATGATAGTTTGTTAATGTTAATATAAAGATTTACAATTGGGCGTCCCTATAAATTACCATATAAACTCGATCGGACACGATGGGCGGGGTATTTATATGTACGAATAATCGTTCATTTAACCGGACACGGGAATGGATTAATAGCCACTAGAATAATTAAAACAGGGGTGAAATTACATTCAAGGGTAATTGGTGTAATTGTTAACAAAGTAGTAAAACCTTGGTTTACACGCAGTCGATAACCTGGTGTATTCATTAAACAAAGTATTAAAACCTTGTTACAATTCGAATCCCCAATTAGTTGGAATATTTAACTTCGGGTATAATAATAATTTGACAAGGACACTTGCACTTTATATTTATGACTGATGGACTGTTATGGACAAAAACCAGACGGACATATTGAATAATCCAGGACAAAGGACAATTAACCCATGGGAATAAAACTAAAATCAACACGTCAAACATCATGATTACGGAAGTTTAAATAAGCATAATTCTTTTATTTCATATTTAATTTCCTTTATTTTATATTTAATTGCACTTCTAATTATCGCACTTTTATTTATTGTTATTTAATCGCACTTTTAATTATCGTACTTTTTAATTATCGCAATTTTATTTTATCGCATTTTTATTATTCGCAATTTCATTATCGTTATTTACTTTACGCTTTAATTTAAGTCTTGTATTTACTTTATATTTTACATTAGGTTTTAACTGCGACTAAAATCTTAAAATCGACAAACCGGTCATTAAACGGTAAAAACCCCCCTTTATAATAATAATATTACTTATATATATATTTGTATTTTTATAAAAGTAAACTAATATAGCGTTGAGCTTTGTTTAAAGATTTCCCTGTGGAACGAACCGGACTTACTAAAAACTACACTACTGTACGATTAGGTACACTGCCTATAAGTGTTGTAGCAAGGTTTAAGTATATCCATTCTATAAATAAATAAATATCTTGTGTAAAATTGTATCGTATTTAATAGTTTTTCCTAGTAAAATATAAACTATTTTATATACACCTCGCATGACATCAATCACAACTCAAACTATATATATATTTTGGAATCAACCTCAACCCTGTATAGCTAACTCCGTCATTTGCATATAGAGTGTCTATGGTTGTTCCAAGATAAATATATAGATGGGTCAATATGATATGTCGAAACCTTGTATATGTGTCCCGTTATTTAAAGTGCGTAAAATAAATACAGAAATTAAATGACGATAAATAAAATTGCGAGAATGTAAATTGCGATAATTAAATTGCGATAAATAAAATGTAACCAGTTAGCTAGGAACAATTAGCTAGGAACAGTTAGCGTGGATTTTTAACAACATTTTTCTCGTAGTTAATTTGTTTGTTTCTAATAAGTTTTATTTTGTCCAGTGTTTTCTTCATTATGCCACTTGTTGGATTCTGATAGATCAAAATCCAAATATGAAATTGAATGAAAATGGTTATTCTGTGGTGAACGAATACGTATATCGGTGGTTGTAAATAGGATCGTAAATGACTATTGAATTAGATTTGGAAGAATGTACGGTATACTTATTAATGTGAAATCTAAATATTCCTCGGGTATTACCTACCCGTTAAAATATTTTTAACATTAACAGTTTGTACAAAAGAATTTTTAATTACAATCTTTATGAAAACATATATACATATATATTTTCTTCAGATGTAATCATGAATTCATTGAGTTAATATGATATTAAACTCATTTGATTTACCGTTAGAACAAGAATATATAATCTCTAAAACATTAGAGATTACATAATTGCTATGCCGAACGAAGATAAATGATGTAGAACGTCATGTAGAATGATGATTATACTCGAGGTGCAGAATGAGATGTTGAGTCATGGATTGTTGATGGTACGGATGTTGTTACTGATGGTACTGTTGGTGCCGGTGATGTTGCCGAAGCTGGTATGTTTTTCACCATAATTTTCAAGGCTACAACTCGGGCGCGAAGCTCGTTAACTTCTTCCATTATTCCGAGGTGATTGTCGGTCGGAACGAGTGGATGAATAAGGTTTAAAATTTTAGATAGAATGTAATTGTGATGAGCTACCCTGGAAATAAGCGAGAAAATGGTACCTCGAACAGATTCGCCAGTAAGTGCATCAGGTTCTTCGCCAAGAGGAGAATGTGGTGGATGAAAAGGATCTCCTTATTCTTGTCTCCAATAATTAAGTAGATTACGAACCTATCAGATGAATCGGGGATGACTGATTAATTGATTTATTCTGGTGACGATGCTTTCGGGGCTTAGGTGACCGTCCACGTCGGAATAGCTGTCGGAATAACTATTGAAATAGCTATCGGAATTCGAGGGACTCGAACTGGTTGAGGGATTCATCTCGTACGATCATGTGAAGGATTTTCGATAAGAAATAGATTATAGGATGTAGATTAGTACCCTGCAATACATAAATTTACATATGCATATATAATACTAAAATCCCATAAGTTACGGAGGAATCTACGGAATATGTTAGGCAAAGTTTACAGTAACAGATATGCTAAGATATAAATTAGCAGATACGCTAAGATATGAATTTTGTCTATACACTATTCATGCAATCCAGGCAGTAAGATATGTCTAAATTAAGTATGATAAGCAAGCGATTCCCTAAGAATGATAAGCAGGAAATTTTCGACACGGAATGATAAGCAAAACTTTTGACATGCAGACACGGTCGAAGTTCAGACTCACTAATGCATCTAATCAACTATCAGTTAGACACACTAATGCAAGACCTGGTTCTCTAAGACCACCGCTCTGATACCAACTGAAAGGACCCGTCCTAATCCATCCGGACGAAGTCACCGACATTTGGTCCCATTGCGATGATCGACTCCAAGTAATGTCCTTAAAATGAGCAAAATGCACAGCGGAAGACTTAATTCGTACCTGAGAATAAACATGCTTAAAAATGTCAACCAAAAGGTTGGTGAGTTCATAGGTTTATCATAACAATCATTTCAATATATTAATAGACCACAAGATTTCCGTTTATAAATATATGTACACTCGCAAGTGTATAAAAGTATTCTATAAGTTGTGGGCACCCGGTAACAAGACTTAACGTTCATGTTTTACCCTCTGAAGTACACCAGATCAGGTGTGTTTAAAATAACCTCGAAGTACTAAAGCATCCCATAGTCAGGATGGGGTTTGTCAGGCCCAATAGATCTATCTTTAGGATTCGCGTCTACCGTACATAGACAAGTAGTTTAATGTTACCAAGCTAAGGGTATATTTCTGGTTTAAACCCACATAGAATTAGTTTTAGTACTTGTGCCTATTTCGTAAAACATTTATAAAACAAAGCATGTATTCTCAGTCCAAAAATATATATTGCAAAAACAATTAAAAAGGGAGCAAATGAAACTCACCATACTGTATTTTGTAGTAAAAATACATATGACGACATTGAACAAGTATAAGGTTGACCTCGGATTCACGAACCTATATCATTTATATATATATTAACACATATAGTGGTAATCGAACAAATTTATATATTATTAGTGAGTTAATTGTTATTTTAATTAGGTATTTTATTAATAACCTAATTAGTTATATTCATTAATATTTATTATAAAAGTATTAATAAGATTATGTTATATGGAGTAAATATAGTTTTATATATCTAATAGTTATTTGATAAAATAATATTGATACTAGTATTAATAATAATAATATAAAATCAGTGATATTAATGTCAAAATAATAATAATGATAGTAAAAAAAATATGATTTTAATGAAAACGATAATTTTTCTAATAATGATAATAATAATAAAAATGATACTTATAATAAGAACGATAGTTTTTAATACAAATGATAATAATAATAATAATAATAATAATAATAATAATAATAATAATAATAATAATAATAATAATAATAATAATAATAATAATAATGAAACTGAAAATATATAAAAGTGTATACCCTTATTGAAAGCTTTTCTAAAAAGAATTGCCCATGACGGGGCTCAAACCCGCGACCTCCTACTAATCCAACAACACTCTAAACCATAAGAGCTATCATGCTTTCTTGTTATATAACCGGATTAAAGACTATATAACCCTTTCATCATTATTCTAATTATCCTCATAATCATCAAAATAAAATTCTAGTATTACGTCCCCCCCTTTTTTTTATGTCTTGGTTTCTTTTTCCTCGGTCCACCCCAAGCCCAAACATTATTTCACGGCCCAACAGCAAGATAAAAGGCTTCGGCCTGTTTAGCGTTTTGATCTCAGCCCAACAATTAATATAATCTGGCCCAATAGCTAATAGGCCAAAACTCTTAAGGCATCAGAAAAAGAAAAAAAATATAGAGACCCCTGGTTTCGAACCCATGATCTCTTGCTACACAACACATCCCTAAACCGTCGAGCTGTTTGTTACTATCTGTTATAGCTATGACTCTAAATTCTTATAACACAATTATTCCCGCTGCCATCTTCTTCTTTATTAGGTTAAATAGACCGTAGACTACAACCATCATTGAAATCATCTTATCATCATATCTTAATAATCTTAATCACCTCCTAAATCATATTCATCATCATCATTACCAAACCTTTATATCATTATCATTGTTAACGAGCCATAAACAACATCATCCTTTTCACTTACGAAAACAGTAACAGAAACAGAAAGAAAACAGCAGCAGAAGCTGCTGTTTTTGGCGGATGTTAATCATCTTCATTGATTATTTAAACAGTAGCAGCTGCAGTATTACATGGTGTCGAGAGTTGGATGGTGGATGGCGGTTTGTGGTGATCTGCAGCGAACAGTAGCAAATAAAATTGGTGGGTTTTATGGGGTTTGAAACGAACCAAAACAGAAACAGTAGTTGCAGTAGCAAAGGGATTGGATGTGATTGAATTGGGTGGTGTTTGTGGTTTATACAGAAAACAGGAACAAAAGAGTGGTGATGATCGAGCATGGTGGTTCGAATGGATAATAATGGTGATGAAGTGATAATCTAGTGGGTTCATAAGGGTGATGATGTGGTAGTTTTGTTATCGAAGCAAACAGAAAATAAACTCGAGCAAGTGGTGTCGGTTGTAAGTGGTGGTTCAATTGTGTTTTACGTTTGCAGAGAGAAAGAGAGATATGTGGTTCGATGATAGAGTGGTGAAGATAGATGGTGTTAGGGTGGTGATAGGGTGAAGGTGGTGATGGTGTCGCCGGTTGTAGTTGATGATAGAGAAGAAAATGATGGTGTTCATTATCGTTCAAGTAGTGGTTTAAGGTAAGTGGTTCCAGTATGAGGTTTACGAAAGAGGTTAGGAGAGAGAGACGTTGGTGGTTCAAGGTGATGATTCACAACCGCGAAACCGAAGTTAGTAGCATGATCATGTGGTTGATGGTTGTTGAATCAAATCAAGATAAAAGAAAAAAAAAATGAATTTGAGAGGAAGAAGAAGTTTTAGTTTCTCTCTGATGTGTATGCTTTGTATATGTATAAATATTGAATTTTAATGAATATAATAATAAATATAAATCTATATAATAATAATAATTGATTCCTAAATGTGCACAACAAACAGTTATGGAGTTTTAAATCTGCCGACAGTTTCTTTTTTTTTTCCCGAATGACTAAATCCTGTCCATCGCTAAACAGTTGTCGTATAAAAGTGTTCCTAAAAATCCCAAATTTTTAGATTAAGCATATTAAATTATTTCACTCATTACCTGTTTAAAACCTGATCAAAAAGGTTCGAAAATTATTTATTTTCTGTTCCGATTTATATGTACGGAGTACTAATATTTAAACTTAAAAAGGCAAAAATACTTTTAACAAATCTAGAATCTTCGTAATTAATTTACACTCCAACTTTTATTTTAATCTTTCATGAACATCTACAACATCTATATTAAAACTAACAAAACATCAACCGAGTGTTACTGACGTTTGCCAATTAAGCTCGAACTCATTCATTTTCCATTTACTCCCTCTCTATAAATAATCAGTTTTAAATAACAAATTTTATCACATAAATATATATTATATATTTTAAACAAATATACTTACAAATAATATTTTTGTACATATTTATATATATCTATATATTCTTAAATATAGTTTCCACTGATCGCACTTTATTTTATTTATTTTACAATATAAATCCTAATAATCATATTATATAATATTCTAAATTATATTTCAAAATATAAATACTTATTTAAATATATATGTTATCTATTTACAAATAGTTGTTCGTGAATCGCCGGGAATGGTTAAAGGATAACGGATTTCATGAATATAGATTTCAAGGTTTTCGAGACTCAATATTACAGATTTTGCTTATCGTGACGGATACATATAAAGGTTAAAGTTTAAATTTGATCGGAAATTTCCGGGTCATTAGAGTATGGGTGCATGTTGGTCACATGGTTCATTTAACGGTGAGAGTACTACCGGAATTGCTTCTTTTAAGTTCTCCAAGGTTATCCCTTAACTCACCATATACTGTTTTGCATAATCACCTTCTATAGCTTTCCTAGCTGCTTTTAGAGCCCGTAAGCCTAAATTTTTGAAATATCCAACTCAAATTCTTGCTCATACGATTTAATTCCTGCTTGTGGAATTTTTCGGTTTGTTAGAATATGGTGAACCACTTTAGAATCAAAGGAATTCATAGGTGCATTTTTGATGTTTCTTAAAATATGGCACTTATATCCAGGTTTATATGTATTAACCTTCCATGTCTATTTGTTAATAGGTATTGAAGCAAATAGTTTCCATTTACAATCAAGTTTTAATTTTTTTTTTCATGTCTTCTTTTTATCCTCATTAGTTTCAATAAACTTTTTACCCTTACTTTTGATGTTTTTTTAACCACTTGTTGTGATCATTCTCCTTTTTCTACAACCTCTTCTTTATCACACTCTCGTACACAACCAACTTGTAATATGTTTCCCTCATTTTTTTGTAAACACAAGTTGCCTTCTAAAATTAGGAAATTAGGAATTGCTAACATCTTCAACCTCGTTGATGGTACCAAAATCTTGCCAACGTAAAATTAGGAATTGCTAACATCTTCAACAACTTTTTCTTGTTGTCTAGCTTCGTGAATCTTTTTCTTTCTTATTTGAAATAATTGTGCCGTTGGTCCCTCCATTTTACCTCAAAAAGCTAACAGCGTCCCTCAAGTTTTTTTTTTGGCTTTCAGCGTCCCTCTATTATCACCTTTTTTGATTACGCATCCCTCCGTCAACTTTCTGTTAAAAAAGTCCATTAAGTCATGTCATGTGCCTTGCATGTGAGGGTAAATTCGTCTTTTTACTCTTTTCTTCACTAAAATCGAGGGACCACCGGTGCAAAAATTCTTATAATGTTTATGTTTTATTTTACAAATTTATAAAAAAGAATCTATAAATATAACTACATTTACTTTTATTTTTATTTAATTTATTTTTTAATATTATTTTATCTACTTTATAATTTAGAAAACGGATTATCTATTTCTTAATATCATTATCTAATTTTTTATTATTATTATTATTATTATTATTATTATTATTATTATTATTATTATTATTATTAATTTCTAATATTATTATTATTATTATTATTATTATTATTATTATTATTGTTATTATTATTATTATTATTATTATTATTATTATTATTATTATTTTCTTTTTTCTATAATTAAAATTACAAAACCCCAAATTCATCCATCTTCAGCAATCAGATCATTCATAAAGTAAAATAACTATGACACTCAAAATGAATCTTTCTTTTCTTTTTTCTTTTAAGTATAGAAACAATAATTGATATGCATAAAATAACGAACTGGGAAATCAAAATGATGATGTATACCGCCACCATACACTTACGTTAACCACCAACCATGATCACCACCATACACTTCCGGTAAACCCAAAACAACTCTGACCAACACCGTATACTTTCGGTAAACACAAAACAACTTCGAATTTGAGAATAAACTCAGATCTGACAAAGAAAACTCAAGATCTAAAAAAATTAAAATCTGAAAAAAAAGTGCTGGAAACGTCAAATTCAACGGCTGCTACGTAATGGACAGTTTACAATATTGTATTTGGTTCTCACGATCTTTGTCCTACGTGGCGACCTCGGTGCCGGAAAATTCGTTACGCCGGAATAGTTGAGAAATAAATGTGCTTTACGGGCTTCACATTAACTAGTTATTGCTCGTATAAGTATAACAAGGCACATGTGAATTTGAATTTTTGAGTATGATTATGTTTGTTGAAAACATTTGAGTTTTTAATTAGGGTTTGTGATATTATAAATTAGGGAAGAACAAGGTGTAAAGAGAATGGAGATGAAGATTAAAACAAATTAAAAATATATTAAATAAAAATAAAAGTAAATATAATTATATTTATAGATTCTTTATTTTTATAAATTTATAAATTAAAAATATATAAATTATAAGTATTTTTGCACCGATGGTCCCTCATTTTCAGTGAAGAAAAGGTAAAAAAGACGATTTTACCCTCACATGCAAGGCACATGTCAAGGGTTAACGAAATTTAGACGGAGGGACTCGGTATGCTTAAATGAGATAATGGAAGGATGCTGTTAGCAAAAAAAAAAATTGGAGGGACGCTGTTAGCTTTTTGGTGTATAATAGAGGGACCAACGACACAATTAATTCTTCTTATTTTCTCATCAACATCGCCTTCATCTTGATCACTATTAAACTCTACATTGTCTAACTCATCAATTTTAATAGGTTTATCACTTGAGTCACCTTTTGAAACCAATTGGCTAGCGTTACACATAAACTCAACATCCTTATCAATAGAAATATGAAAATCAGACATGTCTATATCAACATCGTCAAATCTATTATCTTCATCAACTATGTAATCCTCATCGTCATTACAGGGCCGTCTCAACAATTTGAAGGCTCTAGGCAAAAATAAAAGTGGGCCTTTATACACATTTGATTTTTTAATACATATAAAAAAATAATACTTAGATTTATTTATTTATTTTCATACAATGTATTTAACTATTTAAAGTTACAGTATTACGACTTTAATTGACAATATTTTATTTAATTAAACAGAATATTTTGAGAAAAGTATATAGATATTAAAAAATTTAGGCCCTTTAATATTTTTGGGCCATATGCGACTGTCTATCTTGCCTATGCTCAAAGACGTCTCTGCGTCATTATCATCTCCTTCAATATTAACAATACTATGTTTATGTTTATTTTTTTCCAGCCTTTCATTTAATAGTTCTTCACCTACATGTTCAACTAAGCTAAGATTTTGTATTGCTTGATCATTCACACAACAAGATTCAACTACATCAACCTGAAGCTCAACAAACATGCTAATCTTCTTGTGAGTAACAACATAACTCCTTAATACATTGACATCTTCATCATTTCCAAAAGTACGTAAGCCATTGTCCATATGAGATTCAGGCAACAGAAAATACATAATTTTTTTTTTTTTTTGACAAATCATATTCTAACCACACTAATTCCTCTTCAAGGCTTTTTACATTAAAGTCAGAACTATCAACACCATCAAAGAAAAATACATTACCATTCAAATAGTGTATGTTTAGTAGTTTACTCAAGACACCACCATGATATAAGTTTTACGTAAAGTTTGATGGATTATCAACTTCATCAAAAGAAATCATAGAAAAAGCTAATAAGAATTGTGGTTTCAAATTCAAATTATTTAAATTGCTCGATACATATTCATGGATTAACACATGAAAGAATAAAGGGTGATAATATATACACAACTAATTTTTAAAAATACACAACTAAATTTGCTTTACAGTGTTGTACAGTACAACACTGTAAAACATGTTTGGTTGTGTATTTGTAAAAATTGGTTGTGTATATATCACTATCCAAAAATAAAGCATACCCTATAATTTCATCAATCTATCAATCCCATAGGATGGAATAGAATGAATCAATCAACATCTTAAATGTTTTTGATCGTATGTGTTTGTAATTTTTTTTGTTACAGCCGTAAAGAAAAATTCGAAGAGTTTGTGGTTTTGATAAAGCAATGGATTAGTTACTAAGCGACGATTCAATCAAATAACAATTAAATAATGTGTGGACGAATTTGCCTCACATACTAAGCACGAGACTAATCTTAACATCAACAATTTAACAGAGTTTAAGCACGGGGTTTTCCATGTCATAATTTGAAAAACGAGGGTCATCGAGGTAAAAAAAGAGAAAAAGATTAATCGTGTTGTTTGATACAAAGATAAGGGACCAACCGTGCAATTTTCATTAATAAATTCAGTACCGACTCTTGAATCCGACGAGTTTACAAAGCCACTCCACACACTTTAAAAGCGTACAACCAACAACCACTCTAAAGTTTGAAACTTTTTTTCTCAATCGAAACAAAATATGTCATCACGAGTCTACAGCGGCGGCGGTAATAGCTCCGGCGACGGCACCGCCCCACAGCTTTACTTCTGTTACCAATGTAATCGCACGGTCTCAATTACTCCTGCCCCCACTCCTTCATCCGAACTCGTTTGCCCTGACTGTAACGGTGGGTTCCTGGAAGAATACGAAAACCCTAGCCCAAGCCCTAACCCTAACCCTAACCCTAACCCTAACTCCTTCCTCCCTAATCCATTCCTCCCGTTCGATGATCCTTCTCCGTTCTCTTCATTCTCTTCCGGACTCCCTATCGTCTTCTCCACATCCTCCCGTTCCGTCAACGCCGGCGGCGGCAGCGGAGATTTTCAAAACTTTAACGATCTATCCGCGTTATTCGGCGGATCGATGTCGCAGTCCGGTGGTACTCAGAGTCCTGGTGAGTTTAATCCGTTTGCTTTTCTTCAGAATTACTTGAATACATTACGAGCAGGTGGTGCGAACATACAGTTTGTTATTGAGAATCAGACAGGTGGCGGTGGTGATGCGTCAGCGTTTCAACTTCCGTCGAATTTAGGTGATTATTTTATTGGTCCTGGATTAGAACAATTGATTCAACAGCTTGCTGAGAATGATCCAAATCGGTATGGTACACCGCCTGCTGCGAAATCAGCAGTCGAAAAGCTTCCCAGTATTAAGATTAGTAAGGAGTTGATGGAATCGGACTATTCGGATTGTGCAGTTTGTAAAGATAGTTTTGAACTTGATGAGGAAGCAAAAAAGTTGCCTTGTAAGCATCTGTATCATCCTGATTGTATTTTGCCATGGCTTGAGTTGCATAATTCGTGTCCAGTTTGTCGGTTTGAGTTGCCTACAGATGATCCTGATTATGAGAACAGGTCTAGACAGACTTCGGGTACTGGTACTGGTGGTGATGGTGGTTCGGGTGGCGTGACGGCTGGCAGTGGCGGTGGTTCCCAGGGTAATCCTTTGACTCCGAGGACTTTACAGAGGAGGTTTAGTATAAATCTGCCATTGCCATTTACAGGGTATGGTACAGCTGCTGGGACTAGTAATAGAGGAAGGAACAACAATTCCGGTGATGGCAATCAGGGGAGTGGTGGTCGTGATCAGGCTAGACAAGAAGATCTTGACTGAAGACAGGTCCGTGTGAATGTTCTTACCTTATACTATTGAAAAGTTATTATTTTTATGCCATTCATATGTGTGTGTTATATGTTATGGCTGTGCAAGAAGGAATTATTATTGAATTATTTATTTGATTTGTGTTGAATGTGATATGCTTGTTAGTACTGGCTTGGTTTCTTCAACATAAGAAGGCAATTACATGAATGTTTCATATATAATTTTTTTTCATTTATTTTTATTTTAGAATAGAGCATGAAGTTGGTTACATTGTAAGTTTAGATATGAGTTGGGTATAAAGGACCAGTTTAACGCATAAGCAGATCGTTAATCTTAAACATATTAGTCTGGTGTCACTTATTTCGTTCTATTTATAGTACTCATTAAATAATGCTGCAAGCCACATACATTTTTTCTCTTGTATCAGTGCAACCCAACACCTTTTACATAATTCTATCCCTAGTTATGTCAATCAATTTTTTGTCCTCTCATCGACCTCGATATCTGTAACTTCTTTTGCACTCATTCTGATACTTTTTTGAATGGCTCGGTATTTTGTACGAGGCTTCACGACTCTGTTGTTGAACGTAACACTCTTTATAGAATTTCAAGGCTATGTTCTTTACTGTTTCACCTATTTTGCTCTTATATAATACGGAGTATATAATAATTAAACAGCATAATCATAATCCCCAATTTTTTCATCTGTCCATCTTGAGCATTGGTAAAAGTTTAATATAGAACCTCATGCTTCGTATGTCTACGTGGACGCTTGTTCCGTGTTGCATTCAATACCTGCCTATCCTAGTCTTGTCAATCATGAGTAGGCGGGGTACAACATTTGAAACTAAATAACTGAGTGGAGTTAAAAGACACATGTGATCAGCCATTTTCTCTGCATGTCAATGTTGAACATGTACTTTTATTCTATTGTTTGATTGTAAAAAGTATGCTTTTATATTTGCATCTCTAGTTTACGGTTTGAGATAGTTCTATCCCTTCAATCCTTATACGATAGTCCCGATTTCTTTGAATAATCTAAATGATTTAATTTCCACATGTATATTATTATTATTGTCAAAAAACAGACTACATGGTGTCATTATAATTGATTGCTGGATAGTTACTTTCCTATGAGACAAAAGGGTGGAACTGTCTATATTTGCATCTCTAGTTTACCCGTTTGTATATTACTAGAATTCATTCTAATTAATAGCTACATAGTTGATTATCTGGTATCTGGGCATGTATAATATCCGTGTTTGAGTGTTATAGTATACATACTTATTGGTCTATATCTTCAATATTGATTACTCTGTATGATACGAGTATTGGTCCTGAATACGTGAACGTGTGGATGTGGATGTGGGTATTTAACCATGTATGTCACCTATGTTGTGGTAGTTAGACAAATCTAAAAGTGTACGTGAGCATGAACGTCGACATCCATGAATTCAGCCTTCGCGGATTCATGTTGCCATTATCCATCCCATGTCTCCCTTGTTTCTAGGCTAGTAATTAATTGCAGTTAGTATTTTGTTTCTTTAAGTAACAGTTAGTCTTTTTCTTTGCTTCTGTAGTATAAATATGTATCTTGGTTCAGTGAATGGGAGATGAATGAAATATTGTTTTAGCCAAAGACTCCTTTTGATCTTATATTTTTAGGAGACCATCTTGAATCTTCTCTCTTTATCATATATTGTTGACAAACTATTTTTGTGAATAGAGTGTCAGATGTGATAAATGATATGTTCTTGTCACATGTACTATAATCATGCCAATATTTGTTTAGGATATATCAAAGATACATGAAAGTATGAAACACATTATATCAAAGTAATCTGTAGATGTTTGTTGCTTCGTTTTTAATACAAAGATTGACCCATGGATGCAACTAATTGAAAAGATATGATTTGTTGTATATAATAATAAATTACATGTGTTTCACATGCATATCTAAAGCATATTCTTTTCAACAGGGGGAAGAATCAAAGGTGGTGTACAATGTTGAACATACAGTGAATCGTCATCTTAGATACATGGAAGATTAGAGAGAGATACCATTGATGTACTTTTTTATCATCATAATAATCGCATGCAATACAAACTTGCCCGTTTTCAGATATCTGCGCTTTCTACTACCATGTCATTTGGATGGTGATACAATTCTTGTGCTTCTCTATTTGATCTATTTCTTTATCCATTTGTAAAGTACTCTTCATCATGCTTATTAAAAGTAGATGGTTTTTGGTAATACTTACTTTGCGTGCGATCTGGTTCATGAATCTCTTTTTGCTGACTTGAAAGAAATCGAATCTCGATACCAGGTTTGTATTTTGTTTTTATTTGAATTGGTGTTGGATTGTGATTGTGATTTCTGGTTCATAGTGTTTCGGATCGATGCACTCGACGTTGCTTTGAATCTTAATCATATTAACTTATGAACGTCTCGTGAATTCAATTTCACGTGTCGAGTCGTGTACTGATTCTGAGTCAATTATTAATGACTTCCAATAAAACCAGCCAAAGATAAAAGATTGAGAACTAACAAGAGGTAAGGTTGGAATAATTTATAATGATAGAATCATTTTTAATGAGCTAAGGTTAGAATCATTCTAAAATGAGTTTAGCTAAACTTAGTAGAAGGTGATCTATACACAACTATTTTTAGTCGTATATCATTTATGTGCAATAAAGTGTTGTATAGTACATCGTTCTAATGCATATTTGGTGGTATATGGTAAAAGAAATGGTATTGCACAAATCATTGACCATAGTTATATAGTTATTTTACTTCAGATTTTTCCAAGTGATTTTATATGGATTAATTTCAGTTTCGAAATTCACATCTAATCATTTTTATTAAGTTTATGATTCAATTTGCCTATAAATCCACTAATACCCTTCGCCAACATTTCAAGCGTTCATGTGTTCTACTTATCTGTTTTTATTTTTAACAACAAACTTTATATATAAAAAGGAGCCCCTAGCGAGCGGCTAGGAGGTAAAAAAATCAAGATTCCACGAACATAACAACTTTACAAGCCAAAACTTCCGATCGACATGTGCTCTACCTATATACCGAATCTAATCTAATTAAAAGATAAATTACATATAAAATCTAAAACCAAACTTTTCTACATCGGTTGAGAAGAGAACAAAACATTATTGTGAAACTTTCAAATATGCCATAAGGTATCCGTAATCATAACATAATGCTTGTTTTTCAAATCTGAATTAGCGTGCCAATCATCGAATCACGTTATCTATTCTACTCCATCTTTTTTGTAATTTACTAAATGTAGTTATGACAGTTATGTTTAAGATTCAAGATATTCAAATAGGCATTATATTCAATAGGCATTATCCTATATCTAATAGGGCCCGGAAGGCCGGAATCCCCTCCCCCATTGGTCCCCTCCACTGTTCATCAACAGTGGTCATTTATTTATTTTATTTTTATTTTTATTTTTTATTTCTACTCTACCTTTACCACTTTTTAACCTTTTTTTTTTTTTTTTTTGACATAAAACAAGGAACCATGTATATAAAAATAATGAAGACTAGCCATCAAAAAGATGACTTAGCCCAAAACAAAACATGCGTTTTTTTTTTTTAACTACTCAATTTTCTTTATTTCTTTTAAATACGCTACATTTCAACACACTTATTAGTACACATCATATTTTGTACTAAAAACACATTACGTTTAATATTTTTTTAAAAAAAATTTCAGTTGCGAAGCGCGCTCGCCATCCATCTTGTTGTATTCAATAGGCATTGTTAACTATGAGGGTATGAGGTGATGGTGGAGTGGTTAGCGTCTACCTTTTTAAAGTGGAGGTTACGAGTTTAAACCCATGAAGCTGGAAAAAATTAATCCCCTCGTGGTTAAGGAGGTTTACCAACAATGATTTTGGGCTGTCTGCAAAGCAGGTAATTACCATGTGATTAGTCGTCTCGCAAAGCGGGTCAAAAACAATGTTATACCCAAATGATATGTATTGTTTTCTTTTTCTCCAACGATAGTCACGTCGCTAATTTGTTACTCGTACTAACTAGGTCACTTAAGTTGGAGCATCTTTAGCTCACCGTATGAAATGACTCAAACCCGTTAATCGAAAAAGACTCACATTTTTTTTAAAAAAGGGGACCATCGCGTCGCGAGCCAATCTGGTCGCGGCGCGGTCCCATGTGTTTTTTTTGTTGCCGGGCATGTTACCAGTCCAGACCATCCTTTCCAGCTCCTAGACGCGTCGCGAGCCAAGATGGTCGCGTCGCGACCCCACACTATTCCAAATGGTCCGATCTGTTAAATAAGCTCGACTTTCAAATTCCACCGACCGTCGAGTCGCGATAGAGGAGTGCCGCGGCCCGACACCATGCTGGACAGTTCCCTGTTTTCAACAAATATAACACAAGTGTTTAACCTATTTTCCAAATCACCAAAACATTACACCCATTTCAACCACAACCTGTTTATAAGTTATAACAACCCAAAATACACTAGGTTACGAATTTACACAACCGGGTACTCAAGACCCATAATTTACAAAGTGCTATTAAGACCCAAATTCCACACAAAACGTTGGATTTTGACTCAATGACCCAACCTAGTATCGAGAGCATGATCCCGGGGATTTTTCCAATCCCCGACCCAAGTCCGAAGGCTACAAGCCTATCCGCCAAGCTCAAGCACTCCTAAGCGTCTAGTCTAGCAACTAGATAGCTTCAAGCCAAATCAACCGGTACCTATAAAAAGGTAAACAACGAGAGGTGTAAGCTAATGCTTAGTGAGTGCAATACTTATATCCATACATACATAACCTGCTTCCTTGCCCAGACAAACACAAATCCACATACAAGCTAGCATCACAACCGCATAAAATCACAATATAATATGCTACACAACAAATACACAAAAATATGGTTAACCATACACAATAGTGTTAGTCATCAAATGATAAACACTATCCAACACATGCACGAGGCCAACAAAGGCGCCTTCCGTATGGCACCGCCACGTACATACGAATGTGGTCGCCGAAGAGTGTAGTAGTTGAGTGACACTCCCCACATCCCAACTGAAATGTCCCGTTCTTATTGATTAAAAACGTTCCATATTAATTGATTTCGTTGCGAGGTTTTGACCTCTATATGAGACGTTTTTCAAAGACTGCATTCATTTTAAAATAAACCATAACCTTTATTTCATCAATAAAGGTTTAAAAAGCTTTACGTAGATTATCAAATAATGATAATCTAAAATATCCTGTTTACACACGACCATTACATAATGGTTTACAATACAAATATGTTACAATGAAATAAGTTTCTTGAATGCAGTTTTTACACAATATCATACAAGCATGGACTCCAAATCTCGTCCTTATTTAAGTATGCGACAGCGGAAGCTCTTAATAATCACCTGAGAATAAACATGGTTTAACCTATATATTATCAAATCATAATAATAGACCACAAGATTTCATATTTCAATACACATCCCATACATAGAGATAAAAATCATTCATATGGTGAACACCTGGTAACCGACATTAACAAGATGCATATTTAAGAATATCCCCATCATTCCGGGACACCCTTCGGATATGATATAAATTTCGAAGTACTAAAGCATCCGGTACTTTGGATGGGGTTTGTTAGGCCCAATAGATCTATCTTTAGGATTCGCGTCAATTAGGGTGTCTGTTCCCTAATTCTTAGATTACCAGACTTAATAAAAAGGGGCATATTCGATTTCAATAATTCAACCATAGAATGTAGTTTCACGTACTTGTGTCTATTTTGTAAATCATTTATAAAACCTGCATGTATTCTCATCCCAAAAATATTAGATTTTAAAAGTGGGACTATAACTCACTTTCACAGATTTTTTACTTCGTCGGGAAGTAAGACTTGGCCACTGGTCGATTCACGAACCTATAACAAATATGTACATATATATCAAAGTATGTTCAAAATATATTTACAACACTTTTAATACATTTTGATGTTTTAAGTTTATTAAGTCAGCTGTCCTCGTTAGTAACCTACAACTAGTTGTCCACAGTTAGATGTACAGAAATAAATCGATATATATTATCTTGAATCAATCCACGACCCAGTGTATACATATCTCAGTATTGATCACAACTCAAACTATATATATTTTGGAATCAACCTCAACCCTGTATAGCTAACTCCAACATTCACATATAGAGTGTATATGGTTGTTCCGAAATATATATAGATGTGTCGACATGATAGGTCGAAACATTGTATACGTGTCTATGGTATCTCAAGATTACATAATATACAATACAAGTTGATTAAGTTATGATTGGAATAGATTTGTTACCAATTTTCACGTAGCTAAAATGAGTAGTTTTTACCAATTTTGTTTTGCTCGCCATTTCTTCGTTTCTAATCCGTTTTGAGTGATTTAAGCGGCCACGGTTTCGTATTGAACTTGAATTTATGAAACTAAACAGAAAAGGTATAGGTTTATAGTCAGAAATATAAGTTACAAGTCATTTTTGAAAGAGGTAGTCATTTCCGTCGAAAGAACGACATCTTGATGACTGTTTTGAAAAACATACTTTCACTTTGAGTTTAACCATGATTTTTGGATATGGTTTCATGTTCATAAGAAAAATCATTTTCCCATAAGTATAGCTTTTAAATCAAAGTTTTTCATAGTTTTTAATTATCCAAACCAAAACAGCCCCTGGTTGTAACTACGACGGCGTAAATCCGGTTTTATGGTGTTTATCGTGTTTCCGGGTTTTAAATCATTAAGTTAGCATATCATATAGATATAGATCATGTGTATAGTTGATTTTAAAAGTGTAGTTAGAAGGATTAACTTTATTTGCGAACAAGTTTAGAATTAACTAAACTATGTTCTAGTGATTACTAGTTTACCACTTCGAATATGATAGCTTTTTATGTATGAATCGAATGATGTTATGAACATCATTACTACCTTAAGTTCCTTGGATAAACCTACTGGAAAAGAGAAAAATAGATCTAGCTTCAACGGATCCTTGGATGGCTCGAAGTTCTTGAAGCAGAATCATGACACGAAAACAAGTTCAAGTAAGATCATCACTTAAAATAAGATTGTTATAGTTATAGAAATTGAACCAAAGTTTGAATATGATTATTACCTTGTATTAGAATGATAACCTACTGTAAGAAACAAAGATTTCTTGAGGTTGGATGATCACTTTACAAGATTGGAAGTGAGCTAGCAAACTTGAAAGTATTCTTGATTTTATGTAACTAGAACTTGTAGAATTTATGAAGAACACTTAGAACTTGAAGTTAGAACTTGAGAGAGATCAATTAGATTAAGAAAATTTAAGAATGAAAGTGTTTGTAGGTGTTTTTGGTCGTTGGTGTATGGATTAGATATAAAGGATATGTAATTTTGTTTTCATGTAAATAAGTCATGAATGATTACTCATATTTTTGTAATTTTATGAGATATTTCATGCTAGTTGCCAAATGATGGTTCCCACATGTGTTAGGTGACTCAAATGGGCTGCTAAGAGCTGATCATTGGAGTGTATATACCAATAGTACATACATCTAAAAGCTGTGTATTGTACGAGTACGAATACGGGTGCATACGAGTAGAATTGTTGATGAAACTGAACGAGGATGTAATTGTAAGCATTTTTGTTAAGTAGAAGTATTTTGATAAGTGTCTTGAAGTCTTTCAAAAGTGTATGAATACATATTAAAACACTACATGTATAAATACATTTTAACTGAGTCGTTAAGTCATCGTTAGTCGTTACATGTAAGTGTTGTTTTGAGACCTTTAGGTTAACGATCTTGTTAAATGTTGTTAACCCAAAGTTTATAATATCAAATGAGATTTTAAATTATTATATTATCATGATATTATGATATATTAATATATCTTAATATGATATATACATTTAAATGTCGTTACAACGATAATCGTTACATATATGTCTCGTTTCGAAATCCTTAAGTTAGTAGTCCTGTTTTTACTTATGTAGTTCATTGTTAATACACTTAATGATATATTTAATTATCATATTATCATGTTATATATAATATAACAATGTATTAATATGCTTCATATATATTTAGTAATACGTGGTTATAACGATAATCGTTATATGTATCGTTTCGAGTTTCATACGTCAATAGTCTCTTTTTAAGTATATAACTTATTGTTACTATTTTTAATGAGATACTTGATGATCATTATATCATGTTAAACATATATATTTATTCATTTATGTATCATCATGTCATATACAACTTATAGCGTTCGTGAATCATTGGTCAAACTGGGTAATCAGACGTTTACAAAATTTCCATTTCAATTAACCAAGTCTTAACAAGTTTGATTACTTAACATGTTGGAAACATTTAATCATATAAATATAGTTTTCATTAAACATATAATCATAGAAAGGTTTGGAAAAGTTCGGGTCACTACAGTACCTACCCGTTAAATAAATTTCGTCCCGAAATTTTAAGCGATTGGAGGTGTTGGCTCATCTTCTGGAAATAAGTGCGGGTACTTCTTCTTCATCTGATCTTCTCATTCCCAGGTGAACTCGGGTCCTCTACGAGCATTCCATCGAACCTTAACAATCGGTATCTTGTTTTGTTTAAGTCTCTTAACCTCACGATCCATTATTTCAACGGGTTCTTCAATGAATTGAAGTTTTTCATTGATTTGGATTTCGTCCAACGGAATAGTGAGATCTTCTTTAGCAAAACATTTCTTCACATTCGAGACGTTGAAAGTGTTATGTACAGCCGCGAGTTGTTGAGGTAACTCAAGTCGGTAAGCTACTGGTCCGACACGATCAATAATCTTGAATGGTCCAATATACCTTGGATTTAATTTCCCTCGTTTGCCAAATCGAACAACACCTTTCCAAGGTGCAACCTTAAGCATGACCATCTCTCCAATTTCAAATTCTATATCTTTTCTTTTAATGTCGGCGTAGCACTTTTGTCGACTTTGGGCGGTTTTCAACCGTTGTTGAATTTGGATGATCTTCTCAGTAGTTTCTTGTATTATCTCTGGACCCGTAATCTGTCTATCCCCCACTTCACTCCAACAAATTGGAGACCTGCACTTTCTACCATAAAGTGCTTCAAACGGAGCCATCTCAATGCTTGAATGATAGCTATTGTTGTAGGAAAATTCTGCTAACGGTAGATGTCGATCCCAACTATTTCCGAAATCAATAACACATGCTCGTAGCATGTCTTCAAGCGTTTGTATCGTCCTTTCACTCTGCCCATCAGTTTGTGGATGATAGGCAGTACTCATGTCTAGATGAGTTCCTAATGCTTGCTGTAATGTCTGCCAGAATCTTGAAATAAATCTGCCATCCCTATCAGAGATAATAGAGATTGGTATTCCATGTCTGGAGACGACTTCCTTCAAATACAGCCGTGCTAACTTCTCCATCTTGTCATCTTCTCTTATTGGCAGGAAGTGTGCTGATTTGGTGAGACGATCAACTATTACCCAAATAGTATCAAAACCACTTGCAGTCCTTGGCAATTTAGTGATGAAATCCATGGTAATGTTTTCCCATTTCCATTCTGGGATTTCGGGTTGTTGAAGTAGACCTGATGGTTTCTGATGCTCAGCTTTGACCTTAAAACACGTCAAACATTCTCCTACGTATTTAGCAACATCGGCTTTCATACCCGGCCACCAAAAATGTTTCTTGAGATCCTTGTACATCTTTCCCGTTCCAGGATGTATTGAGTATCTGGTTTTATGAGCTTCTCTAAGTACCATTTCTCTCATATCTCCAAATTTTGGTACCCAAATCCTTTCAGCCCTATACCGGGTTCCGTCTTCCCGAATATTAAGATGCTTCTCCGATCCTTTGGGTATTTCATCCTTTAAATTTCCCTCTTTTAAAACTCCTTGTTGCGCCTCCTTTATTTGAGTAGTAAGGTTATTGTGAATCATTATATTCATAGATTTTACTCGAATGGGTTCTCTATCCTTTCTACTCAAGGCGTCGGCTACCACATTTGCCTTCCCAGGGTGGTAACGAATCTCAAAGTCGTAATCATTCAACAATTCAATCCACCTACGCTGCCTCATGTTCAGTTGTTTCTGATTAAATATGTGTTGAAGACTTTTGTGGTCGGTATATATAATACTTTTGACCCCATATAAGTAGTGCCTCCAAGTCTTTAATGCAAAAACAACTGCGCCTAATTCCAAATCATGCGTCGTATAATTTTGTTCGTGAATCTTCAATTGTCTAGACACATAAGCAATCACCTTTGTTCGTTGCATTAATACACAACCGAGACCTTGCTTTGATGCGTCACAATAATCACAAAATCATCATTCCTTTCAGGCAATGACAATATAGGTGCCGTAGTTAGCTTTTTCTTCAATAACTGAAACGCTTTCTCTTGTTCATCCTTCCATTCAAATTTCTTCCCTTTATGCATTAATGCAGTCAAGGGTTTTGCTATTCTGGAAAAGTCTTGGATGAACCTTCTGTAGTAACCAGCTAGTCCTAAACAGAAAAGGTATTGAACTTGATTAAGTTATGGTTGGAATAGATTTGTTACTAATTTTCACGTAGTTAAAATGAGTAGTTTTTACCAATTTTGTTTTGCTCGCCATTTCTTCGTTTCTAATCCGTTTTGAGTGATTTAAGCGGCCACGGTTTCGTATTGAACTTGACTTTATGAAACTAAACAGAAAAGGTATAGGTTTATAGTCGGAAATACAAGTTACAAGTCGTTTTAGAAAGAGGTAGTCATTTTCGTCGAAAGAACGACATCTTGATGACTGTTTTGAAAAACATACTTTCACTTTGAGTTTAACCATGATTTTTGGATATGGTTTCATGTTCATAAGAAAAATCATGTTCCCAGAAGTATAGCTTTTAAATCAAAGTTTTTCATAGTTTTTAATTATCCAAACCAAAACAGCCCCCGGTTGTAACTACGACGGCGTAAATCCGGTTTTATGGTGTTTATCGTGTTTCCGGGTTTTAAATCATTAAGTTAGCATATCATATAGATATAGATAATGTGTATAGTTGATTTTAAAAGTGTAGTTAGAAGGATTAACTTTATTTGCGAACAAGTTTAGAATTAACTAAACTATGTTCTAGTGATTACTAGTTTACCACTTCGAATATGATAGCTTTTTATGTATGAATCGAATGATGTTATGAACATCATTACTACCTTAAGTTCCTTGGATAAACCTACTGGAAAATAGAAAAATGGATCTAGCTTCAATGGATCCTTGGATGGCTCGAAGTTCTTGAAGCAGGATCATGACAAGAAAACAAGTTCAAGTAAGATCATCACTTAAAATAAGATTGTTATAGTTATAGAAATTGAACCAAAGTTTGAATATGATTATTACCTTGTATTAGAATGATAACCTACTGTAAGAAACAAAGATTTCTTGAGGTTGGATGATCACTTTACAAGATTGGAAGTGAGCTAGCAAACTTGAAAGTATTCTTGATTTTATGTAACTAGAACTTGTAGAATTTATGAAGAACACTTAGAACTTGAAGTTAGAACTTGAGAGAGATCAATTAGATGAAGAAAATTGAAGAATGAAAGTGTTTTTAAGTGTTTTTGGTCGTTGGTGTATGGATTAGATATAAAAAATATGTAATTTTGTTTTCATGTAAATAAGTCATGAATGATTACTAATATTTTTGTAATTTTATGAGATATTTCATGCTAGTTGCCAAATGATGGTTCCCAAATGTGTTAGGTGACTCACATGGGCTGCTAATAGCTGATCATTGGAGTGTATATACCAATAGTACATACATCTAAAAGCTGTGTATTGTACGAGTACGAATACGGGTGCATACGAGTAGAATTGTTGATGAAACTGAACGAGGATGTAATTGTAAGCATTTTTGTTAAGTAGAAGTATTTTGATAAGTGTATTTAAGTCTTTCAAAAGTGTATGAATACATATTAAAACACTACATGTATATACATTTTAACTGAGTCGTTAAGTCATCGTTAGTCGTTACATGTAAGTGTTGTTTTGAGACCTTTAGGTTAACGATCTTGTTAAATGTTGTTAACCCAAAGTTTATAATATCAAATGAGATTTTAAATTATTATATTATCATGATATTATGATATATTAATATATCTTAATATGATATATACATTTAAATATCGTTACAACGATAATCGTTACATATATGTCTCGTTTCGAAATCCTTAAGTTAGTAGTCCTGTTTTTACTTATGTAGTTCATTGTTAATACACTTAATGATATATTTAATTATAATATTATCATGTTATATATAATATAACAATGTATTAATATGCTTCATATATATTTAGTAAGACGTGGTTGTAACGATAATCGTTATATGTATCGTTTCGAGTTTCATACGTCAATAGTCTCTTTTTAAGTATATAACTTATTGTTACTATTTTTAATGAGATACTTGATGATCATTATATCATGTTAAACATATATATTTATTCATTTATGTATCATCATGTCATATACAACTTATAGCGTTCGTGAATCATTGGTCAAACTGGGTAATCAGACGTTTACAAAATTTCCGTTTCAATTAACCAAGTCTTAACAAGTTTGATTACTTAACATGTTGGAAACATTTAATCATGTAAATATAGTTTTCATTAAACATATAATCATAGAAAGGTTCGGAAAAGTTCGGGTCACTACACCAACGCACCGTGTGCCTGCCGAAGAGTGAATAACACTCGCCACACAACACGCACACAAAAGAGATCGACAAAAAGCAAATCCTTACGAATAACACTTACCACTTTACACCAAGTGGCAGTCAAAGAGTGAACCTTCACAATCGAATATCACTCGTCACATATCATGTGGCCAACGAAGAGTGAATTCTTTCGCCCGGTGTCACTCGCCACTTCACCTACAAGCAAACAACTTATATACATGAACATATAAATACTCCACTCACCTTGGAGACCACGTGATTCACTAGTGTGCGAAATCACCGCCATCACGACCGAGCAAGGAACTACCTATATTACAGATAGACATAATACACACATAAATACCAATTCTATAAAAGAGAATCCGACACACATCCCTTAGCTGATGGATCACACATTTCTCATCAAACTCGCCATTTAACACCCAATGAGCATAAATCTAGTACCACGTCGGGTGGTAATTTAACGCACACTAAACGTTACAACTTAGCTCAAATTGTACTCGACCTCAAAATTGACCAAACCTAGGTCTCGACTCATATTCACTAGCTTAGCAAAAAAAAAAAAAAAAAAAACACAACTCATTATCACTACGAGTGATAATTCAACTCACACTAGTAAGCACACTAGTTGGACACCAAGAAAGCCCCAAATTTCCCCTAAGTGCAAAAGTGACCCATTTGCACTTAATGACTCTAAATCAAGCCAAAACAACCCAAAATCACTAATGGCTAGTGATTAGGAACCAATTTACCAATCTACAACATAAACCAAGTACTTAAGTACTTAACCCACCAACACACGTGACAAACACTAGTTTTGACCCAAATCAAAGTCAACACCCAATTTTACTCACAACATGCTCTTATGAGCATTTACACACCAAAACACAAGTTGTCTAGTGACTAACACCCAAACTCAAGACCAATTTTCCCCAAATTTCGTCACCCAAACCCTAGATTACAACACTAGGGTTTACACACCCAAACTTACACCAAACCCCTTCCCCCCCTCTCAATTTCAAAGGAAATAGGGTTTAATAGTGTAACGACCCGACTTTTTTGACTTGCTTTTGTGCTTTATGCTTTCACGAAACTGCGTATTTGTGCGTACTGAGGTATATTATATTCTGGGATCTTACTACATGTTGATTGCTTTCGTTTGTATATTAAAACGTGTTATTAAGTACGTAGGTTACTTAACTTGATTCCCGAATGCTTTTATGACCGTTAGTGTCACTTGACGTTGAGAACGAGCTATGTTTGTCGGTACACGTTTAACTTTGGTCATAATCGGAATATTATGACTACGAAACACTGATTGTTATTTTCTAATAACAATTACTTGGATTTTTGGATGCTTAATTACGCTTAGTAATTTACTTATGCTTACTAGTTAGTCTTGTTGGACTTTCTACCTTGTTGAACTTTAGCCCACCCTACTCTAGCTAGTGGACTATTTAATTAGCCCAATTATTAATGGATTATGACCTATTTATATGTAAGACAAATGCCCATTTATAAGAGCCAACATACTAGCATTTTTGTTAACCATTATCACTAATGTTGCATGGGATCCCAACATAAGCACCAACTTTAGACCACCACTAATCAAAAAGCAAAAAGGTGTCCCCCTTATCCCCTCATAACCTACGGCCACCACCACCATAATCCCCTATAAATACCAAGCTATTTCCTACCATTTTACACTTGATATCATTCACAATTTACACACACTTACTCTCTTATTTTCTCTCTAGTCTTTCTCACTCTAAAAAGTGTAAGTTTTGAATTTTCTTTCTCTTCTTCTTCTTCTCCTAGCCACGACATCATCATCATCATGTGAAGATCAAGCTTTTTAGCTTCTTGATCTTGTTATATCTTGTAGATTCAAACTTTGATTTGAATCCTTCAAGAACATGGAAGATTCAAGCTTTCTAGCTTTGAATCTTCACTTACTTTTTTAGATCTAAGTTTTCTAGCTTATGATCTCTTTATTTTGTTATAAAGATCAAAACTTATGTTTATGATCTTCATGTAACTTGAAGATCTAGCTTCATGCTTCAAGGATCTTCAAGAACAATCAAGATTCAAGCTTTCTAGCTTTGAATCTTCATTACTTTTGTTGGATCTAAGTTTTCTAACTTATGATCTCTTTATTTTGTTATAAAGATCAAAACTTGTGTTTATGGTCTTCATGAAACTTGAAGATCTAGCTTTATGCATTCAAGATCTTCAAGAACATCAAAGATTCAAGCTTTCTAGTTTTGTAATCTCATAACTTTTGTGAAAAGGATCCAAGCTCTCTAGCTTAGGGTTCCATTACTTTGTTTGATCAAATTTATATCTTGTTTGTTTGATTGAATGAAAGTTTGTAGCTTTTATTGTATATAGAATTTGTGTTTGTGTTAAGACTAAGAATATGATGTAACCATGGTTCATCATCCTTCTAAAACTCTCAAGTGAGTTATATTCTTACTTAGTCTTAACATTTTACGTGTTGATGGTTGAAATTTGGTCAAAGTGATGCTAACACATTAATGAGTTGTACACTTGAAGCTACAAGCATTAAGGATGAGAACCGTGATGAGCATCAAGCACCAAGAAACCCACCGGAGCACTCGTTTACTATTTTTCGGGGTCTGATCAGACTCCTGGACTTCTGGAAAAGTTGATTTTTAGATTGTTCATTTAGAGTAGATGATTTTTCATTTACGACTTACCTAAATCCGATATACGGTTTAGGATTTATAGCCTTCCGAAAATCACTACGCCTTTGTAACGTCGTGCTGAAAATTCTGACCTACTCACGCTTGCACCGTCACCACGGTCAAACAACATCGAGTTAGGATCTGAAAATTTGGACAGCGGTTAGAGGACTCACATACGGATCCTTGGCCACTGACTACGCGTCTTTTCGATTTGTATAGAGGTCGTAACAGCTGTCCAAAGTCAGCCTATTGTTTCGATCTCTATTCTTGTTAAACTTACTTTATCTTTTACGAACGATGATGTTTATGATGATGATGATGATGACACTTAAGACTTAATTTATTTATTTTTTAATCTTTGGGGACAATATACTGACTTAGTGACCTTTGACTTAGGTTGACGACCTTTTGGACTGATAATACTAAAAACGAACATATATTTCATAGCAATATCCTTCAAGAAAGACAAGCTTTTAGTTGCAATTTTTCTATTTACAAGTGATATTCGTTTAAATAATAAAAGGTGAAGACAAAAGACAGATTCAACGATTTGAAGACGCAAATGACCAAAAAGCTCAAATGTACAAGATACAATCCAAGTGGTTCAATTTATTGATGAGAAACGTCTAAAAATGACAAGAGTACAAGTCGCGAAACGCAAAGTACAAGATATCTAAGCGTACGAAAGGACGTTCAAAAATCCGGAACCGAGACCTGAACCAACTATCAACACGCGACGCAAGGGACCTAAAATTACAAGTCAACTATGCACAAGAATATAATATAATATATATATAATTATATAAAATTATATATATTATATTATATATTATATTTAATACAAGCAGCCCACGTTTTAATCAATTTATGACCAGGAATTGGCGGCCATGCGATCGCATGGCCTGCATGAGTTAAACCCATGCGATTGTAGAGACTCGTCCTAATCCATCCGGACGAAGTCCATATCGATTATAAATGATTCACAACAGTTGATTACATCGCGAGGTACTTGACCTCTATATGATACATTTTACGAACATTGCATTCGTTTTTGAAAAGACAATCTTTCATTTCATCGAAAGTTGACAACATGCATACCATTTCGTAATATATATGACTATAATTGACTTAATAATAATCTTGATTAACTCAACGACTCGAATGAAACGTCTTTTGAAATATGTCACGAATGACTCCAATTAATATCTCTAAATTGAGCAAATGTACAGCGTAAGATTTCTTTCGTACCTGAGAATAAACATGCTTTAAAGTGTCAACTAAAAGGTTGGTGAGTTCATTAGTTTAACATAAATAATCATTTCATAATTTTAATAGACCACAAGATTTCATATTTCAATTTCTCATAAACATACGTCCCATGCATAGAGACAAAAATATCATTCATATAGATTGAACACCTGGTAACCGACATTCACAATATGCATATAAGAATATCCCCATCATTCCGGGATCCTCCTTCGGACATGATATAAATTTCGAAGTACTAAAGCATCCGGTACTTTGGATGGGGCTTGTTGGGCCCGATAGATATATCTTTAGAGTTCGCGTCAATTAGGGTGCCTGTTTCCTAATTCTTAGATTACCAGACTAAAAAGGGGCATATTTGGTTTAATAATCCAACCATAGAATATAGTTTCGATCACTTGTGTCTATTTCGTAAAGCATTTATAAAAGCAGCGCATGTATTCTCAGTCCCAAAAATATATATTGCAAAAGCATTTAAAAATGGAGCAAATGAAACTCACAGTACTGTATTTTGTAGTAAAAATACATATGACGACATTGGACAATTGAACAATGCAGGGTTTGCCTCGGATTCACGAACCTATATCATTTGTGTACTTATTAATATACATATTTGTAATCGAACAGTTTATATATTATTATTAATGATAAGATTTTTATATCAATAACTTATTTACTTCATTATATTATCATTTTATATATTTTTAAGTAAAAGTATAATTTTTGTTATGTTATATGAAATAAATATATTTATATTATTCGTTTGTTAAAACGGTAATTTAGTAATTCAAAATAATATTTAAGATGGTAAAATAATTATAATACCGATATTGATAATAATGATAATAGTATTGATAATTCTATTAACGATAACGTTAATGATAGTTTTTAATAAAAAAACTCATAATAATGATAATAATAATGATTATATAGTTGTAAAGACAAAAAAATAACAGGTTTTGTAAAAATGATAATAATTTTTAATATTACAATACTAATAATGATAATCATTTTATTAATACCTTTATTAATAATAATAATAGTACTAAAAATGATACTAATACAATATTAGGGATAATAATAATAGTGATAATAATAATGATACTATCAATTGTAATTATATTGATATTACTACTATTAAAATGATAATATTAATAAATTGTAGTATGTTAATAAATCATAACAACTAACTTGACAATAATAATAATAATAATAATAATAATAATAATAATAATATTCAATTTTGTATTTACTCATAATAATACTAGCAGTGATAATTAATACTTGCAGTTGAAATAATAATAGCAACATTACTAATAATTAAGATAATAAATATAATTAATATTAACAATAAATAATAATAATAAAAATAATAATTAGAAAATAAAATATAAAAGTATACCCTTTAATAAGTCATTCTAAAATAAAATGCTCCGAACCGGCCTCGAACCCGAGACCTCCCGTATACTTCTTAACACCTCGACCAGTGGGCTATTGCCCATTTTTCAGTTTTAAGAGCCCTTTTAATTTATATAAACCGAAATCATTTATTTCCTATCTTCTTCACTTGTCCAATTCGACCAGAGATCGATTCAACCACAATCATAATCTATGGAATTTGTTTTTAGATTTAAAATTATAAACAGAACCTTTACACGATTGCTGAAACCTTTTAAAACAAATGAAGAACAAAAAAAACAGAAGTTGAAACAGATACTGTAAAGTTCGTATGAACTTGGAATCGAATACGAAATTTTTGGAAGTTTCAGCTCAAGATTTCTAAATGAAGTAAGTTCTAAATCATAGTTAGAAACTGTCCGGATCCTTAATTGAACCTATAACATCAAAACGATTTCGAATTTAACGAAGAACAGATTCGTTGACTTTTTTAAAATTTACCTTTGACTTCAAAATTCATATTTGATTCTGAAAATTAATGCTTGATATTTTTTAGATAGTTTGAAAGGACTATTCCTAACATCTCTGCACTTCCAATTTTTGAAATTGATTGAATAATCGAATTGTTTGGAAAATGATACCACGAACAGGAGTGTTGACTGTTTTTATGAATTTTATGTTTAATTTCTCAATAAAAGGAGACTACAAGTGGTTATACTTGATAAAGGTTATGAATAATCGAATGAGTGATTTCAACACTGCCCACTTGATTATTTTACAGCTATAAAGGTCGACAATTTGTTCATCAGTACAACAGAAAATATAAAAAAAAACAAACACAGACATCGACCATTAACAAGATTTGTTTGCTAATGAAATATATGGAATCAATTCGTACTGGATTAGATTAAGACAGATAACAAATTAGAGACAAAATCAAAAGTCATCAACAACTAGATCGTTAGAGGAACAGAAAACTGAATATATATATATCTGTATTTATATTTTTGTATAAGTATTTGTATATATATATTAATTCATATATATATCCGTAATTTATATGTATATCTATATTTGTATACGCATTTGCATACATAAATCTACTATTTTGTATATGTATATGTATTTATATGTATCTGTGTTTATATAACTTTTTATATATGTATATATATCAATTTCTTAAATTTTGATATTTAATAAGTATAAATATATTAAGGTTATTAATAACACTAATAATAATATCATTAATAATATTATTAATAAAGAGCCTAGTATTAATAGATGACAAATAATAATATTATTATTAACAATAATGATAATTTTAATAAGTTTAATTACTAATAAGGATAATAATAATAAAAATGATAATAATAATCTTATTAGTTTTATTAATGAAAATAGTAATATTAATAATAATATGATAACTTATACATATCAAATTTTTATATATATTAAAAATAATAATATTAATATTACAGTTATTGATATTAACAATAATAAAGGTAATGATAATAGTATTAATGTAACAATTATTTTCAACCTTACAATTAAATTTGTTATGATACCATTTATTATTTATGTAATATTTTAAGATGACATTTATCGAATAGTTAATATTTATATATTTTATATATATATTTAATAGGATCGTATATAGATTCATAAATATATATATATATATATATATATATATATATATATATAACAGTAACTTTAGTTATCCTTCATTATATTTAAGCACATAATAGTTTAGTCTATAATATATAATTATTTCTATATATATATTTCTATTTACGATTAATGGTTCGTGAATCGTCGGAACTAGTCAATGGGTAATTGATTACATGAATAAAATTTCAAAATTTTTGAGACTCAACAGTACTGACTTTGCTTATCGTGTCAAAATTATTTAAAGATTAAGTTTAAATTTGGTCGGAATTTCCCGGGTCGTCACAGTACCTACCCGTTAAAGAAATTTCGTCCCGAAATTTGAGTGAGGTGGTCATGGCTAACAATAAAAATGTTTTTCATGATGAATCTGAGTTGTTAAATAGAGTTTTATCACTATGAAATAATATAGATAAAACAATTTGATTACACAAAGCGTACGAATGAAGCTATCACTAAAGAATGAAATGAGAAATAAAGATTTGTTTTAACTTTTGACGTAGTCAGGTTTGAATTTAGAAAATAAGGTGCGTCTTAACTTTTGACGTAGAGGGTTGAATTCCGGAATTCAAAGGATTTAAAAAAAATCTTCGAAATCTAAAAGATTTGATTCTTCGGTGAATAAAGAAATTAGGATCTCTTTAATTAAATGCGATCATCTGCCTCGATTACTCTGTCTGATATTTCCATTATAAATTAAACTCTTCCGTTCCATTAATCTCATCATTCATATACTTTCTTTCTTAGTTCATACATCCAAAAGATTGTGGAAATGCTTAATCCCGTTCTAATCCTTGATATTTTCCTAATTATCATTTCTGTCATCCTTCTTTTCGATCTTCCTCCAGAAGAATCTGTTTACTTCTACTATTACCTTGGGGTGATACTATTCTTAATTATACCGTGTCTTTATATTTCTATTCGTATTAATATCCATGGTTTGTAACCTCCGTGTTGTTATTGGGCTTTATATTTTCTCTTATATTTTGGAGCTCTTTGCCTTTTTATTATCTTCTCAACCTCTAGTAAAGCGAGTAACGGTCCAGAATTCGTAAGTATGGAATTTCGAATAAACATCATGTTCTAAATAAGAAAAAAATTGTATTAGCACAATTTGATTTGTCAGATTACCAGAATCACTGAGAATAGAACTATCAAGAATATACTTTCTTGATATGTTCAAAAGTTAAGCATAATGAAAGAGTTATGTAACATGGCACATGATGACGTTATGATCTGTGAATCATCACATTCCATTAGAAACTCAGCATGACTTACTGTAATATAATCACGTTGATCAAGTGTCATTATATTATACTAACCCATGAATCAGTTCCCAACATTACTTCAATAACATTCATATTTTAAGCTCGAAAGTTTACAGAATATAGAAACTAACAGTTTCTATATGATGTAACACTGATAGCACAAAGAGATTAATGATTTCAGATAAGAATAGTTATGAAAATATCTTCAGAAATATGGAGGATATTTATAATGAAAGATACGATGATATCTTGGAATTTTCTAATATCGAAGGATGGTGAAGAAAATTTGTCCGCAAGAGTTTGGAGTCAGAAGCAAGGTATTCGCTAAAGATTTCATCAGAAACAGAATCATCAAAATTCTTAATGTACAAGTTTAGTCCTTGTGATTTGTTCAGAGACTCCTTCGTAGTTTGCTCAATCAGTTTTTCATTTTCAAACTTTTCTGAGCTTTTCCAACATACAATTCTTTATCATCAACTTTTGGCTGTTGAGGTCGTTTACAGTTTTTGTTGCTTCATTCAACTTTTCAAAATTCAGAGTATTAATTCGTAGACTGGGTGCTTTTCAGAATTTCAGAATGGAAGATCATAGTTCTAAGAGATAAATGTTATATGGATATGAAAGGATCCGTTCATATACATTATAAACGATTCACAATAGTTGATTACATCGCGAGGTATTTGACCTCTATATGATACGTTTTACAAACATTGCATTCGTTTTTAAAAGACAAACTTTCTTTACATCAAAAATTGACGGCATGCATACCATTTCATATTACATCCAACTATAATTGACTTAATATTAATCTTGATGAACTCAACACTCGAATGCAACGTCTTTCAAAGTATGTCATGAATGACTCCAGGTAATATCCTTAAAATGAGCTAATGCACAGCGGAAGATTTCTTTAATACCTGAGAATAAACATGCTTAAAAGTTTCAACCAAAAGGTTGGTGAGTTCATTGGTTTATCATATCAATCATTTCAATATATTAATAGACCACAAGATTTCCGTTTATAAATATATGTACACTCGCAAGTGTATAAAAGTATTCTATAAGTTGTAGGCATCCGGTAACAAGCCTTAACGTTCATGTTTTACCCTATGAAGTACACCAGATCAGGTGTGTTTAATATAACCTCGAAGTACTAAAGCATCCCATAGTCAGGATGGGGTTTGTCAGGCCCAATAGATCTATCTTTAGGATTCGCGCCTACCGTACATAGACAAGTAGTTTAATGTTACCAAGCTAAGGGTATATTTCTGGTTTAAACCCACGTAGAATTAGTTTTAGTACTTGCGTCTATTTCGTAAAACATTTATAAAACAGCGCATGTATTCTCAGCCCAAAAATATATATTGCAAAAGCAATTAAAAAGGGAGCAAATGAAACTCACAATACTGTATTTCGTAGCAATTATGTATATGACGGCACTGAACAAGTGCAGGGTTTGTCTCGGATTCATGAACCTATATTAAGTATATATATATCTATATGTTGGTCAATATCTGTCTAACAATTTAGGTCAGGTCGTAGTGTATCACAATCCTAATGCTCGAGACCGACATGCAAAAGTCAACAAAAGTCAACTTGACCCAAAATGACTTCCAAAATCTATACATGTTTATTATATAACTTATATATAGTCGTTTTATATATTTAAATATATTTATCAGATCTTATTATACTAAATAATACAAGTCATTTATTAATAAATAAAAATTTATATTTAAATTCATATATGATAAAAATATACTTTTATATACCTCAAGTAATAAAATTTATAAAATTCACTTAATATCATAAAAATATAGTGGTATGTATTATTAATGTAATTATATTACGTGTGGTAAAAATAACTTTGTACGCATATTTATTTGATTAAATAATATTGATAATAATAATAATGATAAAAATAATAAAATGATAGTTTCAATAAAAATATTAATTTTTAGTAATAAAAATAATTTTAGTAATAACATCAACTGATAACAATTATAATAATCGTTTTAATAATAATATTAAAATTAATAATAATTCAGTTGACCATATCTTTTAATCCGTTCATCGAACCCACACGATTTCTAAATGAAAAGTTATTAATTTTTCTTTAGCTTTTCAACGACATGCATATCATATACCTTATCTCAGTAGCATATGTATCAAATTCGTGATTTATCATAAAATATTTATCGACGAAACTAAGCATACAAACATGCATAATCATATATACTCGAGCACTAGTCAGGGATACACTATTAATATATAAAAGATAAGATATGAATGCTCACGTATCAATATTGTGATTCAATATTGCAGGAAAGTACGTAGACGCAACGAAAATGATAAAAGTTAGGTTGACCTCACGAGCAATACCCTCGAACAATATCCATAACCTCCATAGCTATAACCCATAATTTCCTTAGCTCTATCCCGTTTGAAAACTTATTTTGAAATCGTCTAAATATAACTCCGTCGTAGTATTTTATGTATACTAATAATATCTTGAAATAATACTAAGTAAATATATATATGTAATTCGATTGAGAGAGTTTAGAGAAATATATTTTCAAGTTTCTATGAAATAATAAAACCTATTGAATTCTATTTATAATAGATTTTTAAATTATTAAAGTGAATTATTAAAGTATGAATTATTAAAGTGAATTATTAAAGTATGAATTATTAAAGTGAATTATTAAAGTATGAATTATTAAAGTGAATTATTAAAGTGAATTATTAAAGTTAAAGTAAAGTAAAAGTAAAGTAAAAGTAAAGTAAAGGTAAAGTTAAAGTATAGTAAAAGTATAAAACTATGTATGTATAATACGCGTATAAATATATTTAATATTAATTTAAATCGTTATATCATAAAACATTTTAGAAAAGTAGAATTATATATATTCATAATAGGTTTCAAGTTTTTAAATTACAGTCTGTTGGTGAAGCATGAGATAAAATCCAAAGGTTTAATAAACGTATGAAATCATCTTAATGAAAAATGTCGAGTTACTTAACTTGTCGATATCCAACATCTAAGTTATTTACAGTAAACGTTCTTACTTATAGATCACTTTACCATTTTCCGAATATTGTCAAAAAGAATAGATTTCTTAAATCACAGTGGACCTCATAACATTGGCCCGTAATCATATCATAATGTATCTGATAATTCAATCATTTGATATTATCTCTTAATTCTGTCGATAAATATATCGAAACAAATACGTTCATGTAAAGTATCATATATATCAAATACTTTGTTAATGTTTTCAGTTATTATATATTATATATACATATCTATATACACATAATTGTTCGTGAATCGTCAAACACGGTCAAAGGGTAATTGATTACATGAATGTAGTTCCAAACTTTTTGAGATTCAACATTACAAATTCTGCTTATCGTGTCGGAAACATATAAAGGTTAGGTTTAAATTTGGTCGGAAATTTCCGGGTCGTCACAGGATACATATAACTGTTGATGTGGAAACGTTGCGAGACTCATAATACAAGTTTGCTGATTCCCGATAGTTGGTATGGCAATTCTTATTACAAGATGCAGATGAGTACATGATGAGACTTCAATAGATAAATATAGGGATTTGTCGGAGAGATTTAAGCCAAGGAGCAACGAGGTTGCTGGTACGTCTGCTGGTAATATGATGGAATATCAAAAGTTCCCCGGTAACAACAAAAGAGCACGCATATATATCAAGATTATAATAAGGTTGTTTCGAACAAAAAAAAAATCGAAGTTGACTTGTTGGAGCTGTGACAAAACTGGCTATCTCGAACAGGAGTTGCAAAGTTATTTTCGGTAATAACAACACCAAAGGAGTTAGCACATATACGTGTTAAACATTTACTCAGGTTCCGAGTATTTTCAAGTGCATAACTATATGTATCATTCTTTTCTTCCGTAGATGAAGTGCGGTTGGTTCATTCTCTCGATTGAAGTGGGTTCAAGAATTATGAAATGTTTGAACGCAGATTGTAATCGTCAAGATACAATTGAGGTTTAAGATGAGATCAAGTGGCAACTTGAAGAATTGTTTAGTTTCATATGTTATAATCAATATTTTAATTCATTTTTAATTGTCCAATGTTATTAGTCCACAGTCGATAGTCCACAGTTGACAGTCCAATAATTCATATATAGTTTAATATATAATATTCGAATTAATTAATACGTATCATGACCCGTATACGTCTCAGACTCGATCACAACTCAAACTATATATATTATTGTAGAATCAACCTCAACCCTGTATAGAGAACTTGATCATTACTGCATATAGAGTGTCTATGGTGATTCCAAATAATATATATAGATGCGTCGATATGATATGTCAAAACCTTGTATACGTGTCCCGATATTTAAAGTGTGTAAAATAAATAACAGAAATTAAATAACGATAAATAAAATTGCGAGAATGTAAATTGCGATAATTAAATTGCGATAAATAAAATGTAATCAGTTAGCTAGGAACAATTAGCTAGGAACAGTTAGCGTGGATTCTTAACAAAATTTCTCATAGTTAATTTGTTTGTTTCTAACAAATTTTATTTTGTCAAATGTTTTCTTCATTATGCCACTTGTTGAATTCTGATAAATCAAAATCCAAATATGAAATTGGATGAAAATGGTTATTCTGCGGTGAACGGATTCATATATTTGTGGATGTAAGTAGGATAGCGAATGACTGTTGAATCAGATTCGAAGATTGTACAGTGTAACTTATTAATGTGAAATCTAAATATCCCTCGAGTATTACCTACTCGTTAAAATATTTTCACCATTAACAGTTTGTACGAAAGAATTTTTAATTACAATCTTTATGAAAATATATACATATATATTTTCTTCAGATGTAATCATGGATTTAATGAGTCAATATGATATTAAACTCATTTGATTTACCGTTAGAACAAGAATATATAATCTCTAAAACATTAGAGATTACATAATCGTCATATAGAACGAAGATAAATGATATAGAACGTCATGTAGAACGATGATTATGCTCGAGATATAGGATGAGATGTTGAGGCATGGATTGTTGATGGTACTGGTGTTGTTACTGGTGGTACTGTTAGTGCCGGTGATGTTGCTGAAGCTGGTACATTTTGCACCATATTCTCTAGAGCCACTACTCGAGCGCAAAGCTCATTGACTTCTTCTATTACGCCGGGATGATTTTCGATTCGGATGAGCGGATGAATGAGGTTTAGAATTTTAGATAGAATACAATCATGGCGAGATATTAGGGAAATGAGGGTGAAAATGGTGTTTCGGACTAGTTTACTAGTAAGTGCTTCGGGTTCTTCGTCAAGAGGCAAATTCAGTTGGTGAAAAGAATCGCCTTCTTCGCGTCTCCATTTATTAAGTCGACTACGAACCCATCAGATGAATTGGGGGTGGCTGATTGATGGATTCATTCTGGTGACACCGCTTTCAGAGCTTAGTGAATATCCATATCGGAATAGCTGTCGGAATAACTATCGAAATAGCTTTCGAAATTTGAGGGACTCGAACTGGTTGAGGGATTCATCTCGTACGATCAGATGAAGGATTTTCGATAAGAAATAGATTATAGGATGTAGATTAGTACCCTGCAATACATAATTTAGATATGCATATATAATACTAAAATCTCATAAGTTACGGAGGAATCTACAGAAGTTGTCAGGCAAAGTCTACAGTAACAGATATGCTAAGATATGAATTAGCAGATATGCTAAGATACGAATTTTGTCTATACACTATTCATGCAATCATTGCAGTAAGATGTGTCTAGACTAAGAATGATAAGCAGTTAATTTCCTAAGGATGATAAGCAGATGATTTCTGACTAGAAATGATAAGCAAAACTTTTGACCTGCAAACACGGTCGAAGTCCAGACTCACTAATGCATCTAAACAACTATCAGTTAGACTCACTAATGTAAGACCTGGTTCGCTAAAACCACCGCTCTGATACCAACTGTAGAGACCCGTCCTAATCCATCCGGACGAAGTCCATATCGATTATAAATGATTCACAACAGTTGATTACATCGCGAGGTACTTGACCTATATATGATACATTTTACAAACATTGCATTCGTTTTTGAAAAGACAATCTTTCATTTCATCGAAAGTTGACAACATGCATACCATTTCGTAATATATCTTACTATAATTGACTTAATAATAATCTTGATGAACTCAACGACTCGAATGCAACGTCTTTTGAAATATGTCATGAATGACTCCAAGTAATATCTCTAAGATGAGCAAATGTACAGCGGGAGATTTCTTTCGTACCTGAGAATAAACATGCTTTAAAGTGTCAACCAAAAGGTTGGTGAGTTCATTAGTTTAACATAAATAATCATTTCATAATTTTAATAGACCACAAGATTTCATATTTCAATTTCTCATAAACATACATCCCATGCATAGAGACAAAAATATCATTCATATGGATTGAACACCTGGTAACCGACATTCACAATATGCATATAAGAATATCTCCATCATTCCGGGATCCTCCTTCGGACATGATATAAATTTTGAAGTACTAAAGCATCTGGTACTTTGGATGGGGCTTGTTGGGCCCGATAGATCTATCTTTAGAGTTCGCGTCAATTAGGGTGTCTGTTCCCTAATTCTTAGATTACCAGACTAAAAAGTGGCATATTCGGTTTAATAATCCAACCATAGAATATAGTTTCGATCACTTGTGTCTATTTCGTAAAGCATTTATAAAAGCAGTGCATGTATTCTCAGTCCCAAAAATATATATTGCAAAAGCATTTAAAAATGGAGCAAATGAAACTCACAGTACTGTATTTTGTAGTAAAAATACATATGACGACATTGGACAATTGAACAATGCAGGGTTTGTCTCGGATTTACGAACCTATATCATTTGTGTACTTATTAATATACATATTTGTAATCGAACAGTTTATATATTATTATTAATGATAAGATTTTTATATCAATAACTTATTTACTTCATTATATTATCATTTTATATATTTTTAAGTAAAAGTATAATTTTTGTTATGTTATATGAAATAAATATATTTATATTATTCGTTTGTTAAAACGGTAATTTAGTAATTCAAAATAATATTTAAGATGGTAAAATAATTATAATACCGATATTGATAATAATGATAATAGTATTGATAATTCTATTAACGATAACGTTAATGATAGTTTTTAATAAAAAAACTCATAATAATGATAATAATAATAATTATATAGTTGTAAAGATAACAAAATAACAGGTTTTGTAAAAATGATAATAATTTTTAATATTACAATACTAATAATGATAATTATTTTATTAATACCTTTGTTAATAATAATAATAGTACTAAAAATGATACTAATACAATATTAGGGATAATAATAATAGTGATAATAATAATGATACTATCAATTGTAATTATATTGATATTACTACTATTAAATGATAATATTAATAAATTGTAGTATGTTAATAAATCATAACAACTAACTTGACAACAATAATAATAATAATAATAATAATAATAATAATAATAATAATAATAATAATAATATAATAATAATAATAATAATAATAATAATAATAATAATAATAATAATAATAATAATATTCAATTTTGTATTTACTCATAATAATACTAGTAGTGATAATTAATACTTGCAGTTGAAATAATAATAGCAACATTACTAATAATTAAGATAATAAATATAAATAATATTAACAATAAATAATAATAATAAAAATAATAATTAGAAAATGAAATAGAAAAGTATACCCTTTAATAAGTCATTCTAAAAAAAATGCTCCGAACCGGCCTCGAACCCGAGACCTCCCGTATACTTCTTAACACCTCGACCAATGTGCTATTGCCCATTTTTCACTTTTAAGAGCCCTTTTAATTTATATAAACCAAAATCATTTATTTCCTATCTTCTTTACTTGTCCAATTCGACCAGAGATCGATTCAACCACAATCATAATCTATGGAATTTGTTTTTGGATTTAAAATTATAAACAGAACCTTCACACGATTGCTGAAACCTTTTAAAACAAATGAAGAATGAAAAAAATAGAAGTTGAAACAGATACTGTAAAGTTCGTATGAACTTGGAATCGAATACGAAATTTTTGGAAGTTTCAGCTCAAGATTTCTAAATGAAGTAAGTTCTAAATCATAGTTAGAAACTGTCTGGATCCTTAATTGAACCTATAACATCAAAACGATTTTGAATTTAACGAAGAACAGATTCGTTGATTTTTTTAAAATTTACCTTTGACTTCAAAATTCATAATTGATTCTGAAAATTAATGCTTGATATTTTTCAGATAGTTTGAAAGGACTATTCCTAACATCCCTGCACTTCTAATTTTTGAAATTGATTGAATAATCGAATTGTTTGGAAAATGATACCACGAACAGGGGTGTTGACTATTTTTATGAATTTTATGTTTAATTTCTCAATAAAAGGAGACTACAAGTGGTTATACTTGATAAAGGTTATGAATAATCGAATGAGTGATTTCAACACTGCCCACTTGATTATTTTACAGCTATAAAGGTTGACAATTTGTTCATCAGTACAACAGAAAATATAAAAAAAACAAACACAGACATCGACCCTTAACAAGATTTGTTTGCTAATGAAATATATGGAATCGATTCGTACTGGATTAGATTAAGACAGATAACAAATTAGAGACAAAATCAAAAGTCATCAACAACTAGATCGTAAGAGAAACAGAAAACTGAATATATATATCTGTATTTATATTTTTGTATAAGTATTTGTATATATATATTAATTCATATATATATCCGTAATTTATATGTATATCTATATTTGTATACGCATTTGCATACATAAATCTACTATTTTGTATATGTATATGTATTTATATGTATCTGTGTTTATATAACTTTTTATATATGTATATATATCAATTTCTTAAATTTTGATATTTAATAAGTATAAATATATTAAGGTTATTAATAACACTAATAATAATATCATTAATAATATTATTAATAAAGAGCCTAGTATTAATAGATGACAAATAATAATATTATTATTATTAATAATGATAATTTTAATAAGTTTAATTACTAATAAGGATAATAATAATAAAAATGATAATAATAATCTTATTAGTTTTATTAATGAAAATAGTAATATTAATAATAATATGATAACTTATACATATCAAATTTTTATATATATTAAAAATAATAATATTAATATTACAGTTATTGATATTAACAATAATAAAGGTAATGATAATAGTATTATTGTAACAATTATTTTCAACCTTACAATTAAATTTGTTATGATACCATTTATTATTTATGTAATATTTTAAGATGACATTTACCGAATAGTTAATATTTATATATATATTTAATAGGATCGTATATAGATTCATAAATATATATATATATATATATATATATATATATATATATATATATATATATATATGTATATATATATGTATATATATATATATGTATATATATATATATATATATATATATATATATATATATATATATATATATATATATATATATATATATATATATATATATATATATATATATATATATAACAGTAACTTAAGTTATCCTTCATTATAATTAAGCACATAATAGTTTAGTCTATAATATATAATTATTTATATATATATTTCTATTTACGATTAATGGTTCGTGAATCGTCGGGACTAGTCAATGGATAATTGATTACATGAATCAAAATTTCAAAATTTTCGAGACTCAACAGTACTGACTTTGCTTATCGTGTCAAAATTATTTAAAGATTAAGTTTAAATTTGGTCGGAATTTCCCGGGTCGTCACAGCGATCACATGGGAATGCTGGACAGAAATCTCCTATAAATACCAGCTTCTGTCGAACGAGTTTTACACCATCATCAATCATCAATCTCACTCTCTGTCTATATATTTATATTTATATTTATATTTTATAATTATAATTTTAATATTAAGTTAATAATAATATGGTTATTATAGCGAATGTTTTAAGGTTTGTAAGTCGAAACTCTGTCCGTATAACACTACGCGATAAATACTCATTGTAAGTTATGTTCAACTTTTTTTAAATTAATGTCTCGTAGCTAAGTTATTATTGTGCTTATTTAAGCCGAAGTAATCGTGATGTTGGACTAAATATTAAAGACTGGGTTATTGGGCTTTGGACCATAATTGGGGTTTGGACAAAAGACCGACACTTGTGGAAATTGGACTATAGGCTATTAATGGGCTTTATATTTAATTAACTAAATGTTATGTTGTTAATTTAATATAGAGATTTATAATTTGACGTGTTTATATATAACCACATACGCTTGACTGGGTACGGTGGGCGAGATATTTATAAATACTAATAATTATTAATTTGACCGGACACAGGGATGGATTAATAGTAAATGGACTCATTAAAATAGGGGTGGATTACATTCAAGGGTAATTGGTGTAATTGTTAATAAAGTATTAAGACATTGGATTACACGCAGTCGATAACCTGGTGTAATCATTAACAATGTATTAAGCCCTTATTACAGTTTAAATCCCCAATTAGTTGGAATATTTGACTTCGGGTATAAGGTTAATTTGGCGAAGACCCTCGCACTTTATAATTATGAACGATGGACTATTATGGACAAAACCAGATGGACTTATGAAATAATCCAGGATAAATGACAATCAACCCATGTTAATAAATTAAAATTAAAACGTTAAACATCATGATTACGAAAGTTTAAATAAGCATAATTCCTTTATTTTATATCTCATCTCACTTTTATTTACTGTCATTTTATTTATCATACTTTAAATTATCTCACTTTTATTTATCGTCATTTACTTTACGCTTTAAAATAAGTTATATTTATATTTAATATTTTGCATTAGGTTTTAACTGTGATATAAGACTTAAAATCGACAAACCAGTCATTAAACGATAAAACCCCTTTTATAATTATATATATATATATATATATATATATATATATATATATATATATATATATATATATATATATATATATATATTCAAATCTAGTTGTGAAAAATATTGCGTTAAATTCAGCTGGATCCCTGTGGAACGAACCGAACTTACTAAAAACTACACTACTCTACGATTAGGTACACTGCCTATAAGTGTTGTAGCAAGGTTAGGTATATCCCATTCTATAAATAAATAAATAACTTGTGTAAAATTGTAACGTATTTAATAGTATTTTATGGTAAACTATAATAGTATTTCGTATACACCTCGCACATCATCAAGTATTTTTGGCACCGCTGCCGGGGACAACGTCGAAGCAGGACGCTATTTTAAAAAAAAATTAGTTTTAATCTATTTTTGTAAAAATATAGTAAGTTTTAAACATAAAAATACAAAAATATAATATATATATATATATATATATATATATATATATATATATATATATATATATATATATATATATATATATATATATATATTTAAGTGTCCAAATAAAAAGAAAATATATTTTATATAAAGTATAAAAGTATTTTTTTATTAAGTTCTTAAAAATATAATTTTAAATATTACTTATATATTAATTTTGTAAAAATTATAAATTAAATACATAAAAAAATACAAACGGAACCTGCATATTTTGGCCTGCATCTATCTGAGTCTGCACTCCCATGCGATCACATGAGCTGGAAACGTTAAATCCATGCGAACGCATGGACTGATCTGACACGCCTGATCCTAGTACAGCATTTAATACGGAGTAGTTTTTATTAATTATTATTATTATTGTTTAATCTAATTAGGGTTTTAATTAATTTATTAGTTTTTAAGTATAGTTTTAATTTATAATTAGTAATATTAAGTTTTAATATTATTATTAATTATATAGATTAATACTTTTATAAAATAATAATATAAAAATAATATTTTTATATAAAATTTTATTTTTAATATATCTTTTTATAAATTGTATCTTTTTAATCGTTTAATTCATAATTTGTATATTTATCGTTCGTAATTAGTTTTAAACTTAGTCTTTGCCGTAGTATTTTATATTTCTAGATTTTTAGGCTTTGCCGTAAAATCCCTTAAGTGCTTTTTCTTTAGATTAAGATTTAGACGCTTTATAATTTTGGGACGCAGTTTATAAATTTTAGTACTTTTTAAGTAATTGCCGTTTTCCGTTTAGAATTCCTTTAAACATTAATACCTTTAGACGCAACTTTTTAGTTTTAGTTTTTAGACTTTTAAGTTTTTTTTGTTTTTAGACCTCTTATTTTTCGACGCGCTTTTTCTTTTTCTTTTCTACGCTCTAGTTTTTAGGATTTAGAATTTTCTATAATTTTTGACGAAAAATTATTTTAAGCGGTTAAATTGATAGACATCCAAAATTTTATGGTTCGTAGTAATAGTTGGATTTGTTAGTGGCGAGTTGTGGGCTTCCAATTTAAAGGGTCCTGGCTACCTGCTGCGTCTATTGGCTATTCGAAACGTGGGAAAATCAGAAAAGTCTATTAATTTGATAACTTATATAATTTTTATCTTTATAACTAATAGGATATTCAGTGAATGCACCGAACAAAACATTCACCAACTTTCATACGTTCACCACCTATAACTCGATCAAGACATCTATCCAATATTGTCGCCATTGATTTTTCTTTAGAATCATCATCTAGTCGAACAAGTACTCCAACTCAAATTTTCGATAATCCAATTTTTGAAACCGACTTCACAATTGAGGACCCGGAGGATATTCAAGGACAATTCAGAGATCCTGAACCACTAATCATTCCTCCTGAACCACAAATTACTCTTCCAGAGATTATCGAGGAAGAAACCGTTAAATCAGAATCTTCTAGTGATTCAGATTCAACAAATTCAGATATGAACGAAACGGAACTTCAATGTATGGAAGACCGAATGAGAGCCACACGCACGGGCCAAGGTCATACCATTAATCAACCAGATGTTAATGCGCCAGATTTTGAAATCAAAGGACAAATCCTACACATGATCACTAATCAATGCCAATTTGGTGGTACAGCAAAAGAAGATCTAAACGAGCATTTTCGAACTTTTAGTAGGATTTGTAATCTATTTAAGATCCGAGAAGTTGATGATGAAACTATTTATCTCATGTTGTTTCCCTGGACTTTAAAGGGGGAAGCCAAAGATTGGTTAGAATCGTTACTCGAAGGAGCGATTGATTCATGGGATGTTTTAGTTGAGAAATTTCTTAAAAGATTCTTTCTGGCATCTAAAGCCGTGAGACTTCAAGGAGAAATTGCCACATTCGCACAAAAGCCAAATGAAACGTTTTATGAGGTATGAACAAGGTTCGGAAAAATGTTGAGAGGGTGTCCTCAACACGGTCTAGATACTTATCAAATAGTTCAAATATTTTACAAAGGATTCGACGTCGCTACAAGAAAAGACATCGACACAGCAGCTGGTGGTTTCATTATGAAGAAAACTGCAACCGAAGCTCACAAAATTATTGATAACACAGCATCCCACTCACATGAGTGGCATCAAGAAAAATATATTTTTCGTTCATCTAAAGCGGCTAGAGCCGATTCTAGCCATGACTTTGATTCCATTTCCGCAAAGCTAGATGCTTTCGAGAGACGAATGGAAAAGATGACTCAAGATATTCACGCAATAGGAATTAGTTGTGAGCAGTGTGGAGGACCACATTTGACAAAAGATTGTCTCAGTGTTGAACAAACAATGGAGCAAAGGGAGAATGTTTCATACATGAACCAAAGGCCGGGAAATAATTATCAACCGCCAAGGCCAAACTACAATCGAAATCAAAACATTCCGTACAATCCAAATGCTCAGCAAAACATCCAACAAGGTCCTAGCAATCAATAAGCATCTAACAATACTTACAATCAGCAAAGACCTGGTTATTTTAATAAACCACCACAAACCGATGAGAAAAAGATAAACCTTGACAAAATGATGGCAAAGCTAATAGAATCTCAAAACCAGTTATTTACATCTCAGAAACAAACTAATGAACAAAATGCTCAAGCATTTTGAAATCAACAAGCTTCAATCCAAAATCTGGAACAAGAAGTAAGTAACCTAGCAAGGTTAATTGGAGAAAGAAAATTGGGAAGTCTACCTAGCGATACAAATGCTAACCCCCAGAATAAAACAGCGAAAGTCATTACTATAAGAAGTGGTATTACACTTAAACCACCTGAAATGCCTGTAATTTCTAATGACTCTATTTCTACTACACAGGCACCACATCATGAGCAAGAGAAGGAAACAGAATCGGTAGTTGAAAGGGTAAATGAAGATAACACAATTAAGGCAAAACCTTATGTTAAACCATACCAACCACCACTTCCTTACCCGAGTAAAATGAGAAAAGAAAGACTTGATGTCGAGCAATCCAAATTCTTGGATATGTTTAAACAGATAAATGTAAATCTTCCTTTCATTGATGTAATTTCAGGAATGACAATATATGCTAAATTCCTGAAAGATCTAATCATAAATAGAAAGAAAATGGAAGAACTCTCGGCAGTTACAATGAATGCTAATTGTTCTGCAGTGCTGTTGAATAAGATACCAGAAAAATTATCAGATCCAAGAAGTTTCACAATTCCATGTTTTCTGGGTAGTCTTAGTTCAATAGAAGCATTGGCAGATTTAGGTGCTAGCATAAATTTAATGTCGTATTCATTATACGCTAAACTAGACCTTGGAGAATTGAAACCAACACGAATAAGCATACAACTAGCCGATCGATCAATAAAATATCCTAGAGGGATAATGGAGAACATGCTAGTTAAAGTTGGTACTTTAGTATTTCCAGTAGACTTTGTTATTCTGGACATGGAAGAAGATTCTCGAGTTCCTCTTATATTAGGAAGACCATTCTTAAACACGGCTAAAGCAATAATAGACGTGTTCAGTAAGAAACTGACCCTAAGTATAGAGGATGAGAGTGTTACCTTTTTTGTTGATAGAGCCATGCAACAACTGCAATCTGCAGATGATACATGTTATTATGTTCAAGCCATAGATTCACAAGAAGAATTGTTACAAGAATTTTCAGAATTACAAGGAACAGGAGAATGTTCTTTAGGAGAAGGAACTGAACCAATTGATGAAGCTGAAATGTTAGCTACACTTATGGCTAATGAATACGAATCAACAACAGAAGAACTTCAAGTGTTAAAAGAGGAAGACAGATATCGATACAAATCATCGATATAAGAACCACCGATATTAGAGTTAAAGCCACTTCTAAACCATTTGGAATACGCTTATTTACATGGTGAATCTGAATTACCTGTAATAATCTCGTCTTCTCTTACGAAAAATGAAAAATCTCAACTCATTTCTGTGCTAAAAGCTCATAAACCAGCTATTGCATGGAAGATTCATGACATTAAAGGTATAAGTCCTTCGTATTGCACACATAAAATCCTTATGGAAGAAGGTCATAAAACATATGTGCAACGCCAATGAAGACTAAATCCTAATATGCAAGATGTTGTTAAGAAAGAAATTATTAAACTGCTCGATGCAGGTTTAATTTATCCAATCTCTGATATTGCATGGGTAAGCCCAGTTCAATGCATACCTAAGAAGGGTGGCATCACTGTCATCACAAATGAAAAAGATGAGCTTATTCCTACAAGGACTGTAACAGGATGGCGTGTCTGTATTGATTATAGAAAATTAAATGATGCCACCAGAAAAGATCACTTTCCCTTACCTTTCATTGATCAAATGTTGGAAAGGTTAGCTAGGAACAGTTACTATTGTTTTCTTGACAGTTTCTCTGGATACTTTCAAATTCCAATCGCACCTAAGGACCAAGAGAAAACCACCTTCACGTGCCCTTATGGTACTTTTGCTTACAAACGCATGCCATTTGGACTTTGCAACGCCCCTGCAACCTTTCAAAGGTGCATGATGGCGATTTTTCATGACATGGTAGAAGAATGCATGGAAGTTTTCATGGATGACTTTTCAGTCTTCAGTGATACTTTTGAAACATGTCTAGTTAATCTTGAACGAATGCTTATTAGATGCGAGAAATCAAATCTAGTACTTAATTGGGAGAAATGTCATTTCATGGTTAAAGAAGGCATCGTTCTTGGTCATAAAATTTCGAGAGAAGGAATTGAAGTGGATAGAGCTAAAGTAGATGTAATTGCTAAATTTCCACCTCCCACCAATGTTAGAGGAGTTAGGAGTTTTTTAGGGCATGCCCATTTTTGTCGACGTTTCATAAAAGATTTTTCTAAAATTGCCACTCCTATGAAAAAGCTCCTAGAAAAAGATGCTCCATTCATCTTTTCGGATGAATGTATCAAATATTTTAATATTCTTAAAGAAAAACTCACTAATGCGCTGATCATGATAACTCTAAATTGGAATCTACCATTTGAACTCATGTGCGATACAAGAGATTTTGCAATGGGAGCCGTTTTAGGACAAAGGATTGAAAAATGATTTCAACCTATCTATTACACGAGTAAGATGTTACAAGGAGCATAAACGAAATACACAACTACTGAAAAAGAACTCCTTGCTATTGTCTTTGCTTTTGACAAATTTCGTTCATATCTCGTTCTAGCTAAAACGGCGGTCTATACTGATCATTCTGCTCTTAAATACCTATTTTCGAAACAAGATGCCAAACCATGATTAATCCGTTGGATCTTACTCTTACAGAAATTCGATATTGAAATCAGAGATAAAAAGGGAGCAGAAAATCTCGCCGCTGATCATCTTCCTCGCCTTGAAAATCCTGAATTAGAAGTTCTAAACGAATCAACCATACAAGATAACTTTCCTGATGAATATCTCTTGCAAATCGATTATAGTGAAATTCCATGGTTTGCAGACTTTGTAAACTACTTAGTATGTGGATTCCTTAAAAAAGAGTTGTCGTACCAAAAACGAAAGAAATTCTTTAGTGATATAAAACACTATTTTTGGGAGGATCCACATTTGTTTAAGAGATGTCCCGATGGAATAATACGCCGATGTGTATTCGGAGATAAAGCCAGTTAAATTTTAAACCATTGTCACATAGGACCAACAGGAGGGCATTATGGGCCTCAAATCACGGCAAAGAAGGTCTATGACGCTGGATTCTATTGGCCTTCAATTTTCAAAGACGCGCACCTTCTTTGTAAATCTTGTAATGCATGTCAAAGGGCCGGAAAAATAAGTCAACGTGATGAAATGCCACAAAATGTCATTCAAGTATGTGAAGTATTTGACGTTTGGGGTATTGACTTTATGGGTCCATTTCCAAAATCTCATAATAATCTCTACATTCTCGTTGCCATTGATTATGTATCTAAATGGGCGGAAGCACAAGCTCTCCCAACTAACGATGCACGAGTTGTAGTCAACTTCTTAAAACATCTTTTTGCTAGGCTCGGAACACCGAAAGCTTTAATAAGTGATCGGGGTACTCATTTCTGTAATAATCAACTTGAGAAAGTTCTCAAAAGATATGGAATAACTCATAAAATCTCAACCGCTTATCATCCACAAACAAGTGGACAAGTTGAAAATACCAACCGAGCATTAAAACGTATTCTAGAGAAAACCGTAGGATCAAATCCGAAGGAATGGTCCATAAAATTGGAAGATGCACTTTGGGCTTTTAGAACAGCCTACAAAACTCCAATTGGCACCACACCTTTTAAACTTGTTTACAAAAAAGCATGTCACCTTCTAGTAGAAATTGAGCACAAAGCATTTTGGGCTTTGAAGACATGTAATCTTGATTTTCATGAAGCCGGACGTCTACGGTTAAGCCAACTAAACGAATTAGAAGAATTAAGACATGATGCATATGAAAATTCGTTAATCTATATGGAAAGAACGAAGAAATGGCATGATAAAAGAATCAGAAGTTCAAAAGAATTTAAGGAAGGAGACAGAGTTCTTCTTTTTAATTCACGATTCAAGCTATTTCTTGGAAAATTGAAATCAAGATGGTCTGGACCATTCATAGTTAAAAGAGTTTTCCCATACAGAACAATAGAGTTAATAATTTTAAATGGGATTGAATTTAAAGTTAATGGTCATAGAGTTAAACATTACATATATGGTCCGATGGAAGTTGACAATGAAGTTAATCATAATTTCACCACCAAAGAAAACCCTCAGAACGAAAACATAAATATGTTTTCAAAGACATATGAAAAACCAAAATTGGAAGATGGAGAGGTTTCAAATTAGAGTGATGAAGAAGAATTTCTATATAAACCTCCCATTCTAAGAAAAGGGGTAAAATATGAACAAGAAGTTCAAGTAGAAGTGGAAGAACCAAGAAACGAGCACCCAGAAAAGGTTAACAAACCTACTCCACTTACTAAAGTAGGAGACCCAGGTGAATTTATCATTTCTTGCTTGCTTAATAATGGTGCTATGTATAATGGACTCGCAGATTTAGGGGCAAGTGCGAATATTATGCCTCTTTCCTTATACAAAAAATTAGGTGTGGGTAAATTATGACCAACCAGCATAGGTGTTCAATCATTTGACCTAACCATTAAACACTCGGTTGGAATAGCCAACAATTTACTTGTTAAAGTGGGAAGTTTGACCTTTGTTGCAGATTTCATAGTAATTAATATGGAGGAAGAGCTTGATATTCCTCTAATTTTAGGTCGCCCATTTTTAGCCACCGAGGCGTTCTTTGATGTAAGAGAAGGTAGAATGACACTTAGGGATGGTAACAAATCGGTCACCTTTGTGAACCGAAAGTTTAAATCTCCACCAACCCAAACTGTTGAACCAATAAAAACGCCTAAGTGTGGGGAAGGTGAAGAAACACCTAATGATGACCCGATAACAAAGAACCCCGTTGTTGATACAAAATTAGATGAACCCGTTTTTAACAGTTCAACGAAGAAACTTTATAAATGGATTCAAGATGCTAGGATTAAGGGGAACTTTAAGTTATGTAACCGATTAGTATCCAATTTGTCACCTAAAGAAAAGGCGATGTTAGTTAAATTTGTGAATGTTACAGAGGAAATCAACAAATGGATTGAAGCAAAAGTCAGAGATATGCAAGTTGTTGATGGTCCAATTGAAATTAACAATGAAGTTAATCACAAGTTCGACACCACAGCTAACTAAGTGTGGGGAGATTCGAATCTTTTAAGGATAATATAATGCTGTCTAGATTTAGATTTTCTATTTTCGTGTAGTTCTCGAGAATGGAATCCGAATGGTCTTTCCCTAGCAGACCCTAAAGAACTAGTCTTCTCCCCCCATTCTGAATTTTTATTTTTATTTTTTTAGGTTTTACGAGATGAAGAATTTATTTGATTTGAACCACGATCTACTACTACATGCTATGATTACTAAACGTAATAATAACACCTTCCCGAGTGACCTGGTATCGGTAATAAGAGGCAGATGTGACGAAGTAAGAAAAGAACTCAGGAAAGAACATCATAAGACACATTTTGGTAAAGGAAAATCAAAATTCGCAGCAAAAAGAAGAGCAAGACATCTTGAAAAATGTATTAAATGCGGGAAATGGTCACACAAAGGGAAATGCTCGAACAATCAGACACATTCCAATACCGAGTTCGTTACTCTATGCAGAGAAGGACCGTTCTTATGTTTAGAAGAAAAATTATTGAAAATTCGAGGTTACGCTTATGTAGCAATGGAAAACCAAATCGAACGACTCTCCTATGAGTCGACTAAAGCAGGTCTCTGAGAATTCTATCTCCTAGGTAAGTATGTACAGTTTTTATTTTTATTTTTATTTTTATTGCTTTTAACCTTTTGTTAATAAACGCTGAATCGTTCGCTATAAAGTTTTAAATTGATATTCAATAAAATTAGATATAATAAACCGAAATTATTGATATCATATAAAAATTTAATGCATCATTGCAAAATTTACCATTTATTCATAAGGTATAAATATCTTTAATCAATCAACTCAAAATATTTCAAAATTTTGTCAAGAGTAAAACTAGGTAATATAGCCGAAATTACTTTACCCAAAAGAGGGACGTATATTTTTGTAAATATTTGATTGATTAAAGTGGGATAAAAGACCAAAAAGATTTTTATTTTTATTTTTACCTTGTTTTTAAAATTAATATAAAACTATATTATTTTAAATGTAAAATTGTAAAATTAATGTATATAAAAAATATTAATATTTATATGAAATTTTATGCATTTTAAATTTAAGTTTGGTGTGAATTTAAAAACAAAAATATACTTTATTTCATTAAGTTAAAAATTGATTTGTAAAATGCGTCGTAAGTTAAACACTAGGTCGTTGAACCGAAATTGCTTTACCTGAGGGCGGGACGACAAATTTTGTTATTATTATTTTTAAACTTATTGATTTAAAGAATGCCAAAAATATTAAAAAAACTCAAAAATCTTTGCTTTTAAAACAATCGCTTTGAAATGGAAAATTTTAAATTTTGTAGAGGGACGAACTAGGTAAACATACCGAAACAACCTCAATCTAAAAAGAAACAAAATTTTAAATTAATTAATTAATTATTTTATAAGTTAAAGGTTTTATATATATAAAAAAAAAAAGACGGACCCCATGCGATCGTATGGGGTTTCCACACAAAATCCATATGATCGCATGGCTTAAAAAAGCTGGACAGATTCATAAGATGCACGAGCTGGTTCTCTGTCTTCCACTTTTACACACACAAACACACGAGCATACACACACAAAATCGCCTAAAATCTCCATTTTTTTCACCAAATTCAATCAAATTTCGTGCTACAATCTGCTATAATCATGCGTTTGTTCAGATTGGGGAGTAAAAAGGTAAACATTTCACCCCTAAAACTCTTTAGTTACGAATTTATAGTGATTATGAACAATTTTTACCTAATTTAATTTTAATGATTTCTAGCTTAATTAGAGTTAAATTGTTAGTATATTATGTTTGTATAACCTTGATTGATGCTATTTGTCATGATTTAAAGCCTTAAACTTCAAATTTTTTAGAAATCTAGGGTTAGTGTTCCTGAGAAATTTGGAGCTTTTTGATATAAACAGGTTATGGTCGATTTTTGTTATGAATTATTGCTAAATTAAGTAGTGTAACATGTTTAGGTTGCTAAATGATTCAAACTTTGATCCTAAACATGATTTTTGAGCATCAAAGTGGACTTTTTAAGTCTAAAATTCATGAACTTGATTAATTTGATATGAATGCCATTTGAAACTTGTTTAATTGCTAGTAATGATTATTTTAACATGTTATTTGAGTTGAATGATTATGAACATTGTATACATTTTCATATGTGCTTATTTGAAAAAGTGTAGAATTATTAAATTTATGAAAATGTGTATAGGTTTAATTTAGATTAAACATGTTATTGTAATTATGTTAATTTGTTATTTTGCTCACACTAATGCATATTTGAATGCACAAAATTTTGTGTTTAATGTGTTTTGCAGAGAAATACAGATACTGATGGTGCATCATCTTCTAGAGCTGCTCCAGAGCCACAGCCAGAGATGCAACCTGAGCCACAACAAGAGCAGCAACATTATGCACAACACCTGCCATATTATGAACTGGAACCACAATTTTTTACTGCCTACATACAGTTTCTGCCTCATGAGTTGATATTACACTCAAGAGTTCATGATCAGAAATTACATCCCAATCTCAAATTTGAGCGAAATTGGACAGATTACCCGAAGTACCAACGTAACAAATTTAAACTTTACACCAAAAATGTGGAAGTACCAAGGGTGATAGATTGGAGACCTTTGGAAGAAGTCAACCTAGCTAACTCAGTTAGGCAGTTACTAATCCAAAGGTATGGGAACTCTAGTTTTCCTGATTGGGAACGTTTGTTTACCACTCGTAGGCCTGTATATAAGGAGTGGTGTGTTGAATTAATGAGTACTATAGCATTTAATAAGGATGTATCTATGTTAGAAGATAGGAATTTTCTTAGATTTTTACTTGGAGGTAGGATGTACAAGATGTCCATGATGGACATGGCTAGGGCTTTACAAATTTACACCCCCGCTGATTTGTTATCACCTGATTGTATAGCTTTGATTCATGAAGGTGAGAGGGTAGATAGAGATTTTGACGCTAATGCCATATGGAGGCGTATGTCAAAATTTAATGTGTTTACGCGGGGTGGAAGACACTCCTATTTAGATGTTGACAAGGCAGAGCTTCATGTAATTCATAGGTTTTTAGCGAACTCGATTACACAACGAGGTAGAAACAAGGAGAAAATGACCCTAAACGATTTATTCTACCTTAAGTGCATTCGAAACCCCAGAAGCTTTGTTAACATCCCCTACTGTGTTGGTTATTATTTGTCCAAAATGGTGGAAGGTATACAGGAGGGGGAAATAATAGGAGGTGGAATTTTTGTTACTCTCATTGGAGAGTATTTAGGTGTGGATAGGGAACAAGGGGGTCCGATGGTCGAGATTGAGGAACAAGCCGAGAATATAGGATTGCAGGTTTATCAAGGTGCAAAGGTACTAACTCGAAGACACAATAGGCCAATACCATATCAGGGCACCCATCCACAGGTAGAGAGGGGTTTGGATGAGGAGATGGAGGAAGCAGATGACATTAGGGATGTCATTAGGGATAGTTATACTGATGTTTATCAGCATATAGATGAGGTGGAAATGAATAACCAGGCTAGGCATCGTCAGTATGAGCAGTGGAGAGCCGCAGATGAATACGAGCAATCCAGGCGATGCCAGCATGATAGATGGGCCATCTATCAGCACCAGATCATAAGCCATCTATCATATTAGGTACCACATAACTACATTCCGACTCAACCTGCTTATTATCCACCACATCAGCCCGACATGCGATCGCCCTTTAACCTATACGACCCCAACTAAGCCTATCAGGACACCTATCACCAGCCATGAAACCCGAGCGATGACATGAACTGGAATCCATATCCAGATTGATACAGTTTCATTGGTGATTTCTTATCTTTTTATCATTTTTATCTACTATTGTTTAAACAATTAATATTTTGATATTTTTATGTAATTTTTGACATTTTTTATTATTTTATTACTAATATTTCATATTTATAATTTGAAAGTGGGATACTAAGTCCCATTTCAAATTACCATGCATGTGTATATTTTGTATTGTATATATATTGTCAATTGTACATAACAGGGTAAAATAGCGAACTTTCAAAGACTGGCATTAAGTTCAGCAAAAGTAACTAATTTTGACGACAAGATGCAAAATATATGTGAAATAACAACTACAGGAATGAACAAATGATGTGCACCATTTATCATTCAAACAAACAACAATATGTTTGAAAACTTTGGTAAAATTTAATCATTTTTCTACGCTAATAGCCCTCATGAATTTAAATTTTTACTGATTTCTTGCAAATGAGGGCATTGCAAGATCTTAAGTGTGGGAAGGGATTAAATTCTTTCAGTTTAAACATTAATTTATACACTTGGTACAATTGCCAAATTTTGTGAAAATTTGAAAAAATTTCAACTAAATGAATACAAAATCATGCTTATACATATTTATGAACGATAAAACTAGGTGTTACTACCGAAATTATTGTTACCTCAAAAAGGACATAAATTGAGAAACAACCCAAAACGCTTGAATTCATTTAAAATGGAATAGAAGAGAATAAAAAGGCAAAGAAAGAAATAAATCAAAGCTAAGTGTGGAAAGAATTTATCAAGTTCTTTAAAACATATATCACACATATTTGTACAAGATTATTGCAGGTACTTTTGTTTTGGACGATACTAATCAGTTTTACCCGATTTACTGTAATATATTTGAAAGAAATATGGATCTACACGATGAATCAATTCCATCATTAAAAGGAAGTAAAGTCTTCCAAAAAAGACATGCGCTTCTTGATTTAGGTCATAAAGTTTTCATCCACACCAGCTGTAGGTTGACGAAAAATCTAGAAAAGTCATCTCTAAAATCAGCAGGAAATCCACGAACCTCAGCATCAAACATGGTCGCCAAGTGGTCAGATTTATCCTAACCATGAGAAGGATTTATCTCGTAAAATGGGGAGGGCGCCGTGTAAATTAGCTTGATAAGACTAATGAATCAGACCCCCAGAAAGGATAATCTCCTTAAAGATTAAAAATCAGCATTTAAGCCTGATATTACTCAATCCTTGAGATTGACCTTAAAAGATTGAGAATTCAAACTCATGAAATTCAATGATATCTAAACTCAAGCTTGAACGAGAAAATATTTTGATCAAAATTACAAACCGATTTGTTTTCTGAAACCCTATTTTCAATGCGTTCATTACTGTTGAACATAAAATCCTAAGAATTCACCGAAATTCATTAGGTCACCTGAACCAAATCGGGTGTTAACCGTAAGAACGGTGGTTGCATAGCATGGTCGAAGACAGGACCTTGTGCCAGACTGAAAAATTATAGGGTGATCTTTGCTATTTCTCTTACAAAGGATATTAATTGTATCCGACACGTTGTGGACCATGATTAACCGCATGTCATTAGACATTGCCTTCACAGTTTCTTGTTCATCGCTTTCCTTTACAACCGGACGGTAGTTTGCCGAAAGGTAATATACGGAACAAGTAAACTGGATGTGTGCTTTCCGATACAGGGATAGCAGTGGATTACACGAACCTAAAAGTTTTAGCCAAAATATTGATCCACAAAAATATTTTGCAACACCGATGGTGAGTCAAATCAGAAAACTTATCTAGGGTAAAAGCTAGATTGAATTTTCAAAATGATCAAATATTTTCATAAAGATCCAATTTCCTAAAGAATCTAAATTTTTATAGTCATGTGGGACTGTAAACCACATCGTTACTATCATTGTTCATACCGCCGTATTAAAATCACTGATGTACAAAGTGTGAAGAATAAAGAAGTGATTCTAGTAAAGTTATATTCAAGTTCTATATTGCTTGAGGTCAAGCAATGCTCAATTGTGGGAAGATTTGATAATGCTAAAAACGAACATATATTTCATAGCATTGTCCTTCAAGAAAGACAAGCTTTTATTTGCAATTGTTCTATTTACAAGTGATATTCGTTTAAATAATAAAAGGTGAAGACAAAAGACAGATTCGACGATTTGAAGTCACAAATGACCAAAAAGCTCAAATGTACAAGATACAATCTAAGTGGTTCAATTTATTGATGAGAAACGTCTAAAAATTACAAGAGTACAAGCCGCGAAACGCAAAGTACAAGATATCTAAGCGTACGAAAGGACGTTCGAAACTCCGGAACCGAGACCTGAACCAACTATCAACACGCAACGCAACGAACCTAAAATTACAAGTCAACTATGCACAAGAATATAATATAATTTATATATATAATTTTATAAAATTATATATATTATATTATATATTATATTTAATACAAGCAGCCCACGTTTTAATCAATTTGTAACCAGGAATTCGCGGCCATGCGATCGCATGGCCTGCATGAGTTAAACCCATGCGATCGCATGGGAATGCTGGACAGAAATCTCCTATAAATACCAGCTTCTGTCGAATGAGTTTTACACCATCATCAATCATCAATCTCACTCTCTGTCTATATATTTATATTTATATCTATAATTATAATTTTAATATTAAGTTAATAATAATAAGGTTATTATAGCGAATGTTTTAAGGTTTGTAAGTCGAAACTCTGTCCGTGTAATACTACGCGATAAATACTCATTGTAAGTTATGTTCAACCTTTTTAAATTAATGGCTCATAGCTAAGTTATTATTATGCTTATTTAAGCCGAAGTAATCGTGATGTTGGACTAAATATTAAAGACTGGGTTATTGGGCTTTGGACCATAATTGGGGTTTGGACAAAAGACCGACACTTGTGGAAATTAGACTATGAGCTATTAATGGGCTTTATATTTAATTAACTAAATGATATCTTGTTAATTTAATATAGAGATTTATAATTTAACGTGTTTATATATAACCACATACACTTGACTGGGTACGGTGGGCGAGATATTTATAAATACTATAATTATTCATTTGACCAGACACGGGGATGGATTAATAGTCAATGGACTCATTAAAATAAGGGTGGATTACATTCAAGGGTAATTGGTGTAATTTTTAATAAAGTATTAAGACCTTGGATTACATGCAGTCGATAACCTGGTGTAATCATTAACAATGTGTTAAAACCTTATTACAGTTTAAATCCCCAATTAGTTGAAATATTTGACTTCGGGTATAAGGTTAATTTGGTGAAGACCCTCGCACTTTATAATTATGACCAATGGACTATTATGGAAAAAACCAGATGAACTTATCAAATAATCCAGGACAAAGGACAATTAACTCATGGTAATAAATTAAAATTAAAACGTCAAACATCATGATTACGGAAGTTTAAATAAGCATAATTCCTTTATTTTATATCTCATCGCACTTTTATTTACTGTCATTTTATTTATCGTACTTTAAATTATCGCACTTTTATTTATCATCATTTATTTTACGCTTTAAAATAAGTTATATTTATATTTAATATTTTGCATTAGGTTTTAACTGTGATATAAGACTTAAAATCGATAAACTGGTCATTAAACAGTAAAACCCCCTTTTATAATATATATATATATATATATATATATATATATATATATATATATATATATATATATATATATATATATATATATACATATATATATATATACAAACCTAGTTGTGAAAAATATAGCGTTAAATTCAGCTGGATCCCTGTGGAACGAACCGGACTTACTAAAAACTACACTACTCTACGATTAGGTACACTGCTTATAAGTGTTGTAGCAAGGTTTAAGTATATCCCATTCTATAAATAAATAAATAACTTGTGTAAAGTTGTATCGTATTTAATAGTATTTTGTAGTAAACTATAATAGTATTTCGTATACACCTCGCACATCATCACGGACCGACTTACTACTTGTATACCTTTCATATAGACTTTTACTGCTTATTCACTGTGAGTTATAGCATCCCTTACTACTTTTACTATTTTTGGGACTGAGAATACATGCGCTTTTTACGTTTTACATACTAGACACGAGTACTTAAACTTTATATATGTGTGGGTAACATAACGGCACAAAGATTCACCTTACCTCGGTAACGTTTAATCATTGGTTTCTGAACCGTGAACGCGAATCTTAGATATGGATCCATAGGGTTTGACATCCCCACTCGGGCTAGTCGCGCTAGCATTCAACGGGTGTTTAATACTTCGAGGACAAATGCACTCGCCAAGTGCACTTTTAGGGGGTGATATACTACTTGTTAAGTTTAGTTACCGGGTGCCCAAGGTTAAGCATATACCTTTCATACTCTTTTGAAACACTGAAATCTCGTGGTCTATATTACTTTACTGATTACGAACAACTATAGCTCACCAACATTCGTGTTGACTTTTAAGCGTGTATTTCTCAGGTGCTTATCTAATGACCCGTCCTAATTCATCTGGATGAATACATTACAATTGGTTACATCGTGAGGTACTTGACCTCTATATGATACATTTTACAAACATTGCATTCGTTTTTAAAAAACAAACTTTCTTAACATCGAAAGTTGACGGCATGCATACCATTTCATAATCTACCCAACCATAATTGACTTAATAATAATCGTGATGAACTCATCGACTCGAATGCAACGTCTTTTGAAATATGCCATGAATGACTCTAAATAATATCTCTAAAATGAGCAAATGCACAGCGGAAGATTTCTTTCATACCTGAGAATAAACATGCTTTCAAGTGTCAACCAAAAGGTTGGTGAGTTCATAGGTTTATCGTAAACAATAAAATTCATCATTTTAATAGACCACAAGATTTAATATTCCCATTTCTCATAAACATCAAGCATAAAATTCATTCATATAGATTGAACACCTGGTAATCGATCTTAACAAGTTGCATATAGAATATCCTCATCATTCCGGGACAATGATGTTATGCGAGGTGTATATGAAATAGCTTATATTTTACTAGGAAAAACTATTAAATACGATACAATTTTACACAAGATATTTATTTATTTATAGAATGGATATACCTAAACCTTGCTACAACACTTATAGGCAGTGTACCTAATCGTACAGTAGTGTAGTTTTTAGTAAGTCCGGTTCGTTCCACAGGGAAATCTTTTAAACAAAGCTTAACGCTATATTAGTTTTATCTTATAAAAATACAAATATATATAAGTAATATTATTATTATAAAAAGGGGGTTTTTACCGTTTAATGACCGGTTTGTCGATTTTAAAACTTTAGTCGCAGTTAAAACCTAATGTAAAATATTAAATAAATAAAAGACTTAATTTAAAGCGTAAAATAAATAACGATAATGAAATTGCAATAAATAAAAGTGCGATGAAATAAAATTGCGATAATTAAAAAGTGCGATAATTAAAAGTGCAATTAAATACAATGACAATAAATAAAAATGTGATAATTAGAAGTGCAATTAAATATGAAAATAAAGGAATTATATATGGAATAAAAGAATTATGCTTATTTAAACTTCCGTAATCATGATGTTTGACGTGTTAATTTTAGTTTATTCCCATGGGTTAATTGTTCTTTGTCCTGGATTATTCAATATGTCTGTCTGGGCTTTGTCCATAACAGTCCATCAGTCATAAATATAAAGTGCGAATGTCCTCGTCAAATTATCCTTATACCCGAAGTTAAATATTCCAACTAATTGGGGACTTAAACTGTAACAAGGTCTTAATACTTTGTTTAATAATTACACCAGGATATCGACTGCGTGTAATCCAAGGTTTTAATACTTTGTTATCAATTATGCCAAGTGTCGTTGTACATAATTTCACCCCTGTTTTAATAATTCCATAGACTATTAATCCATTCCCGTGTCCGGTTAAATGAACGATTATTCGTACATATAAATATCCCGCCCATCATGTCCGATCGAGTGTATATGGTTATTTATAGGGACGTCCAATTGTAAATCTTTATATTAAAATTAACAAACTATCATTTAGTTAAACAAATATAAAGCACATTAATAGCTCATAGTCTAATTACGTTCTTTTGTCCAAACCTCAATTATGGTACAAAGCCCAATTACCCAATTTTAATATTTTTAGTCAAACATCACGATTACTTCGGCATTAAATAAGCATAATAATAACTTAGCTACGAGACATTAATGAAAATAACATAAACATAACTTACAGTGGGTGTTATTAGCGTAGTGGTACACGGACAGAGTTTCGACTTACAAAACCTTAAAACATCCGACTAATCGATCCTTATTATTATCACTAACTTAAAATTAAAATTACAAATTGAGATTATGATTTGGAGTGATACTTGATACATAAAAATGGAAAGAATAATATATATAAAATATAAAAGGTATCTCAAAACCGTCGAATTGCATGGGCTTTTATAGAATTCTATGCTCCGCAAGTGCAGTTGATTTTACTCTTCAGAGCTCCGCGAGTGCGGAGCCCACAATTTCAGCTCACCAAACCAGGATCCTAAGCTACCGACGGTTTTTATAATATAATATAATATATATATTAATTTTAAGAATTAATTATATATTATATTATATTCATGTGCATAGTTGACTTATAATTTTTAGTCCATTGCGTCGAGCGTTGAGAGTTGACTCTGGTCCCAGTTCAGGATTTTCGAACGTCCTTGTGTACAATTTAATATCTTGTATTTTGCGTTTCGAATCTTGTACTCTTGTAATTTTGAGACGTTTCTTATCAATAATTGGAACCTCTTTAATTGTACTTTGTACTTTTGAGCTTTTTGGTCATTTGCGTCTTCAATTCGTCGAATCCGTCTTTTGTCTTCACCTTTTATTATTTAAACGAATATCACTTGTAAATAAAACAATTGCAACTAAAAGCTTGTCTTTCTTGAGGGATAATGCGATGAAATATATGTTTGTTTTTAGCATTATCAAATATTCCCACACTTGAGCGTTGCTTGTCCTCAAGCAATATAGTCTTGAATAAAAACATACTAGAATCACTTCTTTATTCTTCACACTTTGTACATCTGTGATTTCATTACGGCGGTATGAACAATGATAGTAACGTTGTGGTTTACAGTCCCACATGACTATAAAAATTTAGATCCGTTAGGAAATTGGATCTTTATGAAAACATTTGATCTTTTGAAAATTAAATCTAGCTTTTACCCTAGATAGATTTTCCGGAATAACCGTTCACCGGTGTTTGCAAATTGTTTTTGTGGGTTTGGTAGGTTTCAGATTTTAAAATTTTAGCTCAACACTTGCGGTTTTGTGTTACCCACTTGCTAACCTTGTATTAGGAAAGCAACACGTCCAGTATACTTGCTCCGTATATTACCTTTCGATAAACTACCGTCCGGTTGTAAAGGAAAGCGTTGAACAAGCAACTGTTAAGGCAATGTCCCGTGACATGCTTTTAATTATGGTCTATAACGTGTCGGATGCAATTACTATCCTTGGTAGGAGCAATAGTAAAGTTCACCCTTATAATTTTCCGGTTTGGCACAAGGTCCTGTCTTTGACCATACTATGCAACCACCGTTCTTATGTTTGACACCCGATTTGGTTCAGGTGGCCTAATAAATTCCAGGTGAATTCCTAGGATTTTACGTTCAATGGTAATGAACGCATTAAAAATATGTTTTCAGAAAACAAATCGGTTTGTAATTTTGATCAAAATATTTTCTCGTTCAAGCTCGAGTTTAGATATCATTGAATTCCATGAGTTTGTAATTCTCAATCTTTAAGGTCAATCTCTAGGATTGAGTAATATTAGGCTTAAAAGCTGATTTTTGATCTTTAAGGAGATTATCCTTTCTGAAGATCTGATTCATTAGTCTTATCCAGCTAATTTGTACGGCGTCCTCCCCATTTTACAAGACAGATCCTCTCATGGCTAGGATAAGTCTGACCACTTGGTGACCCTGTTTTATGCTGAGGTCCGTGGATTTCCTGCTGATTTTAGAGATGACTTTTCTAGGTTTTTCGTCAACCTACAGCTGGTCTGGACGACAACTTCATGACCTAAATCAAGAAGCGCGTTTCTTTTTCGGAAGACTTTACTTCCTTTTAACGATGGAATTGATTCATCGTGTAGATCCATCTTTCTTTCAAATATATTATAATAAATCGGGTAAAACTGTTTAGTTTACTCTAAAGCAAAAGTATCTTCAATTATTTGTGTCATAACCCGTCCTTAACCATAAGAACGTGTTAGATAACGTATGATTTCATTGCGAGGTATTGACCTCTATATGCGACATTTTTAAAAAGGAAAACTGCATATATTATACATTACAAACCAAACCATTATTTTTGTTACAAGCTTTAGACAATAAAAAGATGATTATCGTTTAACGATAATCTTCGACTTACAAACTTTACAAATGATAATAACAACACGATTTCTAGCATATTTTACAACACACGTCCTCGGATATGCAGTTTTATTTTTGACACAAATATGAGTACGCATGATCCTGCTTAGATTCAACATAATGCAGCGGAAGCTTTAATTATCACCTGAGAATAAACATGTTTAAAAACGTCAACATAAAGTTGGTGAGATATAGGTTTAGTGCGCAGCAATATATATATATAGACCACAAGATTTCGTATATAAACATTTCAATAAAAATATTCTAAGTGGTTGAGTACTTGGTAACCATACTTAACATTTTCACGTCGCATATTCCCTTTAATATGAAATCTTACTACACCGTACCAAGTGTAGTCACAAAACGAAGTACTGTGCAACCGTTGAATACTGGTCGTCCAGTCCGGTTGGGGTTGTCAGGCCCGATAGATCTATCAACAGGATTCGCGTTTACAATACCGCTGTAAATATTAGTTACCAAGCTACAGGGAAGTATGCCAGTGGTACAACTCAACGTAGAACATATTTTTCAGTTACTTGTGTCCATATCGTAAAACATAAAATACATGTATTCTCATCCCGAAATATTTAGAGTTTAAAAGTGGGACTATATACTCACTCTTGTCTTATAATTTGACTCGGTCTTCCGGTTGATATCACGAACCTATCCATATATAATATATCAATACCTTTTCTTTTTAAACAAACGTTATATATATATATATTTGTTATACTTTTAATACTTTGAATATTTCCTTAGTCCGAAGTTAGCAGTCCGAGGTTAGCAATTCAATTTTTAATGGTTCATTTTTAGATGTTTAAGATACCCGTAATGAATAAATACAACCCCCAACGAAATAAATAAAACTCCCGTAAAACCCCATCATAAATGTATTGGTCGAGATTAATCTTGACCCATGGTACCGGTGTTGTCAAATGACGTGTTGCGTACATAAAGTACCGGTGTTGTCAAATGACGTGTTGCGTACAATCATGGGATCTTATGATTAATCTTCTCGTGTTGCTTACGGGTGATCCTGAACCATATGAAATTGAATTATGAGTACATATATATAAAATATCATGTTATCTTAGAAGTATGTGATTTTATGTAAATTTTTCCAATGAATCCCGAAGTTGAAAATGTCTAGGATAGCCAATTTTGTTTCGGTCATAGTTTCTTCGTTACAAGTCCGTTTTCGTTGATTCAAATTGCCATCTTCTTGGATCGAGTTCTTCTTTAAGACTATGAACTGTAAATACCTTGGCTTGTATTCAAAATCATACGGCATAGGTGAAAGTTTAGTGAAACATATGAAGTTAAACATTTTTGTTACAACAAAATCATTTAATGACCATTTTTCCAAAAATACTTATACTTTGAAAAACCAAGTTTTACCTTGTTAAATTAACATATAAATAAGTTATGTTACATGTCTTGAAGTATTTTAAAAGTTAAGTTAGAAGGATCTATTTAGTTTGCAAACAAGTTTGAAAACATTCAAACTATGTTCTTGTTGTTAAACTTGTATACCACAAAATATGATAGCTATATATATATGAATCGAATAAGGTTATGAACATAGATTCTACCTCAAGTTCCTTGGATGAAGTTGCTGTAAGAGAGAAGTAAGAAGCTAGAATCACAAGGGTGATAGAAGTGGATGAAAGATTGGAAGTAAGTTGGTGTTCTTGGAGGGTTTTCTTGAAGTGTTTTTGTATGGTTTTCTTATGGTGTTTTAGTATGGTTTTTGAAGCTAGATCTTTATGGAACTTTGCTGGATTGTTATGGAGTTTAGAGAGTAAGAAAGAGTGTGTGTTTTTAGTTAAGAGATTGAAGTAAAAATGAATCAAAAATGATGATACATATATACTCCTAAAAATGTGATCTTTAAGGATAACATGACAAAATTTTAGTTTGTATTTTTGTAATTAGTCTTGCAATGATTCAAAAGTAATTACCTTATACATAAGGCATGAATAAGGGCTGGTTAGGTGGTGATTTGATGTGTATATACCAATAGTAAATACGTATAGAAGCTTGGTATGATACGAGTACAAATACTCTAGGTATACGTATAGAAATTTTGTGAAAAATGGAATGAGGATTCAAATATAGCTATCTTTTGTGAATACACTTATATGATTTTATGTATTTAAGTCTTTAAAAGTGATTAAATACATTACTTATACAATATATGTATAAACATTATATGTCTTAAGTATTTATGTCAAATAACGTTACGTATAGTTATCGTTTTGAAAACTTAAGTTAGTAGTTTCAAAATACACATATAACTTGTTGTTATTAATATAAAATGAGGTATTAAAACATTCTTTAATCATGTTAAATATGTATATATACATATATATACACAAACGTATAATTATCATATATTGTATAGTTCGTGATATCATCGGTCAAACTAGACGGTCAAACGTTGTGTAAAACTCTTTTCGGAAATATAAATCTCGACAATTTGGATTGCTTATCATGTTGGCAAGGTTTAATTTATGTAAATATTAATCTTATAAGTATAGAATGATCGAAAAAGTGCGGGTCGTTACATTACCTCCCCGTTAAATAAATTTCGTCCCGAAATTTTAAAATTGTACCTATTTTGCGTCATCGAGAAACAAGTGTGGATACTTTTGCTTCATCTGATCCTCTCGTTCCCAAGTAAACTCGGGACCTCTTCTAGCATTCCAACGAACCTTAACAATCGGTATATTGCTCTGTTTGAGCTGTTTAACTTCACGGTCCATGATTTCAATTGGTTCTTCGACGAATTGTAGTTTCTCGTCGACATGGATTTCTTCAAGAGGAATGGTGAGGTCTTCCTTTGCAAGACACTTCTTAAGGTTTGAGACGTGAAAGGTATTATGTACTCCGGCGAGTTGTTGCGGTAACTCGAGTCGATAAGCTACCGGTCCAATGCGTTCGATGATCTTGAACGGGCCTACGTACCTTGGGTTCAGTTTACCCCTTTTTCCAAAACGTATCACACCTTTCCAAGGTGACACCTTTAGCATAACCATGTCCCCGACCTGAAACTCTAATGGTTTCCTTCGGACATCGGCGTAGCTCTTTTGGCGACTACGGGATGTTTTCAATCTCTCCTTGATTTGTACTATCTTCTCGGTCGTTTCGTGTATGATCTCGGGACCAGTTAAATGTCGATCTCCTACTTCATTCCAACAGATAGGAGATCTACACTTCCTTCCGTACAATGCTTCGAATGGCGCAGCTCCAATGCTCGCATGATAACTATTATTATACGAGAATTCTGCTAACGGTAGATATTTATCCCATCCGTTTCCAAAATCGATCACACATGCCCTGAGCATGTCTTCAAGAGTCTGAATTGTTCTTTCACTCTGCCCGTCGGTTTGCGGATGATATGCGGTGCTCATATCCAAACGAGTTCCTAGTGCCTCCTGTAGTGATTGCCAAAACTTTGAGGTAAATCTACTATCACGATCGGATATAATGGAAATAGGTATTCCATGCCTTGAAACAACTTCCTTTATATACAATCGTAATAGTTTCTCCATTCTATCTGTTTCCTTTATAGGCAAGAAATGTGCAGACTTGGTGAGACGATCAACAATCACCCAAATGGTGTCGTATCCCCAGGCAGTCTTTGGTAACTTTGTGATGAAATCCATGGTAATACCATCCCATTTCCATTCTGGGATTTCTGGTTGTTGAAGTAACCCTGACGGCTTCTGGTGTTCAGCTTTGACTTTGGAACAAGTTAAACATTCCCCAACATATGTTGCAACGTCTGTTTTTAAATTAGGCCACCAATAATGCGTCTTAAGATCTTGGTACATCTTTCCAACTCCAGGATGTATCGAATATCTTGTCTTATGTGCCTCGTTCAATATCAACTTCCTTAATCCACCCAACTTCGGTACCCAAATACGATTTGCAAAATACCGAATTCCATCTTCCCGTACAACAAGTTGTTTCTCGTACTTTTTCATTATTTCATTCTTTATGTTTTCTTCATTGAGTGCTTCTCGTTGAACTTCTTTGATTTGTGAGTTGAGATTCATACGAATTTTTATGTTCATTGCTCGAACTCGAATTGGTTCTCGTTCTTTTCTGCTTAAAGCATCAGCCACCACGTTCGCCTTCCCGGGATGATAACGAATTTCACAATCATAGTCGTTTATTAACTCGACCCACCTACGTTGCCTCATGTTCAATTGTTTCTGATCAAAAATATGTTGAAGGCTTTTATGATCAGTAAACACAGTGAATTTAACCCCATACAAGTAGTGTCTCCACATCTTCAATGCAAACACGACTGCTCCCAGTTCTAGATCATGCGTCGTATAATTCCACTCGTGAATCTTCAATTGTCGGGATGCAAATGCAATCACTTTCTTCCGTTGCATAAGAACACAACCAAAACCTTGTCGCGAAGCGTCACAATATATTTCAAAATCATCGTTCCCTTCTGGTAACGATAAAATAGGCGCCGTAGTTAACTTCTTCTTCAGTAATTGAAATGCGTTCTCCTGCTCCGAGGTCCATTCGTATTTCTTCCCTTTTTGCGTTAATGCTGTCAACGGCTTAGCTATTCGGGAAAAATCTTGAATAAACCTTCTATAATAACCGGCTAAACCCAAAAATTGGCGTATCTGTGTTGGTGTCTTAGGAGTCTCCCATTTTTCAATAGCTTCAGTTTTTGCTGGATCAACCTGAATTCCTTCGCTATTAACAACGTGACCAAGAAATTGCACTTCTTTCAACCAGAAAGCACACTTAGAAAATTTAGCATAAAGTTGTTCTTTTCTCAACAACTCCAGTATCAACCTTAAATGCTCTTCATGCTCTTGCTCACTCTTGGAATAGATAAGAATATCATCAATGAAAACGATAACAAACTTATCTAAATACGGACTACAAACTCGATTCATGAGGTCCATGAATACAGCTGGCGCATTCGTCAATCCAAACGGCATAACCAAAAATTCGTAATGACCATAACGTGTCCGAAAAGCAGTTTTCGGAATGTCCTCTTCTTTGACGCGTAGTTGATGATAGCCCGATCTTAAGTCGATTTTTGAATAAACACATGATCCTTGCAATTGATCAAATAAGTCATCAATTCTCGGTAGTGGATACCGATTCTTGATAGTTAACTTATTTAATTCACGATAGTCTATACACATCCTAAAAGATCCATCTTTCTTCTTAACAAACAAAATTGGAGCTCCCCACGGTGAAGTACTCGGTCGTATGAATCCACGGTCCAGTAATTCTTTTAACTGACTTTGAAGTTCTTTTAACTCGGACGGTGCAAGTCTATATGGAGCACGAGCCACTGGTGCAGCTCCTGGTACTAAATCTATTTGAAATTCTACCGATCTAAATGGAGGTAATCCCGGCAATTCTTCCGGAAAAACTTCAGGAAAATCTCTTGCCACAGGCACGTCGTTGATGCACTTTTCTTTCTTTTCGACTTTATTAACATGTGCTAAAATAGCGTAACATCCATTTTCTAAACACTTCTTGGCTTTTAAACAGCTAATGAGTTTTAGCTTTGAATTACCCTTCTCTCCATAAATCATCACCGGTATTTTATCCTTACCAGGAATACGAATTGCCTTCTTAGCACAAACAACTTCCGCTCCTATTTTGGACATCCAGTCCATGCCGACTATTACATCAAAACCTCCCAATTCTACGGGTATTAAGTCGATTTTAAACGTTTCTCCGGCTAAATTTATTTCACAATCACGACAAATTTTATCGGCTTCAATTAGTTTACCATTAGCTAACTCAATCAAGTACTTAGCATCTAAAGGTAATGATGAACAATTCAATTTAGTGTAAAAATTTATACACACGTAACTTCTATCGGCGCCAGTATCAAATAAAATAGATGCTGATAAGTTATTAATGGTAAACGTACCCGTAACAAGCTCCGGGTCTTCTCGTGCCTCTCTAGCATTAATAACAAACGCTCTTCCACGTGCAGGTCCGCCATTCTGATTCGGGCACTGACTCTTATAGTGACCTTGTTTTCCACAACCAAAACAAGTAATGGTAGCCAAAGCAGTTCTATTTGCGTTGGTGGCAGGAGTCTTGTTGCCATTTGTAACGAGAGCCTTACAATCTTCCGCAAGATGACCTTGTCGATTACACTTGGTGCATAACACACTACAGTAACCAAAGTGATGTTTGTGGCAACGGTTGCATAAAGGACTTTGTCCTTTATAACCAAAACCTGAACCACTACTCGCACCTTTTGTGGTTTCTTGTTTCTTATAAGGTTGTTGTTGGTTACCTCGATCATAACTTCCATTCCACTTTTTCTTGTTTCCCAATACCTTCACCTCAGTATTGAATGCTTTCTTGTCCAAAATGACCTGATCCATTAGCTCGTTCGCCATGGTTATAGCTTCATGAATTGTCTTAGGTTTCGATGCTGTAACATTTGCCTTGACCTTTTTGGGCAAACCAGCTTTGTACATTTCAATCTTCCGTTCTTCGGTTGGAACCAATTCAGGACATAGCAAAACTAATTCCATGAATCGCTGGTTGTAGTTGGTGATTTCAGTACCAACCACCTTCAAACTTCGTAACTCATCTTCTAACTTAATAACCTCATTCCTTGGACAATACTCGGTGATTATCATTGCTTTGAATTCTTCCCATGGAGTATCATAAGCTACATCTCCTCCTACCGCCTTCACATAATTCTTCCACCATGTGAGTGCACTGTCTTGTAAAGTGCACGATGCAAACTTGGTCATGTCTTTTTCATCACAACCACTGATTTTAAACACCGTCTCCATCTTTTCTATCCATCGGGTTAAACCGATCGGTCCTTCCGTTCCACTGAATGATGAAGGCTTGCAAGCTTGGAACGTCTTGTAGGAGCATCCTACACGAGGATTTGGATTAACTGCAGCAGCTCTTGCAGCCTCAACCCATAACATTCTGTCGTTCACTCGCTGGTTGATGAGTTCCTCGAGTTCTTGTTCCGTCATTCGATTCAATCGCGCCATTTCCTAATGAAAGAAAATAATTATTCACATGGAATATTATAGATGTAGTGTGTATTTATAGTACATTTATAGCTTGTTAATAATATGAACCAGGTATTATTATAAAAGCCTTTTCTTCTTATTAGCGTTTTATAATTATATCTTGGGTAGTACCTACCCGTTAATGTTCATACTTAATAGCTTAGTACAGAATCAATTACTACAATCTAAATAATACTTAACCATGGAAAATTATTGCATTTCATACTTCAATATTTTACATATGCTTATCTTACATCGAACATTAAGCAAACCACACTATTAATATTATACAAAACATTATTCGGTTCCATGGTTTGACACAGCAGCGCATCGTTTGATCTATTTTCTAGGACGTTTAGACACAAAGATTTGCTTAACGCTTATCCTAACTGTCTGCCTATATTTTGGCTGTGGGACTGAAGAACTGGATGCCGGGACAGAACGAATAGGAATAGCGGGGATAGGGGTGGTAGTGTTGAGTGGAATTGGTGCCACATCATTCTCATTAAACTCGGGATTTGGATTTTCTAATTCATTAGCCTTTCGTTTCTTTCCTAGTTCGAACTCGTCTTTTGTAATTTCCTGTATTTCTTCCTCGGGTTCACTTTCCTCCTCGGGTTCACTTTCCTCCTCGGGTTCACTTTCCTCCTCGGGTTCACTTTCCGGGTTCTCTATAGTTGGTTCATCCGGAATTTGTGAGTCTTCCCCAAGGATATCATTTTCGTCATCGGACAGGTTAATGACTGGAACGCCATCTGAAGATTCTGATTCGGAGTCGTTGATTGTGATAACAATTTTTGAGCTCGACATCTATCACACAACAACTAACCCATTAGTACTTATATAATATTTACATATAAATTTTAACCAACAGTGATAAGCAATGGTTTTTTTTTTAAATCAGACCCGGTCAAAGTCCAGACTTTACTAATGTATCCTAACGACTTCTCGGTTAGACACACTAATGCAAACCTGGTTCGCTAAGACCAACGCTCTGATACCACATGTCATAACCCGTCCTTAACCATAAGAACGTGTTAGATAACGTATGATTTCATTGCGAGGTATTGACCTCTATATGCGACATTTTTAAAAAGGAAAACTGCATATATTATACATTACAAACCAAACCATTATTTTTGTTACAAGCTTTAGACAATAAAAAGATGATTATCGTTTAACGATAATCTTCGACTTACAAACTTTACAAATGATAATAACAACACGATTTCTAGCATATTTTACAACACACGTCCTCGGATATGCAGTTTTATTTTTGACACAAATATGAGTACGCATGATCCTGCTTAGATTCAACATAATGCAGCGGAAGCTTTAATTATCACCTGAGAATAAACATGTTTAAAAACGTCAACATAAAGTTGGTGAGATATAGGTTTAGTGCGCAGCAATATATATATATAGACCACAAGATTTCGTATATAAACATTTCAATAAAAATATTCTAAGTGGTTGAGTACTTGGTAACCATACTTAACATTTTCACGTCGCATATTCCCTTTAATATGAAATCTTACTACACCGTACCAAGTGTAGTCACAAAACGAAGTACTGTGCAACCGTTGAATACTGGTCGTCCAGTCCGGTTGGGGTTGTCAGGCCCGATAGATCTATCAACAGGATTCGCGTTTACAATACCGCTGTAAATATTAATTACCAAGCTACAGGGAAGTATGCCAGTGGTACAACTCAACGTAGAACATATTTTTCAGTTACTTGTGTCCATATCGTAAAACATAAAATACATGTATTCTCATCCCGAAATATTTAGAGTTTAAAAGTGGGACTATATACTCACTCTTGTCTTATAATTTGACTCGGTCTTCCGGTTGATATCACGAACCTATCCATATATAATATATCAATACCTTTTCTTTTTAAACAAACGTTATATATATATATATTTGTTATACTTTTAATACTTTGAATATTTCCTTAGTCCGAAGTTAGCAGTCCGAGGTTAGCAATTCAATTTTTAATGGTTCATTTTTAGATGTTTAAGATACCCGTAATGAATAAATACAACCCCCAACGAAATAAATAAAACTCCCGTAAAACCCCATCATAAATGTATTGGTCGAGATTAATCTTGACCCATGGTACCGGTGTTGTCAAATGACGTGTTGCGTACATAAAGTACCGGTGTTGTCAAATGACGTGTTGCGTACAATCATGGGATCTTATGATTAATCTTCTCGTGTTGCTTACGGGTGATCCTGAACCATATGAAATTGAATTATGAGTACATATATATAAAATATCATGTTATCTTAGAAGTATGTGATTTTATGTAAATTTTTCCAATGAATCCCGAAGTTGAAAATGTCTAGGATAGCCAATTTTGTTTCGGTCATAGTTTCTTCGTTACAAGTCCGTTTTCGTTGATTCAAATTGCCATCTTCTTGGATCGAGTTCTTCTTTAAGACTATGAACTGTAAATACCTTGGCTTGTATTCAAAATCATACGGCATAGGTGAAAGTTTAGTGAAACATATGAAGTTAAACATTTTTGTTACAACAAAATCATTTAATGACCATTTTTCCAAAAATACTTATACTTTGAAAAACCAAGTTTTACCTTGTTAAATTAACATATAAATAAGTTATGTTACATGTCTTGAAGTATTTTAAAAGTTAAGTTAGAAGGATCTATTTAGTTTGCAAACAAGTTTGAAAACATTCAAACTATGTTCTTGTTGTTAAACTTGTATACCACAAAATATGATAGCTATATATATATGAATCGAATAAGGTTATGAACATAGATTCTACCTCAAGTTCCTTGGATGAAGTTGCTGTAAGAGAGAAGTAAGAAGCTAGAATCACAAGGGTGATAGAAGTGGATGAAAGATTGGAAGTAAGTTGGTGTTCTTGGAGGGTTTTCTTGAAGTGTTTTTGTATGGTTTTCTTATGGTGTTTTAGTATGGTTTTTGAAGCTAGATCTTTATGGAACTTTGCTGGATTGTTATGGAGTTTAGAGAGTAAGAAAGAGTGTGTGTTTTTAGTTAAGAGATTGAAGTAAAAATGAATCAAAAATGATGATACATATATACTCCTAAAAATGTGATCTTTAAGGATAACATGACAAAATTTTAGTTTGTATTTTTGTAATTAGTCTTGCAATGATTCAAAAGTAATTACCTTATACATAAGGCATGAATAAGGGCTGGTTAGGTGGTGATTTGATGTGTATATACCAATAGTAAATACGTATAGAAGCTTGGTATGATACGAGTACAAATACTCTAGGTATACGTATAGAAATTTTGTGAAAAATGGAATGAGGATTCAAATATAGCTATCTTTTGTGAATACACTTATATGATTTTATGTATTTAAGTCTTTAAAAGTGATTAAATACATTACTTATACAATATATGTATAAACATTATATGTCTTAAGTATTTATGTCAAATAACGTTACGTATAGTTATCGTTTTGAAAACTTAAGTTAGTAGTTTCAAAATACACATATAACTTGTTGTTATTAATATAAAATGAGGTATTAAAACATTCTTTAATCATGTTAAATATGTATATATACATATATATACACAAACGTATAATTATCATATATTGTATAGTTCGTGATATCATCGGTCAAACTAGACGGTCAAACGTTGTGTAAAACTCTTTTCGGAAATATAAATCTCGACAATTTGGATTGCTTATCATGTTGGCAAGGTTTAATTTATGTAAATATTAATCTTATAAGTATAGAATGATCGAAAAAGTGCGGGTCGTTACAATTTGTCACAGAAATATGTGACATATGTTTAAGATAACTTGGTAAATTTTCCCACACTTGGCTCTTATTTTCTTTTATTTGCCTTTTTATTATCCTCTATTCCATTTTAAATGAATTCTAACATTTTGGTTTGTTTCTCAATTTATGTCCTTTCCGAGGTAACAATAATTTCGGTGTTAACACCTAGTTTTATCGTTCATAAATATGTATAAACATGATTTTGAGTTCATTTAATTGAAAATTTTGAAAAATTTTACTAGAAATGGGTAGTCAGTATATAAGACTAGGGCTGTTCTTTGTTATCAGAGAGCACTAGATTCTAATACAACTACTACGTTACTAGTATTTTTAATGGTAACCAAGTGTTTAAGTTAAAAATTTTAAAAATTCGAAAGAATTTAACCCCTTTCCATACTTAAGATCTTGCAATGCCCTCATTTGCAAGAAATCAGTAACAATTTAAATTATTGAGGGTGATTAGCGTAGAAAAATGATTAAATTTTACCAAAGTTTCCAAACATATTGGCGTTTGTTTGCTGAATGATAAATGGTGCACATCATTTGTTTATTCCGTCTGTTGGTACATCACATTTGTTTTTCGTTTTGTCGTCAAAATTAATAGCTTTTGCTGAACTTAATGCCAGTCTTTGAAAATGCGCTGTTTTACCCTGTTTTGTACATGAGATAAAC